>NW_027252155.1:684860-1027290 GCF_044704955.1 Pristiophorus japonicus | reverse complement strand
AAAAACAGAGCAGAAAAACTGAGAAAAAAAGACTGAAAAAACTGAAGAAAAACTTAGAAAAAAACTGTGAAAAAAACTGAAAAAAAACTGAAAAAAAAGAAGAACTGAGAAGAAAAACTGAGAAAAAAAGACTGAAAAAACAGAAGAAAGACTTAGAAAAAAAGTGTGAAAATACTGAAAAAAAAGAAGAACTGAGAAGAAAAACTGAGAAAAAAACTGACTAGAATAACTGAGCAGAAAAACAGAGCAGAAAAACTGAGAAAAAAAGACTGAAAACGAAGAAAAACTTAGAAAAAATCTGTGAAAAAAACTGAAAAAAAAGAAGAACTGAGAAGAAAAACTGAGAAAAAAACTGACTAGAATAACTGAGCAGAAAAACAGAGCAGAAAAACTGAGAAAAAAAGACTGAGAAAACGAAGAAAAACTTAGAAAAAAACTGTGAAAGAAACTGAAAAAAAGAAGAACTGAGAAGAAAAACTGAGAAAAAAAGACTGAAAAAACTGAAGAAAAACTTCGAAAAAAACTGTGAAAGAAACTGAAAAAAAGAAGAACTGAGAAGAAAAACTGAGAAAAAAAGACTGAAAAAACTGAAGAAAAATTTAGAAAAAAAGTGTGAAAAAAACTGAAAAAAAAGAAGAACTGAGAAGAAAAACTGAGAAAAAAACTGACTAGAAAAACTGAGCAGAAAAACAGAGCAGAAAAACTGAGAAAAAAAGACTGAGAAAACGAAGAAAAACTTAGAAAAAAACTGTGAAAAAAACTGACGAGAAAAACTGAGCAGAAAAATAGAGCAAATAAACTGAGAAAAAAAGACTGAAAAAACTGAAGAAAGACTTAGAAAAAAAGTGTGAAAATACTGAAAAAAAAGAAGAACTGAGAAGAAAAACTGAGAAAAAAAGACTGAAAAAACTGAGGAAAAACGGAGGAAAAGAACTGTGAAAAAAACTGAAGAAAAAGAAGAACTGAGAAGAAAAACTGAGAAAAAAACTGACTAGAAAAACTGAGCAGAAAAACAGAGCAGAAAACTGAGCAAAAAAGACTGAGAAAACGAAGAACAACTTAGGAAAAAACTGTGAAAAAAACTGAAAAAAAAGAAGAACTGAGAAGAAAAACTGAGAAGAAAACTGACTAGAAAGACTGAGCAGAAAAACAGAGCAGAAAAACTGAGAAAAAAAGACTGAAAAAACTGAAGAAAAACTTAGAAAAAAACTGTGAAAAAAACTGAAAAAAAACTGAAAAAAAAGAAGAACTGAGAAGAAAAACTGAGAAAAAAAGACTGAAAAAACTGAAGAAAGACTTAGAAAAAAAGTGTGGAATAAACTGAAAAAAAAGAAGAACTGAGAAGAAAAACTGAGAAAAAAACTGACTCGAATAACTGAGCAGAAAAACAGGGCAGAAAAACTGAGAAAAAAAGACTGAGAAAACGAAGAAAAACTTAGAAAAAAACTGTGAAAAATACTGAAAAAAAAGAAGAACTGAGAAGAAAAACTGAGAAAAAAACTGACTAGAAAAACTGAGCAGAAAAATAGAGCAGAAAAACTGAGAAAAAAAGACTGAAAAAACTGAAGAAAAACTTAGAAAAAAACTGTGAAAAAAACTGAAAAAAAAGAAGAACTGAGAAGAAAAACTGAGAAAAAAAGACTGAGAAAACTGAAGAAAGACTTAGAAAAAAAGTGTGAAAATACTGAAAAAAAAGAAGAACTGAGAAGAAAAACTGAGAAAAAAACTGACTAGAATAACTGAGCAGAAAAACAGAGCAGAAAAACTGAGAAAAAAAGACTGAGAAAACGAAGAAAAACTTAGAAAAAAACTGTGAAAAATACTGAAAAAAAAGAAGAACTGAGAAGAAAAACTGAGAAAAAAACTGACTAGAAAGACTGAGCAGAAAAACAGAGCAGAAAAACTGAGAAAAAAAGACTGACAAAACTGAAGAAAAACTTAGAAAAAAACTGTGAAAAAAACTGAAAAAAAAGAAGAACTGAGAAGAAAACTTGAGAAAAAAAGACTGAAAAAACTGAAGAAAAACTTAGAAAAAAAGTGTGAAAAAAACTGAAAAAAAAGAAGAACTGAGAAGAAAAACTGAGAAAAAAACTGACTAGAAAAACTGAGCAGAAAAACAGAGCAGAAAAACTGAGAAAAAAAGACTGAGAAAACGAAGAAAAACTTAGAAAAAAACTGTGAAAAAAACTGAAAACAAAGAAGAACTGAGCAGAAAAACTGAGAAAAAAAGACTGAAAAAACTGAGGAAAAACTTAGAAAAAAACTGTTCAAAAAACTGAGAAAAAAAAGAACTGACAAGAAAAACTGAGCAAAAAAGACTGAAAAAACTGAGGGAAAACGGAGGAAAAAAACTGTGAAAAAAACTGTGAAAAAAAAGAAGAACTGAGAAGAAAAACTGAGAAAAAAACTGACTAGAAAAACTGAGCAGAAAAACAGAGCAGAAAAACTGAGAAAAAAAGACTGAGAAAACGAAGAAAAACTTAGAAAAAAACTGTGAAAAAAACTGAAAACAAAGAAGAACTGAGCAGAAAAACTGAGAAAAAAAGACTGAAAAAACTGAAGAAAAAGTAGAAAAAAAACAGTGGAAAAAACTGTGAAAAAAAAGAACTGAGAAGAAAAACTGAGTAAAAAAAACTGACTAGAATAACTGAGCAGAAAAACAGAGCAGAAAAACTGAGAAAAAAAGACTGAGAAAACGAAGAAAAACTTAGAAAAAAACTGTGAAAAAAACTGAAAAAAAAGAACTGAGAAGAAAAACTGAGAAAAAAAGACTGAAAAAACTGAAGAAAAACTTAGAAAAAAAGTGTGAAAAAAACTGAAAAAAAAGAAGAACTGAGCAGAAAAACTGAGAAAAAAAGACTGAAAAAACTGAAGAAAAACTTAGAAAAAAAGTGTGAAAAAAACTGAAAAAAAAGAAGAACTGAGAAGAAAAACTGAGAAAAAAAGACTGAAAAAACAGAAGAAAGACTTAGAAAAAAAGTGTGAAAATACTGAAAAAAAAGAAGAACTGAGAAGAAAAACTGAGAAAAAAACTGACTAGAATAACTGAGCAGAAAAACAGAGCAGAAAAACTGAGAAAAAAAGACTGAAAACGAAGAAAAACTTAGAAAAAATCTGTGAAAAAAACTGAAAAAAAAGAAGAACTGAGAAGAAAAACTGAGAAAAAAACTGACTAGAATAACTGAGCAGAAAAACAGAGCAGAAAAACTGAGAAAAAAAGACTGAGAAAACGAAGAAAAACTTAGAAAAAAACTGTGAAAGAAACTGAAAAAAAGAAGAACTGAGAAGAAAAACTGAGAAAAAAAGACTGAAAAAACTGAAGAAAAACTTCGAAAAAAACTGTGAAAGAAACTGAAAAAAAGAAGAACTGAGAAGAAAAACTGAGAAAAAAAGACTGAAAAAACTGAAGAAAAATTTAGAAAAAAAGTGTGAAAAAAACTGAAAAAAAAGAAGAACTGAGAAGAAAAACTGAGAAAAAAACTGACTAGAAAAACTGAGCAGAAAAACAGAGCAGAAAAACTGAGAAAAAAAGACTGAGAAAACGAAGAAAAACTTAGAAAAAAACTGTGAAAAAAACTGACGAGAAAAACTGAGCAGAAAAATAGAGCAAATAAACTGAGAAAAAAAGACTGAAAAAACTGAAGAAAGACTTAGAAAAAAAGTGTGAAAATACTGAAAAAAAAGAAGAACTGAGAAGAAAAACTGAGAAAAAAAGACTGAAAAAACTGAGGAAAAACGGAGGAAAAGAACTGTGAAAAAAACTGAAGAAAAAGAAGAACTGAGAAGAAAAACTGAGAAAAAAACTGACTAGAAAAACTGAGCAGAAAAACAGAGCAGAAAACTGAGCAAAAAAGACTGAGAAAACGAAGAACAACTTAGGAAAAAACTGTGAAAAAAACTGAAAAAAAAGAAGAACTGAGAAGAAAAACTGAGAAGAAAACTGACTAGAAAGACTGAGCAGAAAAACAGAGCAGAAAAACTGAGAAAAAAAGACTGAAAAAACTGAAGAAAAACTTAGAAAAAAACTGTGAAAAAAACTGAAAAAAAACTGAAAAAAAAGAAGAACTGAGAAGAAAAACTGAGAAAAAAAGACTGAAAAAACTGAAGAAAGACTTAGAAAAAAAGTGTGGAATAAACTGAAAAAAAAGAAGAACTGAGAAGAAAAACTGAGAAAAAAACTGACTCGAATAACTGAGCAGAAAAACAGGGCAGAAAAACTGAGAAAAAAAGACTGAGAAAACGAAGAAAAACTTAGAAAAAAACTGTGAAAAATACTGAAAAAAAAGAAGAACTGAGAAGAAAAACTGAGAAAAAAACTGACTAGAAAAACTGAGCAGAAAAATAGAGCAGAAAAACTGAGAAAAAAAGACTGAAAAAACTGAAGAAAAACTTAGAAAAAAACTGTGAAAAAAACTGAAAAAAAAGAAGAACTGAGAAGAAAAACTGAGAAAAAAAGACTGAGAAAACTGAAGAAAGACTTAGAAAAAAAGTGTGAAAATACTGAAAAAAAAGAAGAACTGAGAAGAAAAACTGAGAAAAAAACTGACTAGAATAACTGAGCAGAAAAACAGAGCAGAAAAACTGAGAAAAAAAGACTGAGAAAACGAAGAAAAACTTAGAAAAAAACTGTGAAAAATACTGAAAAAAAAGAAGAACTGAGAAGAAAAACTGAGAAAAAAACTGACTAGAAAGACTGAGCAGAAAAACAGAGCAGAAAAACTGAGAAAAAAAGACTGACAAAACTGAAGAAAAACTTAGAAAAAAACTGTGAAAAAAACTGAAAAAAAAGAAGAACTGAGAAGAAAACTTGAGAAAAAAAGACTGAAAAAACTGAAGAAAAACTTAGAAAAAAAGTGTGAAAAAAACTGAAAAAAAAGAAGAACTGAGAAGAAAAACTGAGAAAAAAACTGACTAGAAAAACTGAGCAGAAAAACAGAGCAGAAAAACTGAGAAAAAAAGACTGAGAAAACGAAGAAAAACTTAGAAAAAAACTGTGAAAAAAACTGAAAACAAAGAAGAACTGAGCAGAAAAACTGAGAAAAAAAGACTGAAAAAACTGAGGAAAAACTTAGAAAAAAACTGTTCAAAAAACTGAGAAAAAAAAGAACTGACAAGAAAAACTGAGCAAAAAAGACTGAAAAAACTGAGGGAAAACGGAGGAAAAAAACTGTGAAAAAAACTGTGAAAAAAAAGAAGAACTGAGAAGAAAAACTGAGAAAAAAACTGACTAGAAAAACTGAGCAGAAAAACAGAGCAGAAAAACTGAGAAAAAAAGACTGAGAAAACGAAGAAAAACTTAGAAAAAAACTGTGAAAAAAACTGAAAACAAAGAAGAACTGAGCAGAAAAACTGAGAAAAAAAGACTGAAAAAACTGAAGAAAAAGTAGAAAAAAAACAGTGGAAAAAACTGTGAAAAAAAAGAACTGAGAAGAAAAACTGAGTAAAAAAAACTGACTAGAATAACTGAGCAGAAAAACAGAGCAGAAAAACTGAGAAAAAAAGACTGAGAAAACGAAGAAAAACTTAGAAAAAAACTGTGAAAAAAACTGAAAAAAAAGAACTGAGAAGAAAAACTGAGAAAAAAAGACTGAAAAAACTGAAGAAAAACTTAGAAAAAAAGTGTGAAAAAAACTGAAAAAAAAGAAGAACTGAGCAGAAAAACTGAGAAAAAAAGACTGAAAAAACTGAAGAAAAACTTAGAAAAAAAGTGTGAAAAAAACTGAAAAAAAAGAAGAACTGAGAAGAAAAACTGAGAAAAAAACTGACTAGAAAAACTGAGCAGAAAAACAGAGCAGAAAAACTGAGAAAAAAAGACTGAGAAAACGAAGAAAAACTTAGAAAAAAACTGTGAAAAAAACTGAAAACAAAGAAGAACTGAGCAGAAAAACTGAGAAAAAAAGACTGAAAAAACTGAAGAAAAACTTAGAAAAAAAGTGTGAAAAAAACTGAAAAAAAAGAAGAACTGAGAAGAAAAACTGAGAAAAAAACTGACTAGAAAAACTGAGCAGAAAAACAGAGCAGAAAAACTGAGAAAAAAAGACTGAAAAAACTGAAGAAAAACTTAGAAAAAAACTGTGAAAAAAACTGAAAAAAAAGAAGAACTGAGAAGAAAACTTGAGAAAAAAAGACTGAAAAAACTGAAGAAAAACTTAGAAAAAAAGTGTGAAAAAAACTGAAAAAAAAGAAGAACTGAGAAGAAAAACTGAGAAAAAAACTGACTAGAAAAACTGAGCAGAAAAACAGAGCAGAAAAACTGAGAAAAAAAGACTGAGAAAACGAAGAAAAACTTAGAAAAAAACTGTGAAAAAAACTGAAAACAAAGAAGAACTGAGCAGAAAAACTGAGAAAAAAAGACTGAAAAAACTGAGGAAAAACTTAGAAAAAAACTGTTCAAAAAACTGAGAAAAAAAAGAACTGACAAGAAAAACTGAGCAAAAAAGACTGAAAAAACTGAGGGAAAACGGAGGAAAAAAACTGTGAAAAAAACTGTGAAAAAAAAGAAGAACTGAGAAGAAAAACTGAGAAAAAAACTGACTAGAAAAACTGAGCAGAAAAACAGAGCAGAAAAACTGAGAAAAAAAGACTGAGAAAACGAAGAAAAACTTAGAAAAAAACTGTGAAAAAAACTGAAAACAAAGAAGAACTGAGCAGAAAAACTGAGAAAAAAAGACTGAAAAAACTGAAGAAAAAGTAGAAAAAAAACAGTGGAAAAAACTGTGAAAAAAAAGAACTGAGAAGAAAAACTGAGTAAAAAAAACTGACTAGAATAACTGAGCAGAAAAACAGAGCAGAAAAACTGAGAAAAAAAGACTGAGAAAACGAAGAAAAACTTAGAAAAAAACTGTGAAAAAAACTGAAAAAAAAGAACTGAGAAGAAAAACTGAGAAAAAAAGACTGAAAAAACTGAAGAAAAACTTAGAAAAAAAGTGTGAAAAAAACTGAAAAAAAAGAAGAACTGAGAAGAAAAACTGAGAAAAAAACTGACTAGAAAAACTGAGCAGAAAAACAGAGCAGAAAAACTGAGAAAAAAAGACTGAGAAAACGAAGAAAAACTTAGAAAAAAACTGTGAAAAAAACTGAAAACAAAGAAGAACTGAGCAGAAAAACTGAGAAAAAAAGACTGAAAAAACTGAAGAAAAACTTAGAAAAAAAGTGTGAAAAAAACTGAAAAAAAAGAAGAACTGAGAAGAAAAACTGAGAAAAAAACTGACTAGAAAAACTGAGCAGAAAAACAGAGCAGAAAAACTGAGAAAAAAAGACTGAGAAAACGAAGAAAAACTTAGAAAAAAACTGTGAAAAAAACTGAAAACAAAGAAGAACTGAGCAGAAAAACTGAGAAAAAAAGACTGAAAAAACTGAAGAAAAACTTAGAAAAAAACTGTGAAAAAAACTGAAAAAAAAGAACAGAGCAGAAAAACTGAGAAAAAAAGACTGAGAAAACGAAGAAAAACAGAAAAATCTGTGAAAAAAACTGAAAACAAAGAAGAACTGAGCAGAAAAACTGAGAAAAAAAGACTGAAAAAACTGAAGAAAAAGTAGAAAAAAAACAGTGGAAAAAACTGTGAAAAAAAAGAACTGAGAAGAAAAACTGAGCAAAAAACTGACTAGAAAAACTGAGCAGAAAAACAGAGCAGAAAAACTGAGAAAAAAAGACTGAGAAAACGAAGAAAAACTTCGAAAAAAACTGTGAAAAAAACTGAAAAAAAAGAAGAACTGAGAAGAAAAACTGAGAAAAAAAGACTGAAAAAACTGAAGAAAAACTTAGAAAAAAAGTGTGAAAAATACTGAAAAAAAAGAAGAACTGAGAAGAAAAACTGAGAAAAAAACTGACTAGAAAAACTGAGCAGAAAAACAGAGCAGAAAAACAGAGAAAAAAAGACGAAGAAAACGAAGAAAAACTTAGAAAAAAACTGTGAAAGAAACTGAAAAAAAGAAGAACTGAGAAGAAAAACTGAGAAAAAAAGACTGAAAAAACTGAAGAAAAACCTAGAAAAAACTGTGAAAAAAACTGAGAAAAAAAGAACTGAGATGAAAAACTGAGCAAAAAAGACTGAAAAAACTGAAGAAAAATTTAGAAAAAAAGTGTGAAAAAACTGACAAAAAAGAAGAACTGAGAAGAAAAACTGAGAAAAAAACTGACTAGAAAAACTGAGCAGAAAAACAGAGCAGAAAAACTGAAAAAAAAGACTGAGAAAACGAAGAAAAACTTGGAAAAAACTGTGAAAAAAACTGACTCGAAAAACTGAGCAGAAAAATAGAGCAGAAAAACTGAGAAAAAAAGACTGAAAAAACTGAAGAAAGACTTAGAAAAAAAGTGTGAAAATACTGAAAAAAAAGAAGAACTGAGAAGAAAAACTGAGAAAAAAACTGACTAGAATAACTGAGCAGAAAAACAGAGCAGAAAAACTGAGAAAAAAAGATTGAGAAAACGAAGAAAAACTTAGAAAAAAACTGTGAAAGAAACTGAAAAAAAGAAGAACTGAGAAGAAAAACTGAGAAAAAAAGACTGAAAAAACTGAAGAAAAACTTAGAAAAAAACTGTGAAAGAAACTGAAAAAAAGAAGAACTGAGAAGAAAAACTGAGCAAAAAAGACTGAAAAAACTGAGGAAAAACGGAGGAAAAGAACTGTGAAAAAAACTGAAGAAAAAAAGAACTGAGAAGAAAAACTGAGAAAAAAACTGACTAGAAAAACTGAGCAGAAAAACAGAGCAGAAAAACTGAGCAAAAAAGACTGAGAAAACGAAGAAAAACTTAGGAAAAAACTGTGAAAAAAACTGAAAAAAAAGAAGAACTGAGCAGAAAAACTGAGAAAAAAAGACTGAAAAAACTGAAGAAAAAGTAGAAAAAAACAGTGGAAAAAACTGTGAAAAAAAAGAACTGAGAAGAAAAACTGAGTAAAAAAACTGACTAGAAAAACTGAGCAGAAAAACAGAGCAGAAAAACTGAGAAAAAAAGATTGAGAAAACGAAGAAAAACTTAGAAAAAAACTGTGAAAGAAACTGAAAAAAAGAAGAACTGAGAAGAAAAACTGAGAAAAAAAGACTGAAAAAACTGAAGAAAAACTTAGAAAAAAACTGTGAAAGAAACTGAAAAAAAGAAGAACTGAGAAGAAAAACTGAGAAAAAAAGACTGAAAAAACTGAAGAAAAACTTAGAAAAAAACTGTGAAAGAAACTGAAAAAAAGAAGAACTGAGAAGAAAAACTGAGCAAAAAAGACTGAAAAAACTGAGGAAAAACGGAGGAAAAGAACTGTGAAAAAAACTGAAGAAAAAGAAGAACTGAGAAGAAAAACTGAGAAAAAAACTGACTAGAAAAACTGAGCAGAAAAACAGAGCAGAAAAACTGAGCAAAAAAGACTGAGAAAACGAAGAAAAACTTAGGAAAAAACTGTGAAAAAAACTGCAAAAAAAGAAGAACTGAGAAGAAAAACTGAGAAGAAAACTGACTAGAAAGACTGAGCAGAAAAACAGAGCAGAAAAACTGAGAAAAAAAGACTGAAAAAACTGAAGAAAAACTTAGAAAAAAACTGTGAAAAAAACTGAAAAAAAAGAAGAACTGAGAAGAAAAACTGAGAAAAAAAGACTGGAAAAACTGAAGAAAGACTTAGAAAAAAAGTGTGAAATAAACTGAAAAAAAAGAAGAACTGAGAAGAAAAACTGAGAAAAAAAACTGACTCGAATAACTGAGCAGAAAAACAGGACAGAAAAACTGAGAAAAAAAGACTGAGAAAACGAAGAAAAACTTAGAAAAAAACTGTGAAAAAAAGTGAAAAAAAAGGAAGAACTGAGAAGAAAAACTGAGAAAAAAACTGACTAGAAAGACTGAGCAGAAAAACAGAGCAGAAAAACTGAGAAAAAAAGACTGAAAAAACTGAAGAAAAAGTAGAAAAAAAACAGTGGAAAAAACTGAGAAAAAAAAGAACTGACAAGAAAAACTGAGCAAAAAAGACTGAAAAAACTGAGGGAAAACGGAGGAAAAAAACTGTGAAAAAAACTGTGAAAAAAAAGAAGAACTGAGAAGAAAAACTGAGAAAAAAACTGACTAGAAAAACTGAGCAGAAAAAAAGAGCAGAAAAACTGAGAAAAAAAGACTGAGAAAACGAAGAAAAACTTAGAAAAAAACTGTGAAAAAAACTGAAAACAAAGAAGAACTGAGCAGAAAAACTGAGAAAAAAAGACTGAAAAAACTGAAGAAAAAGTAGAAAAAAAACAGTGGAAAAAACTGTGAAAAAAAAGAACTGAGAAGAAAAACTGAGTAAAAAAACTGACTAGAAAAACTGAGCAGAAAAACAGAGCAGAAAAACGGAGAAAAAAAGACTGAAAAAACTGAAGAAAAACTTAGAAAAAAACTGTGAAAAGAACTGAAAAAAAAGAAGAACTGAGAAGAAAAACTGAGAAAAAAAGACTGGAAAAACTGAAGAAAGACTTAGAAAAAAAGTGTGAAATAAACTGAAAAAAAAGAAGAACTGAGAAGAAAAACTGAGAAAAAAACTGACTCGAATAACTGAGCAGAAAAACAGGACAGAAAAACTGAGAAAAAAAGACTGAGAAAACGAAGAAAAACTTAGAAAAAAACTGTGAAAAAAAGTGAAAAAAAAGGAAGAACTGAGAAGAAAAACTGAGAAAAAAACTGACTAGAAAAACTGAGCAGAAAAATAGAGCAGAAAAACTGAGAAAAAAAGACTGAAAAAACTGAAGAAAAACTTAGAAAAAAACTGAAAAAAACTGAAAAAAAAGAAGAACTGAGAAGAAAAACTGAGAAAAAAAGACTGAAAAAACTGAAGAAAGACTTAGAAAAAAAGTGTGAAAATACTGAAAAAAAAAAAAGAACTGAAAAGAAAAACTGAGAAAAAAAACTGACTAGAATAACTGAGCAGAAAAACAGTGCAGAAAAACTGAGAAAAAAAGACTGAGAAAACGAAGAAAAACTTAGAAAAAAACTGTGAAAAATACTGAAAAAAAAGAAGAACTGAGAAGAAAAACTGAGAAAAAAAACTGACTAGAAAGACTGAGCAGAAAAACAGAGCAGAAAAACTGAGAAAAAAAGACTGAAAAAACTGAAGAAAAAGTAGAAAAAAAACAGTGGAAAAAACTGAGAAAAAAAAGAACTGACAAGAAAAACTGAGCAAAAAAGACTGAAAAAACTGAGGGAAACCGGAGGAAAAAAACTGTGAAAAAAACTGTGAAAAGAAAGAAGAACTGAGAAGAAAAACTGAGAAAAAAACTGACTAGAAAAACTGAGCAGAAAAAAAGAGCAGAAAAACTGAGAAAAAAAGACTGAGAAAACGAAGAAAAACTTAGAAAAAAACTGTGAAAAAAACTGAAAACAAAGAAGAACTGAGCAGAAAAACTGAGAAAAAAAGACTGAAAAAACTGAAGAAAAAGTAGAAAAAAAACAGTGGAAAAAACTGTGAAAAAAAAGAACTGAGAAGAAAAACTGAGTAAAAAAACTGACTAGAAAAACTGAGCAGAAAAACAGAGCAGAAAAACGGAGAAAAAAAGACTGAGAAAACGAAGAAAAACTTAGAAAAAAACTGTGAAAAAAACTGAAAACAAAGAAGAACTGAGCAGAAAAACTGAGAAAAAAAGACTGAAAAAACTGAAGAAAAACTTAGAAAAAAAGTGTGAAAAAAACTGAAAAAAAAGAAGAACTGAGAAGAAAAACTGAGAAAAAAACTGACTAGAAAAACTGAGCAGAAAAACAGAGCAGAAAAACTGAGCAAAAAAGACTGAGAAAACGAAGAAAAACTTAGGAAAAAACTGTGAAAAAAACTGAAAAAAAAGAAGAACTGAGCAGAAAAACTGAGAAAAAAAGACTGAAAAAACTGAAGAAAAAGTAGAAAAAAACAGTGGAAAAAACTGTGAAAAAAAAGAACTGAGAAGAAAAACTGAGTAAAAAAACTGACTAGAAAAACTGAGCAGAAAAACAGAGCAGAAAAACTGAGAAAAAAAGATTGAGAAAACGAAGAAAAACTTAGAAAAAAACTGTGAAAGAAACTGAAAAAAAGAAGAACTGAGAAGAAAAACTGAGAAAAAAAGACTGAAAAAACTGAAGAAAAACTTAGAAAAAAACTGTGAAAGAAACTGAAAAAAAGAAGAACTGAGAAGAAAAACTGAGAAAAAAAGACTGAAAAAACTGAAGAAAAACTTAGAAAAAAACTGTGAAAGAAACTGAAAAAAAGAAGAACTGAGAAGAAAAACTGAGCAAAAAAGACTGAAAAAACTGAGGAAAAACGGAGGAAAAGAACTGTGAAAAAAACTGAAGAAAAAGAAGAACTGAGAAGAAAAACTGAGAAAAAAACTGACTAGAAAAACTGAGCAGAAAAACAGAGCAGAAAAACTGAGCAAAAAAGACTGAGAAAACGAAGAAAAACTTAGGAAAAAACTGTGAAAAAAACTGCAAAAAAAGAAGAACTGAGAAGAAAAACTGAGAAGAAAACTGACTAGAAAGACTGAGCAGAAAAACAGAGCAGAAAAACTGAGAAAAAAAGACTGAAAAAACTGAAGAAAAACTTAGAAAAAAACTGTGAAAAAAACTGAAAAAAAAGAAGAACTGAGAAGAAAAACTGAGAAAAAAAGACTGGAAAAACTGAAGAAAGACTTAGAAAAAAAGTGTGAAATAAACTGAAAAAAAAGAAGAACTGAGAAGAAAAACTGAGAAAAAAACTGACTCGAATAACTGAGCAGAAAAACAGGACAGAAAAACTGAGAAAAAAAGACTGAGAAAACGAAGAAAAACTTAGAAAAAAACTGTGAAAAAAAGTGAAAAAAAAGGAAGAACTGAGAAGAAAAACTGAGAAAAAAACTGACTAGAAAAACTGAGCAGAAAAATAGAGCAGAAAAACTGAGAAAAAAAGACTGAAAAAACTGAAGAAAAACTTAGAAAAAAACTGAAAAAAACTGAAAAAAAAGTAGAACTGAGAAGAAAAACTGAGAAAAAAAGACTGAAAAAACTGAAGAAAGACTTAGAAAAAAAGTGTGAAAATACTGAAAAAAAAAGAAGAACTGAAAAGAAAAACTGAGAAAAAAACTGACTAGAATAACTGAGCAGAAAAACAGTGCAGAAAAACTGAGAAAAAAAGACTGAGAAAACGAAGAAAAACTTAGAAAAAAACTGTGAAAAATACTGAAAAAAAAGAAGAACTGAGAAGAAAAACTGAGAAAAAAACTGACTAGAAAGACTGAGCAGAAAAACAGAGCAGAAAAACTGAGAAAAAAAGACTGAAAAAACTGAAGAAAAAGTAGAAAAAAAACAGTGGAAAAAACTGAGAAAAAAAAGAACTGACAAGAAAAACTGAGCAAAAAAGACTGAAAAAACTGAGGGAAAACGGAGGAAAAAAACTGTGAAAAAAACTGTGAAAAAAAAGAAGAACTGAGAAGAAAAACTGAGAAAAAAACTGACTAGAAAAACTGAGCAGAAAAAAAGAGCAGAAAAACTGAGAAAAAAAGACTGAGAAAACGAAGAAAAACTTAGAAAAAAACTGTGAAAAAAACTGAAAACAAAGAAGAACTGAGCAGAAAAACTGAGAAAAAAAGACTGAAAAAACTGAAGAAAAAGTAGAAAAAAAACAGTGGAAAAAACTGTGAAAAAAAAGAACTGAGAAGAAAAACTGAGTAAAAAAACTGACTAGAAAAACTGAGCAGAAAAACAGAGCAGAAAAACGGAGAAAAAAAGACTGAAAAAACTGAAGAAAAACTTAGAAAAAAACTGTGAAAAGAACTGAAAAAAAAGAAGAACTGAGAAGAAAAACTGAGAAAAAAAGACTGGAAAAACTGAAGAAAGACTTAGAAAAAAAGTGTGAAATAAACTGAAAAAAAAGAAGAACTGAGAAGAAAAACTGAGAAAAAAACTGACTCGAATAACTGAGCAGAAAAACAGGACAGAAAAACTGAGAAAAAAAGACTGAGAAAACGAAGAAAAACTTAGAAAAAAACTGTGAAAAAAAGTGAAAAAAAAGGAAGAACTGAGAAGAAAAACTGAGAAAAAAACTGACTAGAAAAACTGAGCAGAAAAATAGAGCAGAAAAACTGAGAAAAAAAGACTGAAAAAACTGAAGAAAAACTTAGAAAAAAACTGAAAAAAACTGAAAAAAAAGAAGAACTGAGAAGAAAAACTGAGAAAAAAAGACTGAAAAAACTGAAGAAAGACTTAGAAAAAAAGTGTGAAAATACTAAAAAAAAAAAAGAACTGAAAAGAAAAACTGAGAAAAAAACTGACTAGAATAACTGAGCAGAAAAACAGTGCAGAAAAACTGAGAAAAAAAGACTGAGAAAACGAAGAAAAACTTAGAAAAAAACTGTGAAAAATACTGAAAAAAAAGAAGAACTGAGAAGAAAAACTGAGAAAAAAAACTGACTAGAAAGACTGAGCAGAAAAACAGAGCAGAAAAACTGAGAAAAAAAGACTGAAAAAACTGAAGAAAAAGTAGAAAAAAAACAGTGGAAAAAACTGAGAAAAAAAAGAACTGACAAGAAAAACTGAGCAAAAAAGACTGAAAAAACTGAGGGAAACCGGAGGAAAAAAACTGTGAAAAAAACTGTGAAAAGAAAGAAGAACTGAGAAGAAAAACTGAGAAAAAAACTGACTAGAAAAACTGAGCAGAAAAAAAGAGCAGAAAAACTGAGAAAAAAAGACTGAGAAAACGAAGAAAAACTTAGAAAAAAACTGTGAAAAAAACTGAAAACAAAGAAGAACTGAGCAGAAAAACTGAGAAAAAAAGACTGAAAAAACTGAAGAAAAAGTAGAAAAAAAACAGTGGAAAAAACTGTGAAAAAAAAGAACTGAGAAGAAAAACTGAGTAAAAAAACTGACTAGAAAAACTGAGCAGAAAAACAGAGCAGAAAAACGGAGAAAAAAAGACTGAGAAAACGAAGAAAAACTTAGAAAAAAACTGTGAAAAAAACTGAAAACAAAGAAGAACTGAGCAGAAAAACTGAGAAAAAAAGACTGAAATAACTGAAGAAAAACTTAGAAAAAAAGTGTGAAAAAAACTGAAAAAAAAGAAGAACTGAGAAGAAAAACTGAGAAAAAAACTGACTAGAAAAACTGAGCAGAAAAACAGAGCAGAAAAACTGAGAAAAAAAGACTGAGAAAACGAAGAAAAACTTAGAAAAAAACTGTGAAAAAAACTGAAAACAAAGAAGAACTGAGCAGAAAAACTGAGAAAAAAAGACTGAAAAAACTGAAGAAAAACTTAGAAAAAAACTGTGAAAAAAACTGAAAAAAAAGAACAGAGCAGAAAAACTGAGAAAAAAAGACTGAGAAAACGAAGAAAAACAGAAAAATCTGTGAAAAAAACTGAAAACAAAGAAGAACTGAGCAGAAAAACTGAGAAAAAAAGACTGAAAAAACTGAAGAAAAAGTAGAAAAAAAACAGTGGAAAAAACTGTGAAAAAAAAGAACTGAGAAGAAAAACTGAGAAAAAAAGACTGAAAAAACTGAAGAAAAACTTAGAAAAAAAGTGTGAAAAAAACTGAAAAAAAAGAAGAACAGAGAAGAAAAAATGTTTAAAAAACTGACTAGAAAAACTGAGCAGAAAAACAGAGCAGAAAAACTGAGAAAAAAAGACTGAGAAAACGAAGAAAAACTTAGAAAAAAACTGTGAAAAAAACTGAAAACAAAGAAGAACTGAGCAGAAAAACTGAGAAAAAAAGACTGAAAAAACTGAAGAAAAATTAGAAAAAATCTGAAAAAAACTGAAAAAAAAGAAGAACTGAGAAGAAAAACTGAGAAAAAAACTGACTAGAAAAACTGAGCAGAAAAACAGAGCAGAAAAAGTGAGAAAAAAAGACTGAGAAAACGAAGAAAAACTTAGAAAAAAACTGAAAAAAAAGAAGAACTGAGAAGAAAAACTGAGAAAAAAAGACTGAAAAAACTGAAGTAAAACTTAGAAATAAAGTGTGAAAAAAACTGAAAAAAAAGAAGAACTGAGAAGAAAAACTGAGAAAAAAACTGACTAGAAAAACTGAGCAGAAAAACAGAGCAGAAAAACTGAGAAAAAAAGACTGAGAAAACGAAGAAAAACTTAGAAAAAAACTGTGAAAAAAACTGTGAAAAAAAAGAACTGAGAAGAAAAACTGAGAAAAAAAGACTGAAAAAACTGAAGAAAAACTTAGAAAAAAAGTGTGAAAAAAACTGAAAAAAAAGAAGAACTGAGAAGAAAAACTGAGAAAAAAACTGACTAGAAAAACTGAGCAGCAAAACAGAGCAGAAAAACTGAGAAAAAAAGACTGAGAAAACGAAGAAAAACTTAGAAAAAAACTGTGAAAAAAACTGAAAACAAAGAAGAACTGAGCAGAAAAACTGAGAAAAAAAGACTGAAAAAACTGAAGAAAGACTTAGAAAAAAACTGTGAAAAAAACTGTGAAAAAAAAGAACTGACAAGAAAAACTGAGCAAAAAAGACTGAAAAAACTGAGGAAAAACGGAGGAAAAAAACTGTGAAAAAAACTGTGAAAAAAAAGAACTGAGAAGAAAAACTGAGAAAAAAACTGACTAGAAAAACTGAGCAGAAAAACAGAGCAGAAAAACTGAGAAAAAAAGACTGAGAAAACGAAGAAAAACTTAGAAAAAAACTGTGAAAGAAACTGAAAAAAAGAAGAACTGAGAAGAAAAACTGAGAAAAAAAGACTGAAAAAACTGAAGAAAAACTTAGAAAAAAACTGAGAAAAAAAAGAACTGAGATGAAAAACTGAGCAAAAAAGACTGAAAAAACTGAGGAAAAACGGAGGAAAAGAACTGTGAAAAAAACTGAAGAAAAAGAAGAACTGAGAAGAAAAACTGAGAAAAAAACTGACTAGAAAAACTGAGCAGAAAAACAGAGCAGAAAAACTGAGAAAAAAAGACTGAGAAAACGAAGAAAAACTTAGAAAAAAACTGAAAAAAACTGAAAACAAAGAAGAACTGAGCAGAAAAACTGAGAAAAAAAGACTGAGAAAACGAAGAAAAACTTAGAAAAAAACTGTGAAAAAAACTGAAAAAAAAGAAGAACTGAGAAGAAAAACTGAGAAAAAAACTGACTAGAAAGACTGAGCAGAAAAACAGAGCAGAAAAACTGAGAAAAAAAGACTGAAAAAACTGAAGAAAAACTTAGAAAAAAACTGAAAAAAACTGAAAAAAAAGAAGAACTGAGAAGAAAAACTGAGAAAAAAAGACTGAAAAAACTGAAGAAAGACTTAGAAAAAAAGTGTGAAAAAAACTGAAAAAAAAGAAGAACTGAGCAGAAAAACTGAGAAAAAAACTGACTAGAATAACTGAGCAGAAAAACAGGGCAGAAAAACTGAGAAAAAAAGACTGAGAAAACGAAGAAAAACTTAGAAAAAAACTGTGAAAAAAAGTGAAAAAAAAGAACTGAGAAGAAAAACTGAGCAAAAAAGACTGAGAAAACGAAGAAAAACTTAGAAAAAAACTGTGAAAAAAAGTGAAAAAAAAGGAAGAACTGAGAAGAAAAACTGAGGAAAAAACTGACTAGAAAAACTGAGCAGAAAAATAGAGCAGAAAAACTGAGAAAAAAAGACTGAAAAAACTGAAGAAAAACTTAGAAAAAAACTGTGAAAAAAACTGAAAAAAAAGAAGAACTGAGAAGAAAAACTGAGAAAAAAACTGACTAGAAAGACTGAGCAGAAAAACAGAGCAGAAAAACTGAGAAAAAAAGACTGAAAAAACTGAAGAAAAACTTAGAAAAAAACTGTGAAAAAAACTGAAAAAAAAGAAGAACTGAGAAGAAAAACTGAGAAAAAAACTGACTAGAAAGACTGAGCAGAAAAACAGAGCAGAAAAACTGAGAAAAAAAGACTGAAAAAACTGAAGAAAAACTTAGAAAAAAACTGTGAAAAAAACTGAAAAAAAAGAAGAACTGAGAAGAAAAACTGAGAAAAAAAGACTGAAAAAACTGAAGAAAGACTTAGAAAAAAAGTGTGAAAAAAACTGAAAAAAAAGAAGAACTGAGAAGAAAAACTGAGAAAAAAACTGACTCGAATAACTGAGCAGAAAAACAGGGCAGAAAAACTGAGAAAAAAAGACTGAGAAAACTGAAGAAAAACTTAGAAAAAAACTGTGAAAAAAACTGTGAAAAAAAAGAACTGAGAAGAAAAACTGAGCAAAAAAGACTGAAAAAACTGAGGAAAAGCGGAGGAAAAAAACTGAAAAAAACTGTGAAAAAAAAGAACTGAGAAGAAAAACTGAGAAAAAAACTGACTAGAAAAACAGAGCAGAAAAACTGAGCAGAAAAACTGAGCAAAAATACTATTAAAAAAAACTGAAGAAAAACGGAAGAAAAAAACTGCGAAGAAAAACTGAGAAAAAAAGACTGAAAAAACTGAAGAAAAAGTAGAAAAAAAACAGTGGAAAAAACTGTGAAAAAAAAGAACTGAGAAGAAAAACTGAGTAAAAAAACTGACTAGAAAAACTGAGCAGAAAAACAGAGCAGAAAAACTGAGAAAAAAAGACTGAGAAAACGAAGAAAAACTTAGAAAAAAACTGTGAAAAAAACTGAAAAAAAAGAAGAACTGAGAAGAAAAACTGAGAAAAAAAGACTGAAAAAACTGAAGAAAAACTTAGAAAAAAAGTGTGAAAAATACTGAAAAAAAAGAAGAACTGAGAAGAAAAACTGAGAAAAAAACTGACTAGAAAAACTGAGCAGAAAAACAGAGCAGAAAAACTGAGAAAAAAAGACTGAGAAAACGAAGAAAAACTTAGAAAAAAACTGTGAAAAAAACTGAAAACAAAGAAGAACTGAGAAGAAAAACTGAGAAAAAAAGACTGAAAAAACTGAAGAAAAACTTAGAAAATAAGTGTGAAAAAAACTGAAAAAAAGAAGAACTGAGAAGAAAAACTGAGAAAAAAACTGACTAGAAAAACTGAGCAGAAAAACAGAGCAGAAAAACTGAGAAAAAAAGACTGAGAAAACGAAGAAAAACTTAGAAAAAAACTGAAAAAAACTGAAAACAAAGAAGAACTGAGCAGAAAAACTGAGAAAAAAAGACTGAGAAAACGAAGAAAAACTTAGAAAAAAACTGTGAAAAAAACTGATAAAAAAGAAGAACTGAGAAGAAAAACTGAGAAAAAAACTGACTAGAAAGACTGAGCAGAAAAACAGAGCAGAAAAACTGAGAAAAAAAGACTGAAAAAACTGAAGAAAAACTTCGAAAAAAACTGTGAAAAAAACTGAAAAAAAAGAAGAACTGAGAAGAAAAACTGAGAAAAAAAGACAGAAAAAACTGAAGAAAGACTTAGAAAAAAAGTGTGAAAAAAACTGAAAAAAAAGAAGAACTGAGAAGAAAAACTGAGAAAAAAACTGACTCGAATAACTGAGCAGAAAAACAGGGCAGAAAAACTGAGAAAAAAAGACTGAGAAAACGAAGAAAAACTTAGAAAAAAACTGTGAAAAAAAGTGAAAAAAAAGGAAGAACTGAGAAGAAAAACTGAGAAAAAAACTGACTAGAAAAACTGAGCAGAAAAACAGAGCAGAAAAAGTGAGAAAAAAAGACTGAGAAAACGAAGAAAAACTTAGAAATAAACTGAAAAAAAAGAAGAACTGAGAAGAAAAACTGAGAAAAAAAGACTGAAAAAACTGAAGAAAAACTTAGAAATAAAGTGTGAAAAAAACTGAAAAAAAAGAAGAACTGAGAAGAAAAACTGAGAAAAAAACTGACTAGAAAAACTGAGCAGAAAAACAGAGCAGAAAAACTGAGAAAAAAAGACTGAGAAAACGAAGAAAAACTTAGAAAAAAACTGTGAAAAAAACTGAAAACAAAGAAGAACTGAGCAGAAAAACTGAGAAAAAAAGACTGAAAAAACTGAAGAAAGACTTAGAAAAAAACTGTGAAAAAAACTGTGAAAAAAAAGAACTGACAAGAAAAACTGAGCAAAAAAGACTGAAAAAACTGAGGAAAAACGGAGGAAAAAAACTGTGAAAAAAACTGTGAAAAAAAAGAAGAACTGAGAAGAAAAACTGAGAAAAAAACTGACTAGAAAAACTGAGCAGAAAAACAGAGCAGAAAAACTGAGAAAAAAAGACTGAGAAAACGAAGAAAAACTTAGAAAAAAACTGTGAAAGAAACTGAAAAAAAGAAGAACTGAGAAGAAAAACTGAGAAAAAAAGACTGAAAAAACTGAAGAAAAACTTAGAAAAAAACTGTGAAAAAAACTGAAAAAAAAGAAGAACTGAGAAGAAAAACTGAGAAAAAAAGACTGAAAAAACTGAAGAAAGACTTAGAAAAAAAGTGTGAAAAAAACTGAAAAAAAAGAAGAACTGAGCAGAAAAACTGAGAAAAAAACTGACTAGAATAACTGAGCAGAAAAACAGGGCAGAAAAACTGAGAAAAAAAGACTGAGAAAACGAAGAAAAACTTAGAAAAAAACTGTGAAAAAAAGTGAAAAAAAAGAACTGAGAAGAAAAACTGAGCAAAAAAGACTGAGAAAACCAAGAAAAACTTAGAAAAAAACTGTGAAAAAAAGTGAAAAAAAAGGAAGAACTGAGAAGAAAAACTGAGAAAAAAACTGACTAGAAAAACTGAGCAGAAAAATAGAGCAGAAAAACTGAGAAAAAAAGACTGAAAAAACTGAAGAAAAACTTAGAAAAAAACTGTGAAAAAAACTGAAAAAAATGAAGAACTGAGAAGAAAAACTGAGAAAAAAACTGACTAGAAAGACTGAGCAGAAAAACAGAGCAGAAAAACTGAGAAAAAAAGACTGAAAAAACTGAAGAAAAACTTAGAAAAAAACTGTGAAAAAAACTGAAAAAAAAGAAGAACTGAGAAGAAAAACTGAGAAAAAAGACTGAAAAAACTGAAGAAAGACTTAGAAAAAAAGTGTGAAAAAAACTGAAAAAAAAGAAGAACTGAGAAGAAAAACTGAGAAAAAAACTGACTCGAATAACTGAGCAGAAAAACAGGGCAGAAAAACTGAGAAAAAAAGACTGAGAAAACGAAGAAAAACTTAGAAAAAAACTGTGAAAAAAACTGAAAAAAAAGAAGAACTGAGAAGAAAAACTGAGAAAAAAACTGACTCGAATAACTGAGCAGAAAAACAGGGCAGAAAAACTGAGAAAAAAAGACTGAGAAAACTGAAGAAAAACTTAGAAAAAAACTGAAAAAAACTGTGAAAAAAAAGAACTGAGAAGAAAAACTGAGCAAAAAAGACTGAAAAAACTGAGGAAAAGCGGAGGAAAAAAACTGAAAAAAACTGTGAAAAAAAAGAACTGAGAAGAAAAACTGAGAAAAAAACTGACTAGAAAAACAGAGCAGAAAAACTGAGCAGAAAAACTGAGCAAAAATACTATTAAAAAAAACTGAAGAAAAACGGAAGAAAAAAACTGCGAAGAAAAACTGAGAAAAAAAGACTGAAAAAACTGAAGAAAAAGTAGAAAAAAAACAGTGGAAAAAACTGTGAAAAAAAAGAACTGAGAAGAAAAACTGAGTAAAAAAACTGACTAGAAAAACTGAGCAGAAAAACAGAGCAGAAAAACTGAGAAAAAAAGACTGAGAAAACGAAGAAAAACTTAGAAAAAAACTGTGAAAAAAACTGAAAAAAAAGAAGAACTGAGAAGAAAAACTGAGAAAAAAAGACTGAAAAAACTGAAGAAAAACTTAGAAAAAAAGTGTGAAAAATACTGAAAAAAAAGAACTGAGAAGAAAAACTGAGAAAAAAACTGACTAGAAAAACTGAGCAGAAAAACAGAGCAGAAAAACTGAGAAAAAAAGACTGAGAAAACGAAGAAAAACTTAGAAAAAAACTGTGAAAAAAACTGAAAACAAAGAAGAACTGAGAAGAAAAACTGAGAAAAAAAGACTGAAAAAACTGAAGAAAAACTTAGAAAATAAGTGTGAAAAAAACTGAAAAAAAGAAGAACTGAGAAGAAAAACTGAGAAAAAAACTGACTAGAAAAACTGAGCAGAAAAACAGAGCAGAAAAACTGAGAAAAAAAGACTGAGAAAACGAAGAAAAACTTAGAAAAAAACTGTGAAAAAAACTGAAAACAAAGAAGAACTGAGAAGAAAAACTGAGAAAAAAAGACTGAAAAAACTGAAGAAAAACTTAGAAAAAAAGTGTGAAAAAAACTGAAAAAAAAGAAGAACTGAGAAGAAAAACTGAGAAAAAACTGACTAGAAAAACTGAGCAGCAAAACAGAGCAGAAAAACTGAGAAAAAAAGACTGAGAAAACGAAGAAAAACTTAGAAAAAAACTGTGAAAAAAACTGTGAAAAAAAAGAACTGACAAGAAAAACTGAGCAAAAAAGACTGAAAAAACTGAGGAAAAACGGAGGAAAAAAACTGTGAAAAAAACTGTGAAAAAAAAGAAGAACTGAGAAGAAAAACTGAGAAAAAAACTGACTAGAAAAACTGAGCAGAAAAACAGAGCAGAAAAACTGAGAAAAAAAGACTGAGAAAACGAAGAAAAACTTAGAAAAAAACTGTGAAAAAAACTGAAAACAAAGAAGAACTGAGCAGAAAAACTGAGAAAAAAAGACTGAAAAAACTGAAGAAAAACTTAGAAAAAAACTGTGAAAAAAACTGAAAAAAAAGAAGAACTGAGAAGAAAAACTGAGAAAAAAACTGACTAGAAAGACTGAGCAGAAAAACAGAGCAGAAAAACTGAGAAAAAAAGACTGAAAAAACTGAAGAAAAACTTCGAAAAAAACTGTGAAAAAAACTGAAAAAAAAGAAGAACTGAGAAGAAAAACTGAGAAAAAAAGACTGAAAAAACTGAAGAAAGACTTAGAAAAAAAGTGTGAAAAAAACTGAAAAAAAAGAAGAACTGAGCAGAAAAACTGAGAAAAAAACTGACTCGAATAACTGAGCAGAAAAACAGGGCAGAAAAACTGAGAAAAAAAGACTGAGAAAACGAAGAAAAACTTAGAAAAAAACTGTGAAAAAAAGTGAAAAAAAAGGAAGAACTGAGAAGAAAAACTGAGAAAAAAACTGACTAGAAAAACTGAGCAGAAAAACAGAGCAGAAAAAGTGAGAAAAAAAGACTGAGAAAACGAAGAAAAACTTAGAAAAAAACTGAAAAAAAAGAAGAACTGAGAAGAAAAACTGAGAAAAAAAGACTGAAAAAACTGAAGTAAAACTTAGAAATAAAGTGTGAAAAAAACTGAAAAAAAAGAAGAACTGAGAAGAAAAACTGAGAAAAAAACTGACTAGAAAAACTGAGCAGAAAAACAGAGCAGAAAAACTGAGAAAAAAAGACTGAGAAAACGAAGAAAAACTTAGAAAAAAACTGTGAAAAAAACTGTGAAAAAAAAGAACTGAGAAGAAAAACTGAGAAAAAAAGACTGAAAAAACTGAAGAAAAACTTAGAAAAAAAGTGTGAAAAAAACTGAAAAAAAAGAAGAACTGAGAAGAAAAACTGAGAAAAAAACTGACTAGAAAAACTGAGCAGCAAAACAGAGCAGAAAAACTGAGAAAAAAAGACTGAGAAAACGAAGAAAAACTTAGAAAAAAACTGTGAAAAAAACTGAAAACAAAGAAGAACTGAGCAGAAAAACTGAGAAAAAAAGACTGAAAAAACTGAAGAAAGACTTAGAAAAAAACTGTGAAAAAAACTGTGAAAAAAAAGAACTGACAAGAAAAACTGAGCAAAAAAGACTGAAAAAACTGAGGAAAAACGGAGGAAAAAAACTGTGAAAAAAACTGTGAAAAAAAAGAAGAACTGAGAAGAAAAACTGAGAAAAAAACTGACTAGAAAAACTGAGCAGAAAAACAGAGCAGAAAAACTGAGAAAAAAAGACTGAGAAAACGAAGAAAAACTTAGAAAAAAACTGTGAAAGAAACTGAAAAAAAGAAGAACTGAGAAGAAAAACTGAGAAAAAAAGACTGAAAAAACTGAAGAAAAACTTAGAAAAAAACTGTGAAAAAAACTGAAAAAAAAGAAGAACTGAGAAGAAAAACTGAGAAAAAAAGACTGAAAAAACTGAAGAAAGACTTAGAAAAAAAGTGTGAAAAAAACTGAAAAAAAAGAAGAACTGAGCAGAAAAACTGAGAAAAAAACTGACTAGAATATCTGAGCAGAAAAACAGGGCAGAAAAACTGAGAAAAAAAGACTGAGAAAACGAAGAAAAACTTAGAAAAAAACTGTGAAAAAAAGTGAAAAAAAAGAACTGAGAAGAAAAACTGAGCAAAAAAGACTGAGAAAACCAAGAAAAACTTAGAAAAAAACTGTGAAAAAAAGTGAAAAAAAAGGAAGAACTGAGAAGAAAAACTGAGAAAAAAACTGACTAGAAAAACTGAGCAGAAAAATAGAGCAGAAAAACTGAGAAAAAAAGACTGAAAAAACTGAAGAAAAACTTAGAAAAAAACTGTGAAAAAAACTGAAAAAAATGAAGAACTGAGAAGAAAAACTGAGAAAAAAACTGACTAGAAAGACTGAGCAGAAAAACAGAGCAGAAAAACTGAGAAAAAAAGACTGAAAAAACTGAAGAAAAACTTAGAAAAAAACTGTGAAAAAAACTGAAAAAAAAGAAGAACTGAGAAGAAAAACTGAGAAAAAAGACTGAAAAAACTGAAGAAAGACTTAGAAAAAAAGTGTGAAAAAAACTGAAAAAAAAGAAGAACTGAGAAGAAAAACTGAGAAAAAAACTGACTCGAATAACTGAGCAGAAAAACAGGGCAGAAAAACTGAGAAAAAAAGACTGAGAAAACGAAGAAAAACTTAGAAAAAAACTGTGAAAAAAACTGAAAAAAAAGAAGAACTGAGAAGAAAAACTGAGAAAAAAACTGACTCGAATAACTGAGCAGAAAAACAGGGCAGAAAAACTGAGAAAAAAAGACTGAGAAAACTGAAGAAAAACTTAGAAAAAAACTGAAAAAAACTGTGAAAAAAAAGAACTGAGAAGAAAAACTGAGCAAAAAAGACTGAAAAAACTGAGGAAAAGCGGAGGAAAAAAACTGAAAAAAACTGTGAAAAAAAAGAACTGAGAAGAAAAACTGAGAAAAAAACTGACTAGAAAAACAGAGCAGAAAAACTGAGCAGAAAAACTGAGCAAAAATACTATTAAAAAAAACTGAAGAAAAACGGAAGAAAAAAACTGCGAAGAAAAACTGAGAAAAAAAGACTGAAAAAACTGAAGAAAAAGTAGAAAAAAAACAGTGGAAAAAACTGTGAAAAAAAAGAACTGAGAAGAAAAACTGAGTAAAAAAACTGACTAGAAAAACTGAGCAGAAAAACAGAGCAGAAAAACTGAGAAAAAAAGACTGAGAAAACGAAGAAAAACTTAGAAAAAAACTGTGAAAAAAACTGAAAAAAAAGAAGAACTGAGAAGAAAAACTGAGAAAAAAAGACTGAAAAAACTGAAGAAAAACTTAGAAAAAAAGTGTGAAAAATACTGAAAAAAAAGAACTGAGAAGAAAAACTGAGAAAAAAACTGACTAGAAAAACTGAGCAGAAAAACAGAGCAGAAAAACTGAGAAAAAAAGACTGAGAAAACGAAGAAAAACTTAGAAAAAAACTGTGAAAAAAACTGAAAACAAAGAAGAACTGAGAAGAAAAACTGAGAAAAAAAGACTGAAAAAACTGAAGAAAAACTTAGAAAATAAGTGTGAAAAAAACTGAAAAAAAGAAGAACTGAGAAGAAAAACTGAGAAAAAAACTGACTAGAAAAACTGAGCAGAAAAACAGAGCAGAAAAACTGAGAAAAAAAGACTGAGAAAACGAAGAAAAACTTAGAAAAAAACTGTGAAAAAAACTGAAAACAAAGAAGAACTGAGAAGAAAAACTGAGAAAAAAAGACTGAAAAAACTGAAGAAAAACTTAGAAAAAAAGTGTGAAAAAAACTGAAAAAAAAGAAGAACTGAGAAGAAAAACTGAGAAAAAAACTGACTAGAAAAACTGAGCAGCAAAACAGAGCAGAAAAACTGAGAAAAAAAGACTGAGAAAACGAAGAAAAACTTAGAAAAAAACTGTGAAAAAAACTGTGAAAAAAAAGAACTGACAAGAAAAACTGAGCAAAAAAGACTGAAAAAACTGAGGAAAAACGGAGGAAAAAAACTGTGAAAAAAACTGTGAAAAAAAAGAAGAACTGAGAAGAAAAACTGAGAAAAAAACTGACTAGAAAAACTGAGCAGAAAAACAGAGCAGAAAAACTGAGAAAAAAAGACTGAGAAAACGAAGAAAAACTTAGAAAAAAACTGTGAAAAAAACTGAAAACAAAGAAGAACTGAGCAGAAAAACTGAGAAAAAAAGACTGAAAAAACTGAAGAAAAACTTAGAAAAAAACTGTGAAAAAAACTGAAAAAAAAGAAGAACTGAGAAGAAAAACTGAGAAAAAAACTGACTAGAAAGACTGAGCAGAAAAACAGAGCAGAAAAACTGAGAAAAAAAGACTGAAAAAACTGAAGAAAAACTTAGAAAAAAACTGTGAAAAAAACTGAAAAAAAAGAAGAACTGAGAAGAAAAACTGAGAAAAAAAGACTGAAAAAACTGAAGAAAGACTTAGAAAAAAAGTGTGAAAAAAACTGAAAAAAAAGAAGAACTGAGCAGAAAAACTGAGAAAAAAACTGACTAGAATAACTGAGCAGAAAAACAGGGCAGAAAAACTGAGAAAAAAAGACTGAGAAAACGAAGAAAAACTTAGAAAAAAACTGTGAAAAAAAGTGAAAAAAAGAACTGAGAAGAAAAACTGAGCAAAAAAGACTGAGAAAACCAAGAAAAACTTAGAAAAAAACTGTGAAAAAAAGTGAAAAAAAGGAAGAACTGAGAAGAAAAACTGAGAAAAAAACTGACTAGAAAAACTGAGCAGAAAAATAGAGCAGAAAAACTGAGAAAAAAAGACTGAAAAAACTGAAGAAAAACTTAGAAAAAAACTGTGAAAAAAACTGAAAAAAATGAAGAACTGAGAAGAAAAACTGAGAAAAAAACTGACTAGAAAGACTGAGCAGAAAAACAGAGCAGAAAAACTGAGAAAAAAAGACTGAAAAAACTGAAGAAAAACTTAGAAAAAAACTGTGAAAAAAACTGAAAAAAAAGAAGAACTGAGAAGAAAAACTGAGAAAAAAAGACTGAAAAAACTGAAGAAAGACTTAGAAAAAAAGTGTGAAAAAAACTGAAAAAAAAGAAGAACTGAGAAGAAAAACTGAGAAAAAAACTGACTCGAATAACTGAGCAGAAAAACAGGGCAGAAAAACTGAGAAAAAAAGACTGAGAAAACGAAGAAAAACTTAGAAAAAAACTGTGAAAAAAACTGAAAAAAAAGAAGAACTGAGAAGAAAAACTGAGAAAAAAACTGACTCGAATAACTGAGCAGAAAAACAGGGCAGAAAAACTGAGAAAAAAAGACTGAGAAAACTGAAGAAAAACTTAGAAAAAAACTGTGAAAAAAACTGTGAAAAAAAAGAACTGAGAAGAAAAACTGAGCAAAAAAGACTGAAAAAACTGAGGAAAAGCGGAGGAAAAAAACTGAAAAAAACTGTGAAAAAAAAGAACTGAGAAGAAAAACTGAGAAAAAAACTGACTAGAAAAACAGAGCAGAAAAACTGAGCAGAAAAACTGAGCAAAAATACTATTAAAAAAAACTGAAGAAAAACGGAAGAAAAAAACTGCGAAGAAAAACTGAGAAAAAAAGACTGAAAAAACTGAAGAAAAAGTAGAAAAAAAACAGTGGAAAAAACTGTGAAAAAAAAGAACTGAGAAGAAAAACTGAGTAAAAAAACTGACTAGAAAAACTGAGCAGAAAAACAGAGCAGAAAAACTGAGAAAAAAAGACTGAGAAAACGAAGAAAAACTTAGAAAAAAACTGTGAAAAAAACTGAAAAAAAAGAAGAACTGAGAAGAAAAACTGAGAAAAAAAGACTGAAAAAACTGAAGAAAAACTTAGAAAAAAAGTGTGAAAAATACTGAAAAAAAAGAAGAACTGAGAAGAAAAACTGAGAAAAAAACTGACTAGAAAAACTGAGCAGAAAAACAGAGCAGAAAAACTGAGAAAAAAAGACTGAGAAAACGAAGAAAAACTTAGAAAAAAACTGTGAAAAAAACTGAAAACAAAGAAGAACTGAGAAGAAAAACTGAGAAAAAAAGACTGAAAAAACTGAAGAAAAACTTAGAAAATAAGTGTGAAAAAAACTGAAAAAAAGAAGAACTGAGAAGAAAAACTGAGAAAAAAACTGACTAGAAAAACTGAGCAGAAAAATAGAGCAGAAAAACTGAGAAAAAAAGACTGAAAAAACTGAAGAAAAACTTAGAAAAAAACTGTGAAAAAAACTGAAAAAAATGAAGAACTGAGAAGAAAAACTGAGAAAAAAACTGACTAGAAAGACTGAGCAGAAAAACAGAGCAGAAAAACTGAGAAAAAAAGACTGAAAAAACTGAAGAAAAACTTAGAAAAAAACTGTGAAAAAAACTGAAAAAAAAGAAGAACTGAGAAGAAAAACTGAGAAAAAAAGACTGAAAAAACTGAAGAAAGACTTAGAAAAAAAGTGTGAAAAAAACTGAAAAAAAAGAAGAACTGAGAAGAAAAACTGAGAAAAAAACTGACTCGAATAACTGAGCAGAAAAACAGGGCAGAAAAACTGAGAAAAAAAGACTGAGAAAACGAAGAAAAACTTAGAAAAAAACTGTGAAAAAAACTGAAAAAAAAGAAGAACTGAGAAGAAAAACTGAGAAAAAAACTGACTCGAATAACTGAGCAGAAAAACAGGGCAGAAAAACTGAGAAAAAAAGACTGAGAAAACTGAAGAAAAACTTAGAAAAAAACTGTGAAAAAAACTGTGAAAAAAAAGAACTGAGAAGAAAAACTGAGCAAAAAAGACTGAAAAAACTGAGGAAAAGCGGAGGAAAAAAACTGAAAAAAACTGTGAAAAAAAAGAACTGAGAAGAAAAACTGAGAAAAAAACTGACTAGAAAAACAGAGCAGAAAAACTGAGCAGAAAAACTGAGCAAAAATACTATTAAAAAAAACTGAAGAAAAACGGAAGAAAAAAACTGCGAAGAAAAACTGAGAAAAAAAGACTGAAAAAACTGAAGAAAAAGTAGAAAAAAAACAGTGGAAAAAACTGTGAAAAAAAAGAACTGAGAAGAAAAACTGAGTAAAAAAACTGACTAGAAAAACTGAGCAGAAAAACAGAGCAGAAAAACTGAGAAAAAAAGACTGAGAAAACGAAGAAAAACTTAGAAAAAAACTGTGAAAAAAACTGAAAAAAAAGAAGAACTGAGAAGAAAAACTGAGAAAAAAAGACTGAAAAAACTGAAGAAAAACTTAGAAAAAAAGTGTGAAAAATACTGAAAAAAAAGAAGAACTGAGAAGAAAAACTGAGAAAAAAACTGACTAGAAAAACTGAGCAGAAAAACAGAGCAGAAAAACTGAGAAAAAAAGACTGAGAAAACGAAGAAAAACTTAGAAAAAAACTGTGAAAAAAACTGAAAACAAAGAAGAACTGAGAAGAAAAACTGAGAAAAAAAGACTGAAAAAACTGAAGAAAAACTTAGAAAATAAGTGTGAAAAAAACTGAAAAAAAGAAGAACTGAGAAGAAAAACTGAGAAAAAAACTGACTAGAAAAACTGAGCAGAAAAACAGAGCAGAAAAACTGAGAAAAAAAGACTGAGAAAACGAAGAAAAACTTAGAAAAAAACTGTGAAAAAAACTGAAAAAAAATGAAGAACTGAGAAGAAAAACTGAGAAAAAAACTGACTAGAAAGACTGAGCAGAAAAACAGAGCAGAAAAACTGAGAAAAAAAGACTGAAAAAACTGAAGAAAAACTTCGAAAAAAACTGTGAAAAAAACTGAAAAAAAAGAAGAACTGAGAAGAAAAACTGAGAAAAAAAGACAGAAAAAACTGAAGAAAGACTTAGAAAAAAAGTGTGAAAAAAACTGAAAAAAAAGAAGAACTGAGAAGAAAAACTGAGAAAAAAACTGACTCGAATAACTGAGCAGAAAAACAGGGCAGAAAAACTGAGAAAAAAAGACTGAGAAAACGAAGAAAAACTTAGAAAAAAACTGTGAAAAAAAGTGAAAAAAAAGGAAGAACTGAGAAGAAAAACTGAGAAAAAAACTGACTAGAAAAACTGAGCAGAAAAACAGAGCAGAAAAAGTGAGAAAAAAAGACTGAGAAAACGAAGAAAAACTTAGAAAAAAACTGAAAAAAAAGAAGAACTGAGAAGAAAAACTGAGAAAAAAAGACTGAAAAAACTGAAGTAAAACTTAGAAATAAAGTGTGAAAAAAACTGAAAAAAAAGAAGAACTGAGAAGAAAAACTGAGAAAAAAACTGACTAGAAAAACTGAGCAGAAAAACAGAGCAGAAAAACTGAGAAAAAAAGACTGAGAAAACGAAGAAAAACTTAGAAAAAAACTGTGAAAAAAACTGTGAAAAAAAAGAACTGAGAAGAAAAACTGAGAAAAAAAGACTGAAAAAACTGAAGAAAAACTTAGAAAAAAAGTGTGAAAAAAACTGAAAAAAAAGAAGAACTGAGAAGAAAAACTGAGAAAAAAACTGACTAGAAAAACTGAGCAGCAAAACAGAGCAGAAAAACTGAGAAAAAAAGACTGAGAAAACGAAGAAAAACTTAGAAAAAAACTGTGAAAAAAACTGAAAACAAAGAAGAACTGAGCAGAAAAACTGAGAAAAAAAGACTGAAAAAACTGAAGAAAGACTTAGAAAAAAACTGTGAAAAAAACTGTGAAAAAAAAGGACTGACAAGAAAAACTGAGCAAAAAAGACTGAAAATACTGAGGAAAAACGGAGGAAAAAAACTGTGAAAAAAACTGTGAAAAAAAAGAACTGAGAAGAAAAACTGAGAAAAAAACTGACTAGAAAAACTGAGCAGAAAAACAGAGCAGAAAAACTGAGAAAAAAAGACTGAGAAAACGAAGAAAAACTTAGAAAAAAACTGTGAAAGAAACTGAAAAAAAGAAGAACTGAGAAGAAAAACTGAGAAAAAAAGACTGAAAAAACTGAAGAAAAACTTAGAAAAAAACTGAGAAAAAAAAGAACTGAGATGAAAAACTGAGCAAAAAAGACTGAAAAAACTGAGGAAAAACGGAGGAAAAGAACTGTGAAAAAAACTGAAGAAAAAGAAGAACTGAGAAGAAAAACTGAGAAAAAAACTGACTAGAAAAACTGAGCAGAAAAACAGAGCAGAAAAACTGAGAAAAAAAGACTGAGAAAACGAAGAAAAACTTAGAAAAAAACTGAAAAAAACTGAAAACAAAGAAGAACTGAGCAGAAAAACTGAGAAAAAAAGACTGAGAAAACGAAGAAAAACTTAGAAAAAAACTGTGAAAAAAACTGAAAAAAAAGAAGAACTGAGAAGAAAAACTGAGAAAAAAACTGACTAGAAAGACTGAGCAGAAAAACAGAGCAGAAAAACTGAGAAAAAAAGACTGAAAAAACTGAAGAAAAACTTAGAAAAAAACTGAAAAAAACTGAAAAAAAAGAAGAACTGAGAAGAAAAACTGAGAAAAAAAGACTGAAAAAACTGAAGAAAGACTTAGAAAAAAAGTGTGAAAAAAACTGAAAAAAAAGAAGAACTGAGCAGAAAAACTGAGAAAAAAACTGACTAGAATAACTGAGCAGAAAAACAGGGCAGAAAAACTGAGAAAAAAAGACTGAGAAAACGAAGAAAAACTTAGAAAAAAACTGTGAAAAAAAGTGAAAAAAAAGAACTGAGAAGAAAAACTGAGCAAAAAAGACTGAGAAAACGAAGAAAAACTTAGAAAAAAACTGTGAAAAAAAGTGAAAAAAAAGGAAGAACTGAGAAGAAAAACTGAGGAAAAAACTGACTAGAAAAACTGAGCAGAAAAATAGAGCAGAAAAACTGAGAAAAAAAGACTGAAAAAACTGAAGAAAAACTTAGAAAAAAACTGTGAAAAAAACTGAAAAAAAAGAAGAACTGAGAAGAAAAACTGAGAAAAAAACTGACTAGAAAGACTGAGCAGAAAAACAGAGCAGAAAAACTGAGAAAAAAAGACTGAAAAAACTGAAGAAAAACTTAGAAAAAAACTGTGAAAAAAACTGAAAAAAAAGAAGAACTGAGAAGAAAAACTGAGAAAAAAACTGACTAGAAAGACTGAGCAGAAAAACAGAGCAGAAAAACTGAGAAAAAAAGACTGAAAAAACTGAAGAAAAACTTAGAAAAAAACTGTGAAAAAAACTGAAAAAAAAGAAGAACTGAGAAGAAAAACTGAGAAAAAAAGACTGAAAAAACTGAAGAAAGACTTAGAAAAAAAGTGTGAAAAAAACTGAAAAAAAAGAAGAACTGAGAAGAAAAACTGAGAAAAAAACTGACTCGAATAACTGAGCAGAAAAACAGGGCAGAAAAACTGAGAAAAAAAGACTGAGAAAACTGAAGAAAAACTTAGAAAAAAACTGTGAAAAAAACTGTGAAAAAAAAGAACTGAGAAGAAAAACTGAGCAAAAAAGACTGAAAAAACTGAGGAAAAGCGGAGGAAAAAAACTGAAAAAAACTGTGAAAAAAAAGAACTGAGAAGAAAAACTGAGAAAAAAACTGACTAGAAAAACAGAGCAGAAAAACTGAGCAGAAAAACTGAGCAAAAATACTATTAAAAAAAACTGAAGAAAAACGGAAGAAAAAAACTGCGAAGAAAAACTGAGAAAAAAAGACTGAAAAAACTGAAGAAAAAGTAGAAAAAAAACAGTGGAAAGAACTGTGAAAAAAAAGAACTGAGAAGAAAAACTGAGTAAAAAAACTGACTAGAAAAACTGAGCAGAAAAACAGAGCAGAAAAACTGAGAAAAAAAGACTGAGAAAACGAAGAAAAACTTAGAAAAAAACTGTGAAAAAAACTGAAAAAAAAGAAGAACTGAGAAGAAAAACTGAGAAAAAAAGACTGAAAAAACTGAAGAAAAACTTAGAAAAAAAGTGTGAAAAATACTGAAAAAAAAGAAGAACTGAGAAGAAAAACTGAGAAAAAAACTGACTAGAAAAACTGAGCAGAAAAACAGAGCAGAAAAACTGAGAAAAAAAGACTGAGAAAACGAAGAAAAACTTAGAAAAAAACTGTGAAAAAAACTGAAAACAAAGAAGAACTGAGAAGAAAAACTGAGAAAAAAAGACTGAAAAAACTGAAGAAAAACTTAGAAAATAAGTGTGAAAAAAACTGAAAAAAAGAAGAACTGAGAAGAAAAACTGAGAAAAAAACTGACTAGAAAAACTGAGCAGAAAAACAGAGCAGAAAAACTGAGAAAAAAAGACTGAGAAAACGAAGAAAAACTTAGAAAAAAACTGAAAAAAACTGAAAACAAAGAAGAACTGAGCAGAAAAACTGAGAAAAAAAGACTGAGAAAACGAAGAAAAACTTAGAAAAAAACTGTGAAAAAAACTGAAAAAAAAGAAGAACTGAGAAGAAAAACTGAGAAAAAAACTGACTAGAAAGACTGAGCAGAAAAACAGAGCAGAAAAACTGAGAAAAAAAGACTGAAAAAACTGAAGAAAAACTTCGAAAAAAACTGTGAAAAAAACTGAAAAAAAAGAAGAACTGAGAAGAAAAACTGAGAAAAAAAGACAGAAAAAACTGAAGAAAGACTTAGAAAAAAAGTGTGAAAAAAACTGAAAAAAAAGAAGAACTGAGAAGAAAAACTGAGAAAAAAACTGACTCGAATAACTGAGCAGAAAAACAGGGCAGAAAAACTGAGAAAAAAAGACTGAGAAAACGAAGAAAAACTTAGAAAAAAACTGTGAAAAAAAGTGAAAAAAAAGGAAGAACTGAGAAGAAAAACTGAGAAAAAAACTGACTAGAAAAACTGAGCAGAAAAACAGAGCAGAAAAAGTGAGAAAAAAAGACTGAGAAAACGAAGAAAAACTTAGAAAAAAACTGAAAAAAAAGAAGAACTGAGAAGAAAAACTGAGAAAAAAAGACTGAAAAAACTGAAGAAAAACTTAGAAATAAAGTGTGAAAAAAACTGAAAAAAAAGAAGAACTGAGAAGAAAAACTGAGAAAAAAACTGACTAGAAAAACTGAGCAGAAAAACAGAGCAGAAAAACTGAGAAAAAAAGACTGAGAAAACGAAGAAAAACTTAGAAAAAAACTGTGAAAAAAACTGAAAACAAAGAAGAACTGAGCAGAAAAACTGAGAAAAAAAGACTGAAAAAACTGAAGAAAGACTTAGAAAAAAACTGTGAAAAAAACTGTGAAAAAAAAGAACTGACAAGAAAAACTGAGCAAAAAAGACTGAAAAAACTGAGGAAAAACGGAGGAAAAAAACTGTGAAAAAAACTGTGAAAAAAAAGAAGAACTGAGAAGAAAAACTGAGAAAAAAACTGACTAGAAAAACTGAGCAGAAAAACAGAGCAGAAAAACTGAGAAAAAAAGACTGAGAAAACGAAGAAAAACTTAGAAAAAAACTGTGAAAGAAACTGAAAAAAAGAAGAACTGAGAAGAAAAACTGAGAAAAAAAGACTGAAAAAACTGAAGAAAAACTTAGAAAAAAACTGTGAAAAAAACTGAGAAAAAAAAGAACTGAGATGAAAAACTGAGCAAAAAAGACTGAAAAAACTGAGGAAAAACGGAGGAAAAGAACTGTGAAAAAAACTGAAGAAAAAGAAGAACTGAGAAGAAAAACTGAGAAAAAAACTGACTAGAAAAACTGAGCAGAAAAACAGAGCAGAAAAACTGAGAAAAAAAGACTGAGAAAACGAAGAAAAACTTAGAAAAAAACTGAAAAAAACTGAAAACAAAGAAGAACTGAGCAGAAAAACTGAGAAAAAAAGACTGAAAAAACTGAAGAAAAAGTAGAAAAAAAACAGTGGAAAAAAATGTGAAAAAAAAGAACTGAGAAGAAAAACTGAGTAAAAAAACTGACTAGAAAAACTGAGCAGAAAAACAGAGCAGAAAAACTGAGAAAAAAAGACTGAGAAAACGAAGAAAAACTTAGAAAAAAACTGTGAAAAAAATTGAAAACAAAAAAGAACTGAGCAGAAAAACTGAGAAAAAAAGACTGAAAAAACTGAAGAAAGACTTAGAAAAAAAGTGTGAAAAAAACTGAAAAAAAAGAAGAACTGAGAAGAAAAACTGAGAAAAAAACTGACTCGAATAACTGAGCAGAAAAACAGGGCAGAAAAACTGAGAAAAAAAGACTGAGAAAACGAAGAAAAACTTAGAAAAAAACTGTGAAAAAAAGTGAAAACAAATGAAGAACTGAGAAGAAAAACTGAGAAAAAAACTGACTAGAAAAACTGAGCAGAAAAATAGAGCAGAAAAACTGAGAAAAAAAGACTGAGAAAACGAAGAAAAACTTAGAAAAAAACTGTGAAAAAAACTGAAAAAAAAGAAGAACTGAGAAGAAAAACTGAGAAAAAAAGACTGAAAAAACTGAAGAAAGACTTAGAAAAAAAGTGTGAAAAAAACTGAAAAAAAAGAACTGAGAAGAAAAACTGAGAAAAAAACTGACTCGAATAACTGAGCAGAAAAACAGGGCAGAAAAACTGAGAAAAAAAGACTGAGAAAACGAAGAAAAACTTAGAAAAAAACTGTGAAAAAAAGTGAAAACAAATGAAGAACTGAGAAGAAAAACTGAGAAAAAAACTGACTAGAAAAACTGAGCAGAAAAATAGAGCAGAAAAACTGAGAAAAAAAGACTGAAAAAACTGAAGAAAAACTTAGAAAAAAAGTGTGAAAAATACTGAAAAAAAAGAAGAACTGAGAAGAAAAACTGAGAAAAAAACTGACTAGAAAAACTGAGCAGAAAAACAGAGCAGAAAAACTGAGAAAACAAGACTGAGAAAACGAAGAAAAACTTAGAAAAAAACTGTGAAAAAAACTGAAAACAAAGAAGAACTGAGAAGAAAAACTGAGAAAAAAAGACTGAAAAAACTGAAGAAAAACTTAGAAAAAAAGTGTGAAAAAAACTGAAAAAAAGAAGAACTGAGAAGAAAAACTGAGAAAAAAACTGACTAGAAAAACTGAGCAGAAAAACAGAGCAGAAAAACAGAGAAAAAAAGACTGAGAAAACGAAGAAAAACTTAGAAAAAAACTGAAAAAAACTGAAAACAAAGAAGAACTGAGCAGAAAAACAGAGAAAAAAAGACTGAGAAAACGAAGAAAAACTTAGAAAAAAACTCTGAAAAAAACTGAAAAAAAAGAAAAACTGAGAAGAAAAACTGAGAAAAAAACTGACTAGAAAGACTGAGCAGAAAAACAGGGCAGAAAAACTGAGAAAAAAAGACTGAGAAAACGAAGAAAAGCTTAGAAAAAAACTGTTAAAAAAAGTGAAAAAAAAGGAAGAACTGAGAAGAAAAACTGAGAAAAAAACTGACTAGAAAAACTGAGCAGAAAAACAGAGCAGAAAAAGTGAGAAAAAAAGACTGAGAAAACGAAGAAAAACTTAGAAAAAAACTGAAAAAAAAGAAGAACTGAGAAGAAAAACTGAGAAAAAAAGACTGAAAAAACTGAAGAAAAACTTAGAAATAAAGTGTGAAAAAAACTGAAAAAAAAGAAGAACTGAGAAGAAAAACTGAGAAAAAAACTGACTAGAAAAACTGAGCAGAAAAACAGAGCAGAAAAACTGAGAAAAAAAGACTGAGAAAACGAAGAAAAACTTAGAAAAAAACTGTGAAAAAAACTGAAAACAAAGAAGAACTGAGCAGAAAAACTGAGAAAAAAAGACTGAAAAAACTGAAGATAGACTTAGAAAAAAACTGTGAAAAAAACTGTGAAAAAAAAGAACTGACAAGAAAAACTGAGCAAAAAAGACTGAAAAAACTGAGGAAAAACGGAGGAAAAAAACTGTGAAAAAAACTGTGAAAAAAAAGAAGAACTGAGAAGAAAAACTGAGAAAAAAACTGACTAGAAAAACTGAGCAGAAAAACAGAGCAGAAAAACTGAGAAAAAAAGACTGAGAAAACGAAGAAAAACTTAGAAAAAAACTGTGAAAGAAACTGAAAAAAAGAAGAACTGAGAAGAAAAACTGAGAAAAAAAGACTGAAAAAACTGAAGAAAAACTTAGAAAAAAACTGTGAAAAAAACTGAGAAAAAAAAGAACTGAGATGAAAAACTGAGCAAAAAAGACTGAAAAAACTGAGGAAAAACGGAGGAAAAGAACTGTGAAAAAAACTGAAGAAAAAGAAGAACTGAGAAGAAAAACTGAGAAAAAAACTGACTAGAAAAACTGAGCAGAAAAACAGAGCAGAAAAACTGAGAAAAAAAGACTGAGAAAACGAAGAAAAACTTAGAAAAAAACTGTGAAAAAAACTGAAAAAAAAGAAGAACTGAGAAGAAAAACTGAGAAAAAAAACTGACTAGAAAGACTGAGCAGAAAAACAGAGCAGAAAAACTGAGAAAAAAAGACTGAAAAAACTGAAGAAAAACTTAGAAAAAAACTGAAAAAAACTGAAAAAAAAGAAGAACTGAGAAGAAAAACTGAGAAAAAAAGACTGAAAAAACTGAAGAAAGACTTAGAAAAAAAGTGTGAAAAAAACTGAAAAAAAAGAAGAACTGAGAAGAAAAACTGAGAAAAAAACTGACTCGAATAACTGAGCAGAAAAACAGGGCAGAAAAACTGAGAAAAAAAGACTGAGAAAACGAAGAAAAACTTAGAAAAAATCTGTGAAAAAAAGTGAAAAAATAAGGAAGAACTGAGAAGAAAAACTGAGAAAAAAACTGACTAGAAAAACTGAGCAGAAAAATAGAGCAGAAAAACTGAGAAAAAAAGACTGAAAAAACTGAAGAAAACTTAGAAAAAAACTGTGAAAAAAACTGAAAAAAAAGAAGAACTGTGAAGAAAAACTGAGAAAAAAAGACTGAAAAAACTGAAGAAAGACTTAGAAAAAAAGTGTGAAAATACTGAAAAAAAAGAAGAACTGAGAAGAAAAACTGAGAAAAAAACTGACTAGAATAACTGAGCAGAAAAACAGGGCAGAAAAACTGAGAAAAAAAGACTGAGAAAACGAAGAAAAACTTAGAAAAAAACTGTGAAAAAAAGTGAAAAAAAAGGAAGAACTGAGAAGAAAAACTGAGAAAAAAACTGACTAGAAAAACTGAGCAGAAAAATAGAGCAGAAAAACTGAGAAAAAAAGACTGAAAAAACTGAAGAAAAACTTAGAAAAAAACAGTGAAAAAAACTGAAAAAAAAGAACTGAGAAGAAAAACTGAGAAAAAAAGACTGAAAAAACTGAAGAAAGACTAAGAAAAAAAGTGTGAAAATACTGAAAAAAAAGAAGAACTGAGAAGAAAAACTGAGAAAAAAACTGACTAGAAAGACTGAGCAGAAAAACAGAGCAGAAAAACTGAGAAAAAAAGACTTAGAAAACGAAGAAAAACTTAGAAAAAAACTGTGAAAAATACTGACAAAAAAGAAGAACTGAGAAGAAAAACTGAGAAAAAAACTGACTCGAATAACTGAGCAGAAAAACAGGGCAGAAAAACTGAGAAAAAAAGACTGAGAAAACGAAGAAAAACTTAGAAAAAAACTGTGAAAAAAACTGACTAGAAAAACTGAGCAGAAAAACAGAGCAGAAAAACTGAGAAAAAAAGACTGAGAAAACGAAGAAAAACTTAGAAAAAAACTGTGAAAAAAACTGAAAAAAAAGAAGAACTGAGCAGAAAAACTGAGAAAAAAAGACTGAAAAAACTGAAGAAAAACTTAGAAAAAAACTGTGAAAAAAACTGAAAAAATAGAAGAACTGAGAAGAAAAACTGAGAAAAAAAGACTGAAAAAACTGAAGAAATACTTAGAAAAAAAGTGTGAAAAAAACTGAAAAAAAAGAAGAACTGAGAAGAAAAACTGAGAAAAAAACTGACTAGAAAGACTGAGCAGAAAAACAGAGCAGAAAAACTGAGAAAAAAAGACTGAAAAAACTGAAGAAAAACTTAGAAAAAAACTGTGAAAAAAACTGAAAAAAAAGAAGAACTGAGAAGAAAAACTGAGAAAAAAAGACTGAAAAAACTGAAGAAAGACTTAGAAAAAAAGTGTGAAAAAAACTGAAGAAAAAGAAGAACTGAGAAGAAAAACTGAGAAAAAAACTGACTAGAAAAACTGAGCAGAAAAACAGAGCAGAAAAACTGAGAAAAAAAGACTGAGAAAACGAAGAAAAACTTCGAAAAAAACTGTGAAAAAAACTGAAAAAAAAGAAGAACTGAGAAGAAAAACTGAGAAAAAAAGACAGAAAAAACTGAAGAAAGACTTAGAAAAAAAGTGTGAAAAAAACTGAAAAAAAAGAAGAACTGAGAAGAAAAACTGAGAAAAAAACTGACTCGAATAACTGAGCAGAAAAACAGGGCAGAAAAACTGAGAAAAAAAGACTGAGAAAACGAAGAAAAACTTAGAAAAAAACTGTGAAAAAAAGTGAAAAAAAAGGAAGAACTGAGAAGAAAAACTGAGAAAAAAACTGACTAGAAAAACTGAGCAGAAAAACAGAGCAGAAAAAGTGAGAAAAAAAGACTGAGAAAACGAAGAAAAACTTAGAAAAAAACTGAAAAAAAAGAAGAACTGAGAAGAAAAACTGAGAAAAAAAGACTGAAAAAACTGAAGAAAAACTTAGAAATAAAGTGTGAAAAAAACTGAAAAAAAAGAAGAACTGAGAAGAAAAACTGAGAAAAAAACTGACTAGAAAAACTGAGCAGAAAAACAGAGCAGAAAAACTGAGAAAAAAAGACTGAGAAAACGAAGAAAAACTTAGAAAAAAACTGTGAAAAAAACTGAAAACAAAGAAGAACTGAGCAGAAAAACTGAGAAAAAAAGACTGAAAAAACTGAAGAAAGACTTAGAAAAAAACTGTGAAAAAAACTGTGAAAAAAAAGAACTGACAAGAAAAACTGAGCAAAAAAGACTGAAAAAACTGAGGAAAAACGGAGGAAAAAAACTGTGAAAAAAACTGTGAAAAAAAAGAAGAACTGAGAAGAAAAACTGAGAAAAAAACTGACTAGAAAAACTGAGCAGAAAAACAGAGCAGAAAAACTGAGAAAAAAAGACTGAGAAAACGAAGAAAAACTTAGAAAAAAACTGTGAAAGAAACTGAAAAAAAGAAGAACTGAGAAGAAAAACAGAAAAAAAGACTGAAAAAACTGAAGAAAAACTTAGAAAAAAACTGTGAAAAAAACTGAGAAAAAAAAGAACTGAGATGAAAAACTGAGCAAAAAAGACTGAAAAAACTGAGGAAAAACGGAGGAAAAGAACTGTGAAAAAAACTGAAGAAAAAGAAGAACTGAGAAGAAAAACTGAGAAAAAAACTGACTAGAAAAACTGAGCAGAAAAACAGAGCAGAAAAACTGAGAAAAAAAGACTGAGAAAACGAAGAAAAACTTAGAAAAAAACTGTGAAAAAAACTGAAAACAAAGAAGAACTGAGCAGAAAAACTGAGAAAAAAAGACTGAAAAAACTGAAGAAAAAGTAGAAAAAAAACAGTGGAAAAAAATGTGAAAAAAAAGAACTGAGAAGAAAAACTGAGTAAAAAAACTGACTAGAAAAACTGAGCAGAAAAACAGAGCAGAAAAACTGAGAAAAAAAGACTGAGAAAACGAAGAAAAACTTAGAAAAAAACTGTGAAAAAAATTGAAAACAAAAAAGAACTGAGCAGAAAAACTGAGAAAAAAAGACTGAAAAGACTGAAGAAAGACTTAGAAAAAAAGTGTGAAAAAAACTGAAAAAAAAGAAGAACTGAGAAGAAAAACTGAGAAAAAAACTGACTCGAATAACTGAGCAGAAAAACAGGGCAGAAAAACTGAGAAAAAAAGACTGAGAAAACGAAGAAAAACTTAGAAAAAAACTGTGAAAAAAAGTGAAAACAAATGAAGAACTGAGAAGAAAAACTGAGAAAAAAACTGACTAGAAAAACTGAGCAGAAAAATAGAGCAGAAAAACTGAGAAAAAAAGACTGAGAAAACGAAGAAAAACTTAGAAAAAAACTGTGAAAAAAACTGAAAAAAAAGAAGAACTGAGAAGAAAAACTGAGAAAAAAAGACTGAAAAAACTGAAGAAAGACTTAGAAAAAAAGTGTGAAAAAAACTGAAAAAAAAGAACTGAGAAGAAAAACTGAGAAAAAAACTGACTCGAATAACTGAGCAGAAAAACAGGGCAGAAAAACTGAGAAAAAAAGACTGAGAAAACGAAGAAAAACTTAGAAAAAAACTGTGAAAAAAAGTGAAAACAAATGAAGAACTGAGAAGAAAAACTGAGAAAAAAACTGACTAGAAAAACTGAGCAGAAAAATAGAGCAGAAAAACTGAGAAAAAAAGACTGAAAAAACTGAAGAAAAACTTAGAAAAAAAGTGTGAAAAATACTGAAAAAAAAGAAGAACTGAGAAGAAAAACTGAGAAAAAAACTGACTAGAAAAACTGAGCAGAAAAACAGAGCAGAAAAACTGAGAAAACAAGACTGAGAAAACGAAGAAAAACTTAGAAAAAAACTGTGAAAAAAACTGAAAACAAAGAAGAACTGAGAAGAAAAACTGAGAAAAAAAGACTGAAAAAACTGAAGAAAAACTTAGAAAAAAAGTGTGAAAAAAACTGAAAAAAAGAAGAACTGAGAAGAAAAACTGAGAAAAAAACTGACTAGAAAAACTGAGCAGAAAAACAGAGCAGAAAAACAGAGAAAAAAAGACTGAGAAAACGAAGAAAAACTTAGAAAAAAACTGAAAAAAACTGAAAACAAAGAAGAACTGAGCAGAAAAACAGAGAAAAAAAGACTGAGAAAACGAAGAAAAACTTAGAAAAAAACTCTGAAAAAAACTGAAAAAAAAGAAAAACTGAGAAGAAAAACTGAGAAAAAAACTGACTAGAAAGACTGAGCAGAAAAACAGGGCAGAAAAACTGAGAAAAAAAGACTGAGAAAACGAAGAAAAACTTAGAAAAAAACTGTTAAAAAAAGTGAAAAAAAAGGAAGAACTGAGAAGAAAAACTGAGAAAAAAACTGACTAGAAAAACTGAGCAGAAAAACAGAGCAGAAAAAGTGAGAAAAAAAGACTGAGAAAACGAAGAAAAACTTAGAAAAAAACTGAAAAAAAAGAAGAACTGAGAAGAAAAACTGAGAAAAAAAGACTGAAAAAACTGAAGAAAAACTTAGAAATAAAGTGTGAAAAAAACTGAAAAAAAAGAAGAACTGAGAAGAAAAACTGAGAAAAAAACTGACTAGAAAAACTGAGCAGAAAAACAGAGCAGAAAAACTGAGAAAAAAAGACTGAGAAAACGAAGAAAAACTTAGAAAAAAACTGTGAAAAAAACTGAAAACAAAGAAGAACTGAGCAGAAAAACTGAGAAAAAAAGACTGAAAAAACTGAAGATAGACTTAGAAAAAAACTGTGAAAAAAACTGTGAAAAAAAAGAACTGACAAGAAAAACTGAGCAAAAAAGACTGAAAAAACTGAGGAAAAACGGAGGAAAAAAACTGTGAAAAAAACTGTGAAAAAAAAGAAGAACTGAGAAGAAAAACTGAGAAAAAAACTGACTAGAAAAACTGAGCAGAAAAACAGAGCAGAAAAACTGAGAAAAAAAGACTGAGAAAACGAAGAAAAACTTAGAAAAAAACTGTGAAAGAAACTGAAAAAAAGAAGAACTGAGAAGAAAAACTGAGAAAAAAAGACTGAAAAAACTGAAGAAAAACTTAGAAAAAAACTGTGAAAAAAACTGAGAAAAAAAAGAACTGAGATGAAAAACTGAGCAAAAAAGACTGAAAAAACTGAGGAAAAACGGAGGAAAAGAACTGTGAAAAAAACTGAAGAAAAAGAAGAACTGAGAAGAAAAACTGAGAAAAAAACTGACTAGAAAAACTGAGCAGAAAAACAGAGCAGAAAAACTGAGAAAAAAAGACTGAGAAAACGAAGAAAAACTTAGAAAAAAACTGTGAAAAAAACTGAAAAAAAAGAAGAACTGAGAAGAAAAACTGAGAAAAAAAACTGACTAGAAAGACTGAGCAGAAAAACAGAGCAGAAAAACTGAGAAAAAAAGACTGAAAAAACTGAAGAAAAACTTAGAAAAAAACTGAAAAAAACTGAAAAAAAAGAAGAACTGAGAAGAAAAACTGAGAAAAAAAGACTGAAAAAACTGAAGAAAGACTTAGAAAAAAAGTGTGAAAAAAACTGAAAAAAAAGAAGAACTGAGAAGAAAAACTGAGAAAAAAACTGACTCGAATAACTGAGCAGAAAAACAGGGCAGAAAAACTGAGAAAAAAAGACTGAGAAAACGAAGAAAAACTTAGAAAAAATCTGTGAAAAAAAGTGAAAAAAAAAGGAAGAACTGAGAAGAAAAACTGAGAAAAAAACTGACTAGAAAAACTGAGCAGAAAAATAGAGCAGAAAAACTGAGAAAAAAAGACTGAAAAAACTGAAGAAAACTTAGAAAAAAACTGTGAAAAAAACTGAAAAAAAAGAAGAACTGTGAAGAAAAACTGAGAAAAAAAGACTGAAAAAACTGAAGAAAGACTTAGAAAAAAAGTGTGAAAATACTGAAAAAAAAGAAGAACTGAGAAGAAAAACTGAGAAAAAAACTGACTAGAATAACTGAGCAGAAAAACAGGGCAGAAAAACTGAGAAAAAAAGACTGAGAAAACGAAGAAAAACTTAGAAAAAAACTGTGAAAAAAAGTGAAAAAAAAGGAAGAACTGAGAAGAAAAACTGAGAAAAAAACTGACTAGAAAAACTGAGCAGAAAAATAGAGCAGAAAAACTGAGAAAAAAAGACTGAAAAAACTGAAGAAAAACTTAGAAAAAAACAGTGAAAAAAACTGAAAAAAAAGAACTGAGAAGAAAAACTGAGAAAAAAAGACTGAAAAAACTGAAGAAAGACTAAGAAAAAAAGTGTGAAAATACTGAAAAAAAAGAAGAACTGAGAAGAAAAACTGAGAAAAAAACTGACTAGAAAGACTGAGCAGAAAAACAGAGCAGAAAAACTGAGAAAAAAAGACTTAGAAAACGAAGAAAAACTTAGAAAAAAACTGTGAAAAATACTGACAAAAAAGAAGAACTGAGAAGAAAAACTGAGAAAAAAACTGACTCGAATAACTGAGCAGAAAAACAGGGCAGAAAAACTGAGAAAAAAAGACTGAGAAAACGAAGAAAAACTTAGAAAAAAAACTGTGAAAAAAACTGACTAGAAAAACTGAGCAGAAAAACAGAGCAGAAAAACTGAGAAAAAAAGACTGAGAAAACGAAGAAAAACTTAGAAAAAAACTGTGAAAAAAACTGAAAAAAAAGAAGAACTGAGCAGAAAAACTGAGAAAAAAAGACTGAAAAAACTGAAGAAAAACTTAGAAAAAAACTGTGAAAAAAACTGAAAAAATAGAAGAACTGAGAAGAAAAACTGAGAAAAAAAGACTGAAAAAACTGAAGAAATACTTAGAAAAAAAGTGTGAAAAAAACTGAAAAAAAAGAAGAACTGAGAAGAAAAACTGAGAAAAAAAACTGAAAAAAAAGAAGAACTGAGAAGAAAAACTGAGAAAAAAACTGACTAGAAAAACTGAGCAGAAAAACAGAGCAGAAAAACTGAGAAAAAAAGACTGAAAAAACTGAAGAAAAACTTAGAAAAAAACTGTGAAAAAAACTGAGAAAAAAAAGAACTGAGATGAAAAACTGAGCAAAAAAGACTGAAAAAACTGAGGAAAAACGGAGGAAAAGAACTGTGAAAAAAACTGAAGAAAAAGAAGAACTGAGAAGAAAAACTGAGAAAAAAACTGACTAGAAAAACTGAGCAGAAAAACAGAGCAGAAAAACTGAGAAAAAAAGACTGAGAAAACGAAGAAAAACTTAGAAAAAAACTGTGAAAAAAACTGAAAACAAAGAAGAACTGAGCAGAAAAACTGAGAAAAAAAGACTGAAAAAACTGAAGAAAGACTTAGAAAAAAACTGTGAAAAAAACTGTGAAAAAAAAGAACTGACAAGAAAAACTGAGCAAAAAAGACTGAAAAAACTGAGGAAAAACGGAGGAAAAAAACTGTGAAAAAAACTGTGAAAAAAAAGAAGAACTGAGAAGAAAAACTGAGAAAAAAACTGACTAGAAAAACTGAGCAGAAAAACAGAGCAGAAAAACTGAGAAAAAAAGACTGAGAAAACGAAGAAAAACTTAGAAAAAAACTGTGAAAAAAACTGAAAACAAAGAAGAACTGAGCAGAAAAACTGAGAAAAAAAGACTGAAAAAACTGAAGAAAAACTTAGAAAAAAACTGTGAAAAAAACTGAAAAAAAAGAAGAACTGAGAAGAAAAACTGAGAAAAAAACTGACTAGAAAGACTGAGCAGAAAAACAGAGCAGAAAAACTGAGAAAAAAAGACTGAAAAAACTGAAGAAAAACTTAGAAAAAAACTGTGAAAAAAACTGAAAAAAAAGAAGAACTGAGAAGAAAAACTGAGAAAAAAAGACTGAAAAAACTGAAGAAAAACTGACTAGAATAACTGAGCAGAAAAACAGGGCAGAAAAACTGAGAAAAAAAGACTGAGAAAACGAAGAAAAACTTAGAAAAAAACTGTGAAAAAAAGTGAAAAAAAAGAACTGAGAAGAAAAACTGAGCAAAAAAGAATGAGAAAACGAAGAAAAACTTAGAAAAAAACTGTGAAAAAAACTGAAAAAAAAGAAGAACTGAGAAGAAAAACTGAGAAAAAAACTGACTCGAATAACTGAGCAGAAAAACAGGGCAGAAAAACTGAGAAAAAAAGACTGAGAAAACGAAGAAAAACTTAGAAAAAAACTGTGAAAAAAACTGAAAAAAAAGAAGAACTGAGAAGAAAAACTGAGAAAAAAACTGACTAGAAAGACTGAGCAGAAAAACAGAGCAGAAAAACTGAGAAAAAAAGACTGAAAAAACTGAAGAAAAACTTAGAAAAAAACTGTGAAAAAAACTGAGCAGAAAAATAGAGCAGAAAAACTGAGCAAAAAAGACTGAAAAAACTGAGGAAAAACGGAGGAAAAAAACTGAAAAAAACTGTGAAAAAAAAGAACTGAGAAGAAAAACTGAGAAAAAAACTGACTAGAAAAACAGAGCAGAAAAACTGAGCAGAAAAACTAAGCAAAAATACTATTAAAAAAAACTGAAGAAAAACGGAAGAAAAAAACTGCGAAGAAAAACTGAGAAAAAAAGACTGAAAAAACTGAAGAAAAAGTAGAAAAAAAACAGTGGAAAAAACTGTCAAAAAAAAGAACTGAGAAGAAAAACTGAGTAAAAAAACTGACTAGAAAAACTGAGCAGAAAAACAGAGCAGAAAAACTGAGAAAAAAAGACTGAGAAAACGAAGAAAAACTTAGAAAAAAACTGTGAAAAAAACTGAAAAAAAAGAAGAACTGAGAAGAAAAACTGAGAAAAAAAGACAGAAAAAACTGAAGAAAAACTTAGAAAAAAAGTGTGAAAAATACTGAAAAAAAAGAAGAACTGAGAAGAAAAACTGAGAAAAAAACTGACTAGAAAAACTGAGCAGAAAAACAGAGCAGAAAAACTGAGAAAAAAAGACTGAGAAAACGAAGAAAAACTTAGAAAAAAACTGTGAAAAAAACTGAAAACAAAGAAGAACTGAGAAGAAATACTGAGAAAAAAAGACTGAAAAAACTGAAGAAAAACTTAGAAAAAAAGTGTGAAAAAAACTGAAAAAAAGAAGAACTGAGAAGAAAAACTGAGAAAAAAACTGACTAGAAAAACTGAGCAGAAAAACAGAGCAGAAAAACTGAGAAAAAAAGACTGAGAAAACGAAGAAAAACTTAGAAAAAAACTGAAAAAAACTGAAAACAAAGAAGAACTGAGCAGAAAAACTGAGAAAAAAAGACTGAGAAAACGAAGAAAAACTTAGAAAAAAACTGAAAAAAACTGAAAAAAAAGAAGAACTGAGAAGAAAAACTGAGAAAAAAACTGACTAGAAAGACTGAGCAGAAAAACAGAGCAGAAAAACTGAGAAAAAAAGACTGAAAAAACTGAAGAAAAACTTCGAAAAAAACTGTGAAAAAAACTGAAAAAAAAGAAGAACTGAGAAGAAAAACTGAGAAAAAAAGACTGAAAAAACTGAAGAAAGACTTAGAAAAAAAGTGTGAAAAAAACTGAAAAAAAAGAAGAACTGAGAAGAAAAACTGAGAAAAAAACTGACTCGAATAACTGAGCAGAAAAACAGGGCAGAAAAACTGAGAAAAAAAGACTGAGAAAACGAAGAAAAACTTAGAAAAAAACTGTGAAAAAAAGTGAAAAAAAAGGAAGAACTGAGAAGAAAAACTGAGAAAAAAACTGACTAGAAAAACTGAGCAGAAAAATAGAGCAGAAAAACTGAGAAAAAAAGGCTGAAAGAACTGAAGAAAAACTTAGAAAAAAACTGTGAAAAAAACTGAAAAAAAAGAACTGAGAAGAAAAACTGAGAAAAAAAGACTGAAAAAACTGAAGAAAAACTTAGAAAAAAAGTGTGAAAAAAACTGAAAAAAAAGAAGAACTGAGCAGAAAAACTGAGAAAAAAACTGACTAGAATAACTGAGCAGAAAAACAGGGCAGAAAAACTGAGAAAAAAAGACTGAGAAAACGAAGAAAAACTTAGAAAAAAAGTGTGAAAATAGTGAAAAAAAAAAGAACTGAGAAGAAAAACTGAGAAAAAAAACTGACTAGAATAACTGAGCAGAAAAACAGAGCAGAAAAACTGAGAAAAAAAGACTTAGAAAACGAAGAAAAACTTAGAAAAAAACTGTGAAAAATACTGAAAAAAAAGAAGAACTGAGAAGAAAAACTGAGAAAAAAACTGACTCGAATAACTGAGCAGAAAAACAGGGCAGAAAAACTGAGAAAAAAAGACTGAGAAAACGAAGAAAAACTTAGAAAAAAAGTGTGAAAAAAACTGAAAAAAAAGAAGAACTGAGAAGAAAAACTGAGAAAAAAACTGACTAGAAAAACTGAGCAGAAAAACAGAGCAGAAAAACTGAGAAAAAAAGACTGAGAAAACGAAGAAAAACTTAGAAAAAAACTGTGAAAAAAACTGAAAACAAAGAAGAACTGAGCAGAAAAACTGAGAAAAAAAGACTGAAAAAACTGAAGAAAAACTTAGAAAAAAAGTGTGAAAAATACTGAAAAAAAAGAAGAACTGAGAAGAAAAACTGAGAAAAAAACTGACTAGAAAAACTGAGCAGAAAAACAGAGCAGAAAAACTGAGAAAAAAAGACTGAAAAAACTGAAGAAAAACTTAGAAAAAAACTGAAAAAAACTGAAAAAAAAGAAGAACTGAGAAGAAAAACTGAGAAAAAAACTGACTAGAAAGTCTGAGCAGAAAAACAGAGCAGAAAAACTGAGAAAAAAAGACTGAAAAAACTGAAGAAAAACTTAGAAAAAAACTGTGAAAAAAACTGAAAAAAAAGAAGAACTGAGAAGAAAAACTGAGAAAAAAACTGACTAGAATAACTGAGCAGAAAAACAGAGCAGAAAAAGTGAGAAAAAAAGACTGAGAAAACGAAGAAAAACTTAGAAAAAAACTGTGAAAAAAACTGAAAAAAAAGAAGAACTGAGAAGAAAAACTGAGAAAAAAAGACTGAAAAAACTGAAGAAAAACTTAGAAAAAAAGTGTGAAAAAAACTGAAAAAAAAGAAGAACTGAGAAGAAAAACTGAGAAAAAAACTGACTAGAAAAACTGAGCAGAAAAACAGAGCAGAAAAACTGAGAAAAAAAGACTGAGAAAACGAAGAAAAACTTAGAAAAAAACTGTGAAAAAAACTGAAAACAAAGAAGAACTGAGCAGAAAAACTGAGAAAAAAAGACTGAAAAAACTGAAGAAAGACTTAGAAAAAAACTGTGAAAATAACTGTGAAAAAAAAGAACTGACAAGAAAAACTGAGCAAAAAAGACTGAAAAAACTGAGGAAAAACGGAGGAAAAAAACTGTGAAAAAAACTGTGAAAAAAAAGAAGAACTGAGAAGAAAAACTGAGAAAAAAACTGACTAGAAAAACTGAGCAGAAAAACAGAGCAGAAAAACTGAGAAAAAAAGACTGAGAAAACGAAGAAAAACTTAGAAAAAAACTGTGAAAGAAACTGAAAAAAAGAAGAACTGAGAAGAAAAACTGAGAAAAAAAGACTGAAAAAACTGAAGAAAAACTTAGAAAAAAACTGTGAAAAAAACTGAGAAAAAAAAGAACTGAGATGAAAAACTGAGCAAAAAAGACTGAAAAAACTGAGGAAAAACGGAGGAAAAGAACTGTGAAAAAAACTGAAGAAAAAGAAGAACTGAGAAGAAAAACTGAGAAAAAAACTGACTAGAAAAACTGAGCAGAAAAACAGAGCAGAAAAACTGAGAAAAAAAGACTGAGAAAACGAAGAAAAACTTAGAGAAAAACTGTGAAAAAAACTGAAAAAAAAGAAGAACTGAGAAGAAAAACTGAGAAAAAAAACTGACTAGAAAGACTGAGCAGAAAAACAGAGCAGAAAAACTGAGAAAAAAAGACTGAAAAAACTGAAGAAAAACTTAGAAAAAAACTGAAAAAAACTGAAAAAAAAGAAGAACTGAGAAGAAAAACTGAGAAAAAAAGACTGAAAAAACTGAAGAAAGACTTAGAAAAAAAGTGTGAAAAAAACTGAAAAAAAAGAAGAACTGAGAAGAAAAACTGAGAAAAAAACTGACTCGAATAACTGAGCAGAAAAACAGAGCAGAAAAACTGAGAAAAAAAGACTGAGAAAACGAAGAAAAACTTAGAAAAAATCTGTGAAAACAAGTGAAAAAAAAAGGAAGAACTGAGAAGAAAAACTGAGAAAAAAACTGACTAGAAAAACTGAGCAGAAAAATAGAGCAGAAAAACTGAGAAAAAAAGACTGAAAAAACTGAAGAAAAACTTAGAAAAAAACTGTGAAAAAAACTGAAAAAAAAGAAGAACTGAGAAGAAAAACTGAGAAAAAAACTGACTAGAAAAACTGAGCAGCAAAACAGAGCAGAAAAACTGAGAAAAAAAGACTGAGAAAACGAAGAAAAACTTAGAAAAAAACTGTGAAAAAAACTGAAAACAAAGAAGAACTGAGCAGAAAAACTGAGAAAAAAAGACTGAAAAAACTGAAGAAAGACTTAGAAAAAAACTGTGAAAAAAACTGTGAAAAAAAAGAACTGACAAGAAAAACTGAGCAAAAAAGACTGAAAAAACTGAGGAAAAACGGAGGAAAAGAATAGTGAAAAAAACTGAAGAAAAAGAAGAACTGAGAAGAAAAACTGAGAAAAAAACTGACTAGAAAAACTGAGCAGAAAAACAGAGCAGAAAAACTGAGAAAAAAAGACTGAGAAAACGAAGAAAAACTTAGAAAAAAACTGTGAAAAAAACTGAAAAAAAAGAAGAACTGAGAAGACAAACTGAGAAAAAAAACTGACTAGAAAGACTGAGCAGAAAAACAGAGCAGAAAAACTGAGAAAAAAAGACTGAAAAAACTGAAGAAAAACTTAGAAAAAAACTGAAAAAAACTGAAAAAAAAGAAGAACTGAGAAGAAAAACTGAGAAAAAAAGACTGAAAAAACTGAAGAAAGAATTAGAAAAAAAGTGTGAAAAAAACTGAAAAAAAAGAAGAACTGAGAAGAAAAACTGAGAAAAAAACTGACTCGAATAACTGAGCAGAAAAACAGGGCAGAAAAACTGAGAAAAAAAGACTAAGAAAACGAAGAAAAACTTAGAAAAAAAGTGTGAAAATAGTGAAAAAAAAAAAGAACTGAGAAGAAAAACTGAGAAAAAAAACTGACTAGAATAACTGAGCAGTAAAAACAGAGCAGAAAAACTGAGAAATAAAGACTTAGAAAACGAAGAAAAACTTAGAAAAAAACTGTGAAAAATACTGAAAAAAAAGAAGAACTGAGAAGAAAAACTGAGAAAAAAACTGACTCGAATAACTGAGCAGAAAAACAGGGCAGAAAAACTGAGAAAAAAAGACTGAGAAAACGAAGAAAAACTGTGAAAAAAACTGTGAAAATAAATAAGAACTGAGAAGAAAAACTGAGAAAAAAACTGACTAGAAAAACTGAGCAGAAAAACAGAGCAGAAAAACTGAGAAAAAAAGACTGAGAAAACGAAGAAAAACTTAGAAAAAACTGTGAAAAAAACTGAAAACAAAGAACTGAGCAGAAAAACTGAGAAAAAAAGACTGAAAAAACTGAAGAAAAACTTAGAAAAAAACTGTGAAAAAAACTGAAAAAAAAGAAGAACTGAGAAGAAAAACTGAGAAAAAAACTGACTAGAAAGACTGAGCAGAAAAATAGAGCAGAAAAACTGAGAAAAAAAGACTGAAAAAACTGAAGAAAAACTTAGAAAAAAACTGTGAAAAAAACTGAAAAAAAAGAAGAACTGAGAAGAAAAACTGAGAAAAAAAGACTGAAAAAACTGAAGAAAGACTTAGAAAAAAAGTGTGAAAAAAACTGAAAAAAAAGAAGAACTGAGCAGAAAAACTGAGAAAAAAACTGACTAGAATAACTGAGCAGAAAAACAGGGCAGAAAAACTGAGAAAAAAAGACTGAGAAAACGAAGAAAAACTTAGAAAAAAACTGTGAAAAAAAGTGAAAAAAAAGAACTGAGAAGAAAAACTGAGAAAAAAACTGACTCGAATAACTGAGCAGAAAAACAGGGCAGAAAAACTGAGAAAAAAAGACTGAGAAAACGAAGAAAAACTTAGAAAAAAACTGTGAAAAAAACTGAAAAAAAAGAAGAACTGAGAAGAAAAACTGAGAAAAAAACTGACTAGAAAGACTGAGCAGAAAAACAGAGCAGAAAAACTGAGAAAAAAAGACTGAAAAAACTGAAGAAAAACTTAGAAAAAAACTGTGAAAAAAACTGAGCAGAAAAATAGAGCAGAAAAACTGAGAAAAAAAGACTGAAAAAACTGAAGAAAAACTTAGAAAAAAACTGTGAAAAAAACTGAAAAAAAAGAAGAACTGAGAAGAAAAACTGAGAAAAAAACTGACTCGAATAACTGAGCAGAAAAACAGGGCAGAAAAACTGAGAAAAAAAGACTGAGAAAACTGAAGAAAAACTTAGAAAAAAACTGTGAAAAAAACTGTGAAAAAAAAGAACTGAGAAGAAAAACTGAGCAAAAAAGACTGAAAAAACTGAGGAAAAACGGAGGAAAAAAACTGAAAAAAACTGTGAAAAAAAAGAACTGAGAAGAAAAACTGAGAAAAAAACTGACTAGAAAAACAGAGCAGAAAAACTGAGCAGAAAAACTGAGCAAAAATACTATTAAAAAAAACTGAAGAAAAACGGAAGAAAAAAACTGCGAAGAAAAACTGAGAAAAAAAGACTGAAAAAACTGGAGAAAAAGTAGAAAAAAAACAGTGGAAAAAACTGTCAAAAAAAAGAACTGAGAAGAAAACATAGAAACATAGAAACATAGAAAATAGGTGCAGGAGCAGGCCATTCAGCCCTTCTAGCCTGCACCGCCATTCAATGAGTTCATGGCTGAACATGAAACTTCAGTACCCCCTTCCTGCTTTCTCGCCATAACCCTTGATCCCCCGAGTAGTAAGGACTTCATCTAACTCCCTTTTGAATATATTTAGTGAATTGGCCTCAACTACTTTCTGTGGTAGAGAATTCCACAGGTTCACCACTCTCTGGGTGAAGAAGTTTCTCCTCATCTCGGTCCTAAATGGCTTACCCCTTATCCTCAGACTGTGACCCCTGGTTATGGACTTCCCCAACATTGGGAACATTCTTTCTGCATCTAACCTGTCTAAACCCGTCAGAATTTTAAACGTTTCTATGAGGTCCCCTCTCATTCTTCTGAACTCCAGTGAATACAAGCCCAATTGATCCAATCTTTCTTGATAGGTCAGTCCCGCCATCCCGGGAATCAGTCTGGTGAACCTTCGCTGCACTCCCTCAATAGCAAGAATGTCCTTCCTCAAGTTAGGAGACCAAAACTGTACACAATACTCCAGGTGTGGCCTCACCAAGGCCCTGTACAACTGTAGCAACACCTCCCTGCCCCTGTATTCAAATCCCCTCGCTATGAAGGCCAACATGCCATTTGCTTTCTTAACCGCCTGCTGTACCTGCATGCCAACCTTCAATGACTGATGTACCATGACACCCAGGTCTCGTTGCACCTTCCCTTTTCCTAATCTGTCACCATTCAGATAATAGTCTGTCTCTCTGTTTTTACCACCAAAGTGGATAACCTCACATTTATCCACATTATACTTCATCTGCCATGCATTTGCCCACTCACCTAACCTATCCAAGTCACTCTGCAGCCTAATAGCATCCTCCTCGCAGCTCACACTGCCACCCAACTTAGTATCATCCGCAAATTTGGAGATACTGCATTTAATCCCCTCGTCTAAATCATTAATGTACAATGTAAACAGCTGGGGCCCCAGCACAGAACCTTGCGGCACTCCACTAGTCACTGCCTGCCATTCTGAAAAGTACCCGTTTACTCCTACTCTTTGCTTCCTGTCTGACAACCAGTTCTCAATCCACGTCAGCACACTACCCCCAATCCCATGTGCTTTAACTTTGCACATTAATCTCTTGTGTGGGACCTTGTCGAAAGCCTTCTGAAAGTCCAAATATACCACATCAACTGGTTCTCCTTTGTCCACTTTACTGGAAACATCCTCAAAAAATTCCAGAAGATTTGTCAAGCATGATTTCCCTTTCACAAATCCATGCTGACTTGGACCTATCATGTCACCATTTTCCAGATGCACTGCTATGACATCCTTAATAATTGATTCCATCATTTTACCCACTACTGAGGTCAGGCTGACCGGTCTATAATTCCCTGTTTTCTCTCTCCCTCCTTTTTTAAAAAGTGGGGTTACATTGGCTACCCTCCACTCCATAGGAACTGATCCAGAGTCAATGGAATGTTGGAAAATGACTGTCAATGCATCCGCTATTTCCAAGGCCACCTCCTTAAGTACTCTAGGATGCAGGCCATCAGGCCCTGGGGATTTATCTGCCTTCAATCCCATCAATTTCCCCAACACAATTTCCCGACTAATAAAGATTTCCCTCAGTTCCTCTTCCTTACTAGACCCTCTGACCCCTTTTATATCCGGAAGGTTGTTTGTATCCTCCTTAGTGAATACCGAACCAAAGTACTTGTTCAATTGATCCGCCATTTCTTTGCTCCCCGTTATGACTTCCCCTGATTCTGACTGCAGGGGACCTACGTTTGTCTTCACCAACCTTTTTCTCTTTACATACCTATAGAAACTTTTGCAATCCGCCTTAATGTTCCCTGCAAGCTTCTTCTCATACTCCATTTTCCCTGTCCTAATCAAACCCTTTGTCCTCCTCTGCTGAGTTCTAAATTTCTCCCAGTCCCCAGGTTCGCTGCTATTTCTGGCCAATTTGTATGCCACTTCCTTGGCTTTAATACTATCCCTGATTTCCCTAGATAGCCACGGTTGAGCCACCTTCCCCTTTTTATTTTTACGCCAGACAGGAATGTACAATTGTTGTACTTCATCCATGCGGTCTCTAAATGTCTGCCATTGCCCATCCACAGTCAACCCCCTAAGTATCATTCGCCAATCTATCCTAGCCAATTCACGCCTCATACCTTCAAAGTTACCCTTCTTTAAGTTCTGGACCATGGTCTCTGAAATTACTGTTTCATTCTCCATCCTAATGCAGAATTCCACCATATTATGGTCACTCTTCCCCAAGGGGCCTCGCACAATGAGATTGCTAATTAATCCTCTCTCATTACACAACACCCAGTCTAAGATGGCCTCCCCCCTAGTTGGTTCCTCAACATATTGGTCTAGAAAACCATCCCTTATGCACTCCAGGAAATCCTCCTCCACCGTATTGCTTCCAGTTTGGCTAGCCCAATCTATGTGCATATTAAAGTCACCCATTATAACTGCTACACCTTTATTGCATGCACCCCTAATTTCCTGTTTGATGCCCTCCCCAACATCCCTATTACTGTTTGGAGGTCTGTACACAACTCCTACTAACGTTTTTTGCCCTTTGGTGTTCTGCAGCTCTACCCATATAGATTCCACATCATCCAAGCTAATGTCTTTCCTAACTATTGCATTAATCTCCTCTTTAACCAGCAATGAGTAAAAAAACTGACTAGAAAAACTGAGCAGAAAAACAGAGCAGAAAAACTGAGAAAAAAAGACTGAGAAAACGAAGAAAAACTTAGAAAAAAACTGTGAAAAAAACTGAAAAAAAAGAAGAACTGAGAAGAAAAACTGAGAAAAAAAGACTGAAAAAACTGAAGAAAAACTTAGAAAAAAAGTGTGAAAAATACTGAAAAAAAAGAAGAACTGAGAAGAAAAACTGAGAAAAAAACTGACTAGAAAAACTGAGCAGAAAAACAGAGCAGAAAAACTGAGAAAAAAAGACTGAGAAAACGAAGAAAAACTTAGAAAAAAACTGAAAACAAAGAAGAACTGAGAAGAAAAACTGAGAAAAAAAGACTGAAAAAACTGAAGAAAAACTTAGAAAAAAAGTGTGAAAAAAACTGAAAAAAAGAAGAACTGAGAAGAAAAACTGAGAAAAAAACTGACTAGAAAGACTGAGCAGAAAAACAGAGCAGAAAAACTGAGAAAAAAAGACTGAAAAAACTGAAGAAAAACTTCGAAAAAAACTGTGAAAAAAACTGAAAAAAAAGAAGAACTGAGAAGAAAAACTGAGAAAAAAAGACTGAAAAAACTGAAGAAAGACTTAGAAAAAAAGTGTGAAAAAAACTGAAAAAAAAGAAGAACTGAGAAGAAAAACTGAGAAAAAAACTGACTCGAATAACTGAGCAGAAAAACAGGGCAGAAAAACTGAGAAAAAAAGACTGAGAAAACGAAGAAAAACTTAGAAAAAAACTGTGAAAAAAAGTGAAAAAAAAGGAAGAACTGAGAAGAAAAACTGAGAAAAAAACTGACTAGAAAAACTGAGCAGAAAAATAGAGCAGAAAAACTGAGAAAAAAAGACTGAAAAAACTGAAGAAAGACTTAGAAAAAAAGTGTGAAAAAAACTGAAAAAAAAGAAGAACTGAGCAGAAAAACTGAGAAAAAAACTGACTAGAATAACTGAGCAGAAAAACAGGGCAGAAAAACTGAGAAAAAAAGACTGAGAAAACGAAGAAAAACTTAGAAAAAAACTGTGAAAAAAAGTGAAAAAAAAGGAAGAACTGAGAAGAAAAACTGAGAAAAAAACTGACTAGAAAAACTGAGCAGAAAAATAGAGCAGAAAAACTGAGAAAAAAAGACTGAAAGAACTGAAGAAAAACTTAGAAAAAAACTGTGAAAAAAACTGAAAAAAAAGAACTGAGAAGAAAAACTGAGAAAAAAAGACTGAAAAAACTGAAGAAAAACTTAGAAAAAAAGTGTGAAAAAAACTGAAAAAAAAGAAGAACTGAGCAGAAAAACTGAGAAAAAAACTGACTAGAATAACTGAGCAGAAAAACAGGGCAGAAAAACTGAGAAAAAAAGACTGAGAAAACGAAGAAAAACTTAGAAAAAAACTGTGAAAAAAACTGAAAAAAAAGAAGAACTGAGAAGAAAAACTGAGAAAAAAACTGACTAGAAAGACTGAGCAGAAAAACAGAGCAGAAAAACTGAGAAAAAAAGACTGAAAAAACTGAAGAAAAACTTAGAAAAAAACTGTGAAAAAAACTGAGCAGAAAAATAGAGCAGAAAAACTGAGAAAAAAAGACTGAAAAAACTGAAGAAAAACTTAGAAAAAAACTGTGAAAAAAACTGAAAAAAAAGAAGAACTGAGAAGAAAAACTGAGAAAAAAACTGACTCGAATAACTGAGCAGAAAAACAGGGCAGAAAAACTGAGAAAAAAAGACTGAGAAAACTGAAGAAAAACTTAGAAAAAAACTGTGAAAAAAACTGTGAAAAAAAAGAACTGAGAAGAAAAACTGAGCAAAAAAGACTGAAAAAACTGAGGAAAAACGGAGGAAAAAAACTGAAAAAAACTGTGAAAAAAAAGAACTGAGAAGAAAAACTGAGAAAAAAACTGACTAGAAAAACAGAGCAGAAAAACTGAGCAGAAAAACTGAGCAAAAATACTATTAAAAAAAACTGAAGAAAAACGGAAGAAAAAAACTGCGAAGAAAAACTGAGAAAAAAAGACTGAAAAAACTGAAGAAAAAGTAGAAAAAAAACAGTGGAAAAAACTGTCAAAAAAAAGAACTGAGAAGAAAAACTGAGTAAAAAAACTGACTAGAAAAACTGAGCAGAAAAACAGAGCAGAAAAACTGAGAAAAAAAGACTGAGAAAACGAAGAAAAACTTAGAAAAAAACTGTGAAAAAAACTGAAAAAAAAGAAGAACTGAGAAGAAAAACTGAGAAAAAAACTGACTAGAAAAACTGAGCAGAAAAACAGAGCAGAAAAACTGAGAAAAAAAGACTGAGAAAACGAAGAAAAACTTAGAAAAAAACTGAAAACAAAGAAGAACTGAGAAGAAAAACTGAGAAAAAAAGACTGAAAAAACTGAAGAAAAACTTAGAAAAAAAGTGTGAAAAAAACTGAAAAAAAGAAGAACTGAGAAGAAAAACTGAGAAAAAAACTGACTAGAAAAACTGAGCAGAAAAACAGAGCAGAAAAACTGAGAAAAAAAGACTGAGAAAACGAAGAAAAACTTAGAAAAAAACTGAAAAAAACTGAAAACAAAGAAGAACTGAGCAGAAAAACTGCGAAAAAAAGACTGAGAAAACGAAGAAAAACTTAGAAAAAAACTGAAAAAAACTGAAAAAAAAGAAGAACTGAGAAGAAAAACTGAGAAAAAAACTGACTAGAAAGACTGAGCAGAAAAACAGAGCAGAAAAACTGAGAAAAAAAGACTGAAAAAACTGAAGAAAAACTTCGAAAAAAACTGTGAAAAAAACTGAAAAAAAAGAAGAACTGAGAAGAAAAACTGAGAAAAAAAGACTGAAAAAACTGAAGAAAGACTTAGAAAAAAAGTGTGAAAAAAACTGAAAAAAAAGAAGAACTGAGAAGAAAAACTGAGAAAAAAACTGACTCGAATAACTGAGCAGAAAAACAGGGCAGAAAAACTGAGAAAAAAAGACTGAGAAAACGAAGAAAAACTTAGAAAAAAACTGTGAAAAAAAGTGAAAAAAAAGGAAGAACTGAGAAGAAAAACTGAGAAAAAAACTGACTAGAAAAACTGAGCAGAAAAATAGAGCAGAAAAACTGAGAAAAAAAGACTGAAAAAACTGAAGAAAGACTTAGAAAAAAAGTGTGAAAAAAACTGAAAAAAAAGAAGAACTGAGCAGAAAAACTGAGAAAAAAACTGACTAGAATAACTGAGCAGAAAAACAGGGCAGAAAAACTGAGAAAAAAAGACTGAGAAAACGAAGAAAAACTTAGAAAAAAACTGTGAAAAAAAGTGAAAAAAAAGGAAGAACTGAGAAGAAAAACTGAGAAAAAAACTGACTAGAAAAACTGAGCAGAAAAATAGAGCAGAAAAACTGAGAAAAAAAGACTGAAAGAACTGAAGAAAAACTTAGAAAAAAACTGTGAAAAAAACTGAAAAAAAAGAACTGAGAAGAAAAACTGAGAAAAAAAGACTGAAAAAACTGAAGAAAAACTTAGAAAAAAAGTGTGAAAAAAACTGAAAAAAAAGAAGAACTGAGCAGAAAAACTGAGAAAAAAACTGACTAGAATAACTGAGCAGAAAAACAGGGCAGAAAAACTGAGAAAAAAAGACTGAGAAAACGAAGAAAAACTTAGAAAAAAAGTGTGAAAATAGTGAAAAAAAAAAAGAACTGAGAAGAAAAACTGAGAAAAAAAACTGACTAGAATAACTGAGCAGAAAAACAGAGCAGAAAAACTGAGAAAAAAAGACTTAGAAAACGAAGAAAAACTTAGAAAAAAACTGTGAAAAATACTGAAAAAAAAGAAGAACTGAGAAGAAAAACTGAGAAAAAAACTGACTCGAATAACTGAGCAGAAAAACAGGGCAGAAAAACTGAGAAAAAAAGACTGAGAAAACGAAGAAAAACTTAGAAAAAAACTGTGAAATAAAGTGAAAAAAAAGGAAGAACTGAGAAGAAAAACTGAGAAAAAAACTGACTAGAAAAACTGAGCAGAAAAACAGAGCAGAAAAACTGAGAAAAAAAGACTGAGAAAACGAAGAAAAACTTAGAAAAAAACTGTGAAAAAAACTGAAAAAAAAGAAGAACTGACAAGAAAACTGAGCAAAAAAGACTGAAAAAACTGAGGAAAAACGGAGGAAAAAAACTGTGAAAAAAACTGTGAAAAAAAAGAAGAACTGAGAAGAAAAACTGAGAAAAAAACTGACTAGAAAAACTGAGCAGAAAAACAGAGCAGAAAAACTGAGAAAAAAAGACTGAAAAAACTGAAGAATAACTTAGAAAAAAACTGTGAAAAAAACTGAAAAAAAAGAAGAACTGAGAAGAAAAACTGAGAAAAAAACTGACTAGAATAACTGAGCAGAAAAACAGAGCAGAAAAAGTGAGAAAAAAAGACTGAGAAAACGAAGAAAAACTTAGAAAAAAACTGTGAAAAAAACTGAAAAAAAAGAAGAACTGAGAAGAAAAACTGAGAAAAAAAGACTGAAAAAACTGAAGAAAAACTTAGAAAAAAAGTGTGAAAAAAACTGAAAAAAAAGAAAAACTGAGAAGAAAAACTGAGAAAAAAACTGACTAGAAAAACTGAGCAGAAAAACAGAGCAGAAAAACTGAGAAAAAAAGACTGAGAAAACGAAGAAAAACTTAGAAAAAAACTGTGAAAAAAACTGAAAACAAAGAAGAACTGAGCAGAAAAACTGAGAAAAAAAGACTGAAAAAACTGAAGAAAAACTTAGAAAAAAAGTGTGAAAAATACTGAAAACAAAGAAGAACTGAAGAAAAACTGAGAAAAAAACTGACTAGAAAAACTGAGCAGAAAAACAGAGCAGAAAAACTGAGAAAAAAAGACTGAGAAAACGAAGAAAAACTTAGAAAAAAACTGTGAAAAAAACTGAAAACAAAGAAGAACTGAGAAGAAAAACTGAGAAAAAAAGACTGAAAAAACTGAAGAAAAACTTAGAAAAAAAGTGTGAAAAAAACTGAAAAAAAGAAGAACTGAGAAGAAAAACTGAGAAAAAAACTGACTAGAAAAACTGAGCAGAAAAACAGAGCAGAAAAACTGAGAAAAAAAGACTGAGAAAACGAAGAAAAACTTAGAAAAAAACTGAAAAAAACTGAAAACAAAGAAGAACTGAGCAGAAAAACTGAGAAAAAAAGACTGAGAAAACGAAGAAAAACTTAGAAAAAAACTGAAAAAAACTGAAAAAAAAGAAGAACTGAGAAGAAAAACTGAGAAAAAAACTGACTAGAAAGACTGAGCAGAAAAACAGAGCAGAAAAACTGAGAAAAAAAGACTGAAAAAACTGAAGAAAAACTTCGAAAAAAACTGTGAAAAAAACTGAAAAAAAAGAAGAACTGAGAAGAAAAACTGAGAAAAAAAGACTGAAAAAACTGAAGAAAGAATTAGAAAAAAAGTGTGAAAAAAACTGAAAAAAAAGAAGAACTGAGAAGAAAAACTGAGAAAAAAACTGACTCGAATAACTGAGCAGAAAAACAGGGCAGAAAAACTGAGAAAAAAAGACTGAGAAAACGAAGAAAAACTTAGAAAAAAACTGTGAAAAAAAGTGAAAAAAAAGGAAGAACTGAGAAGAAAAACTGAGAAAAAAACTGACTAGAAAAACTGAGCAGAAAAATAGCGCAGAAAAACTGAGAAAAAAAGACTGAAAAAACTGAAGAAAGACTTAGAAAAAAAGTGTGAAAAAAACTGAAAAAAAAGAAGAACTGAGCAGAAAAACTGAGAAAAAAACTGACTAGAATAACTGAGCAGAAAAACAGGGCAGAAAAACTGAGAAAAAAAGACTGAGAAAACGAAGAAAAACTTAGAAAAAAACTGTGAAAAAAAGTGAAAAAAAAGGAAGAACTGAGAAGAAAAACTGAGAAAAAAACTGACTAGAAAAACTGAGCAGAAAAATAGAGCAGAAAAACTGAGAAAAAAAGACTGAAAGAACTGAAGAAAAACTTAGAAAAAAACTGTGAAAAAAACTGAAAACAAAGAAGAACTGAGCAGAAAAACTGAGAAAAAAAGACTGAAAAAACTGAAGAAAAACTTAGAAAAAAAGTGTGAAAAATACTGAAAAAAAAGAAGAACTGAGAAGAAAAACTGAGAAAAAAACTGACTAGAAAAACTGAGCAGAAAAACAGAGCAGAAAAACTGAGAAAAAAAGACTGAGAAAACGAAGAAAAACTTAGAAAAAAACTGTGAAAAAAACTGAAAACAAAGAAGAACTGAGAAGAAAAACTGAGAAAAAAAGACTGAAAAAACTGAAGAAAAACTTAGAAAAAAAGTGTGAAAAAAACTGAAAAAAAGAAGAACTGAGAAGAAAAACTGAGAAAAAAACTGACTAGAAAAACTGAGCAGAAAAACAGAGCAGAAAAACTGAGAAAAAAAGACTGAGAAAACGAAGAAAAACTTAGAAAAAAACTGAAAAAAACTGAAAACAAAGAAGAACTGAGCAGAAAAACTGAGAAAAAAAGACTGAGAAAACGAAGAAAAACTTAGAAAAAAACTGAAAAAAACTGAAAAAAAAGAAGAACTGAGAAGAAAAACTGAGAAAAAAACTGACTAGAAAGACTGAGCAGAAAAACAGAGCAGAAAAACTGAGAAAAAAAGACTGAAAAAACTGAAGAAAAACTTCGAAAAAAACTGTGAAAAAAACTGAAAAAAAAGAAGAACTGAGAAGAAAAACTGAGAAAAAAAGACTGAAAAAACTGAAGAAAGAATTAGAAAAAAAGTGTGAAAAAAACTGAAAAAAAAGAAGAACTGAGAAGAAAAACTGAGAAAAAAACTGACTAGAAAGTCTGAGCAGAAAAACAGAGCAGAAAAACTGAGAAAAAAAGACTGAAAAAACTGAAGAAAAACTTAGAAAAAAACTGTGAAAAAAACTGAAAAAAAAGAAGAACTGAGAAGAAAAACTGAGAAAAAAACTGACTAGAATAACTGAGCAGAAAAACAGAGCAGAAAAAGTGAGAAAAAAAGACTGAGAAAACGAAGAAAAACTTAGAAAAAAACTGTGAAAAAAACTGAAAAAAAAGAAGAACTGAGAAGAAAAACTGAGAAAAAAAGACTGAAAAAACTGAAGAAAAACTTAGAAAAAAAGTGTGAAAAAAACTGAAAAAAAAGAAGAACTGAGAAGAAAAACTGAGAAAAAAACTGACTAGAAAAACTGAGCAGAAAAACAGAGCAGAAAAACTGAGAAAAAAAGACTGAGAAAACGAAGAAAAACTTAGAAAAAAACTGTGAAAGAAACTGAAAAAAAGAAGAACTGAGAAGAAAAACTGAGAAAAAAAGACTGAAAAAACTGAAGAAAAACTTAGAAAAAAACTGTGAAAAAAACTGAAAAAAAAGAAGAACTGAGAAGAAAAACTGAGAAAAAAAACTGACTAGAATAACTGAGCAGAAAAACAGAGCAGAAAAACTGAGAAAAAAAGACTGAAAAAACTGAAGAAAAACTTAGAAAAAAACTGTGAAAAAAACTGAAAAAAAAGAAGAACTGAGAAGAAAAACTGAGAAAAAAACTGACTAGAATAACTGAGCAGAAAAACAGAGCAGAAAAAGTGAGAAAAAAAGACTGAGAAAACGAAGAAAAACTTAGAAAAAAACTGTGAAAAAAACTGAAAAAAAAGAAGAACTGAGAAGAAAAACTGAGAAAAAAAGACTGAAAAAACTGAAGAAAAACTTAGAAAAAAAGTGTGAAAAAAACTGAAAAAAAAGAAGAACTGAGAAGAAAAACTGAGAAAAAAACTGACTAGAAAAACTGAGCAGAAAAACAGAGCAGAAAAACTGAGAAAAAAAGACTGAGAAAACGAAGAAAAACTTAGAAAAAAACTGTGAAAAAAACTGAAAACAAAGAAGAACTGAGCAGAAAAACTGAGAAAAAAAGAATGAAAAAACTGAAGAAAGACTTAGAAAAAAACTGTGAAAATAACTGTGAAAAAAAAGAACTGACAAGAAAAACTGAGCAAAAAAGACTGAAAAAACTGAGGAAAAACGGAGGAAAAAAACTGTGAAAAAAACTGTGAAAAAAAAGAAGAACTGAGAAGAAAAACTGAGAAAAAAACTGACTAGAAAAACTCAGCAGAAAAACAGAGCAGAAAAACTGAGAAAAAAAGACTGAGAAAACGAAGAAAAACTTAGAAAAAAACTGTGAAAGAAACTGAAAAAAAGAAGAACTGAGAAGAAAAACTGAGAAAAAAAGACTGAAAAAACTGAAGAAAAACTTAGAAAAAAACTGTGAAAAAAACTGAAAAAAAAGAAGAACTGAGAAGAAAAACTGAGAAAAAAAACTGACTAGAATAACTGAGCAGAAAAACAGAGCAGAAAAACTGAGAAAAAAAGACTGAGAAAACGAAGAAAAACTTAGAAAAAAACTGTGAAAAAAACTGAAAAAAAAGAAGAACTGACAAGAAAAACTGAGCAAAAAAGACTGAAAAAACTGAGGAAAAACGGAGGAAAAAAACTGTGAAAAAAACTGTGAAAAAAAAGAAGAACTGAGAAGAAAAACTGAGAAAAAAACTGACTAGAAAAACTGAGCAGAAAAACAGAGCAGAAAAACTGAGAAAAAAAGACTGAAAAAACTGAAGAAAAACTTAGAAAAAAACTGTGAAAAAAACTGAAAAAAAAGAAGAACTGAGAAGAAAAACTGAGAAAAAAACTGACTAGAAAGTCTGAGCAGAAAAACAGAGCAGAAAAACTGAGAAAAAAAGACTGAAAAAACTGAAGAAAAACTTAGAAAACAACTGTGAAAAAAACTGAAAAAAAAGAAGAACTGAGAAGAAAAACTGAGAAAAAAACTGACTAGAATAACTGAGCAGAAAAACAGAGCAGAAAAAGTGAGAAAAAAAGACTGAGAAAACGAAGAAAAACTTAGAAAAAAACTGTGAAAAAAACTGAAAAAAAAGAAGAACTGAGAAGAAAAACTGAGAAAAAAAGACTGAAAAAACTGAAGAAAAACTTAGAAAAAAAGTGTGAAAAAAACTGAAAAAAAAGAAGAACTGAGAAGAAAAACTGAGAAAAAAACTGACTAGAAAAACTGAGCAGAAAAACAGAGCAGAAAAACTGAGAAAAAAAGACTGAGAAAACGAAGAAAAACTTAGAAAAAAACTGTGAAAAAAACTGAAAACAAAGAAGAACTGAGCAGAAAAACTGAGAAAAAAAGACTGAAAAAACTGAAGAAAGACTTAGAAAAAAACTGTGAAAATAACTGTGAAAAAAAGAACTGACAAGAAAAACTGAGCAAAAAAGACTGAAAAAACTGAGGAAAAACGGAGGAAAAAAACTGTGAAAAAAACTGTGAAAAAAAAGAACTGAGAAGAAAAACTGAGAAAAAAACTGACTAGAAAAACTGAGCAGAAAAACAGAGCAGAAAAACTGAGAAAAAAAGACTGAGAAAACGAAGAAAAACTTAGAAAAAAACTGTGAAAGAAACTGAAAAAAAGAAGAACTGAGAAGAAAAACTGAGAAAAAAAGACTGAAAAAACTGAAGAAAAACTTAGAAAAAAACTGTGAAAAAAACTGAGAAAAAAAAGAACTGAGATGAAAAACTGAGCAAAAAAGACTGAAAAAACTGAGGAAAAGCGGAGGAAAAGAACTGTGAAAAAAACTGAAGAAAAAGAAGAACTGAGAAGAAAAACTGAGAAAAAAACTGACTAGAAAAACTGAGCAGAAAAACAGAGCAGAAAAACTGAGAAAAAAAGACTGAGAAAACGAAGAAAAACTTAGAAAAAAACTGTGAAAAAAACTGAAAAAAAAGAAGAACTGAGAAGAAAAACTGAGAAAAAAAACTGACTAGAAAGACTGAGCAGAAAAACAGAGCAGAAAAACTGAGAAAAAAAGACTGAAAAAACTGAAGAAAAACTTAGAAAAAAACTGAAAAAAACTGAAAAAAAAGAAGAACTGAGAAGAAAAACTGAGAAAAAAAGACTGAAAAAACTGAAGAAAGACTTAGAAAAAAAGTGTGAAAAAAACTGAAAAAAAAGAAGAACTGAGAAGAAAAACTGAGAAAAAAACTGACTCGAATAACTGAGCAGAAAAACAGAGCAGAAAAACTGAGAAAAAAAGACTGAGAAAACGAAGAAAAACTTAGAAAAAATCTGTGAAAAAAAGTGAAAAAAAAAGGAAGAACTGAGAAGAAAAACTGAGAAAAAAACTGACTAGAAAAACTGAGCAGAAAAATAGAGCAGAAAAACTGAGAAAAAAAGACTGAAAAAACTGAAGAAAAATTTAGAAAAAAACTGTGAAAAAAACTGAAAAAAAAGAAGAACTGAGAAGAAAAACTGAGAAAAAAACTGACTAGAAAAACTGAGCAGCAAAACAGAGCAGAAAAACTGAGAAAAAAAGACTGAGAAAACGAAGAAAAACTTAGAAAAAAACTGTGAAAAAAACTGAAAACAAAGAAGAACTGAGCAGAAAAACTGAGAATAAAAGACTGAAAAAACTGAAGAAAGACAGAAAAAAACTGTGAAAAAAACTGTGAAAAAAAAGAACTGACAAGAAAAACTGAGCAAAAAAGACTGAAAAAACTGAGGAAAAACGGAGGAAAAGAACTGTGAAAAAAACTGAAGAAAAAGAAGAACTGAGAAGAAAAACTGAGAAAAAAACTGACTAGAAAAACTGAGCAGAAAAACAGAGCAGAAAAACTGAGAAAAAAAGACTGAGAAAACGAAGAAAAACTTAGAAAAAAACTGTGAAAAAAACTGAAAAAAAAGAAGAACTGAGAAGACAAACTGAGAAAAAAAACTGACTAGAAAGACTGAGCAGAAAAACAGAGCAGAAAAACTGAGAAAAAAAGACTGAAAAAACTGAAGAAAAACTTAGAAAAAAACTGAAAAAAACTGAAAAAAAAGAAGAACTGAGAAGAAAAACTGAGAAAAAAAGACTGAAAAAACTGAAGAAAGACTTAGAAAAAAAGTGTGAAAAAAACTGAAAAAAAAGAAGAACTGAGAAGAAAAACTGAGAAAAAAACTGACTCGAATAACTGAGCAGAAAAACAGGGCAGAAAAACTGAGAAAAAAAGACTGAGAAAACGAAGAAAAACTTAGAAAAAATCTGTGAAAAAAAGTGAAAAAAAAAGGAAGAACTGAGAAGAAAAACTGAGAAAAAAACTGACTAGAAAAACTGAGCAGAAAAATAGAGCAGAAAAACTGAGAAAAAAAGACTGAAAAAACTGAAGAAAAACTTAGAAAAAAACTGTGAAAAAAACTGAAAAAAAAGAAGAACTGTGAAGAAAAACTGAGAAAAAAAGACTGAAAAAACTGAAGAAAGACTTAGAAAAAAAGTGTGAAAATACTGAAAAAAAGAAGAACTGAGAAGAAAAACTGAGAAAAAATCTGACTAGAATAACTGAGCAGAAAAACAGGGCAGAAAAACTGAGAAAAAAAGACTGAGAAAACGAAGAAAAACTTAGAAAAAATCTGTGAAAAAAAGTGAAAAAAAAGAAGAACTGAGAAGAAAAACTGAGAAAAAAACTGACTAGAAAGTCTGAGCAGAAAAACAGAGCAGAAAAACTGAGAAAAAAAGACTGAAAAAACTGAAGAAAAACTTAGAAAAAAACTGTGAAAAAAACTGAAAAAAAAGAAGAACTGAGAAGAAAAACTGAGAAAAAAACTGACTAGAATAACTGAGCAGAAAAACAGAGCAGAAAAAGTGAGAAAAAAAGACTGAGAAAACGAAGAAAAACTTAGAAAAAAACTGTGAAAAAAACTGAAAAAAAAGAAGAACTGAGAAGAAAAACTGAGAAAAAAAGACTGAAAAAACTGAAGAAAAACTTAGAAAAAAAGTGTGAAAAAAACTGAAAAAAAAGAAGAACTGAGAAGAAAAACTGAGAAAAAAAACTGACTAGAAAAACTGAGCAGAAAAACAGAGCAGAAAAACTGAGAAAAAAAGACTGAGAAAACGAAGAAAAACTTAGAAAAAAACTGTGAAAAAAACTGAAAACAAAGAAGAACTGAGCAGAAAAACTGAGAAAAAAAGACTGAAAAAACTGAAGAAAGACTTAGAAAAAAACTGTGAAAAAAACTGTGAAAAAAAAGAACTGACAAGAAAAACTGAGCAAAAAAGACTGAAAAAACTGAGGAAAAACGGAGGAAAAGAACTGTGAAAAAAACTGAAGAAAAAGAAGAACTGAGAAGAAAAACTGAGAAAAAAACTGACTAGAAAAACTGAGCAGAAAAACAGAGCAGAAAAACTGAGAAAAAAAGACTGAGAAAACGAAGAAAAACTTAGAAAAAAAACTGTGAAAAAAACTGAAAAAAAAGAAGAACTGAGAAGCCAAACTGAGAAAAAAAACTGACTAGAAAGACTGAGCAGAAAAACAGAGCAGAAAAACTGAGAAAAAAAGACTGAAAAAACTGAAGAAAAACTTAGAAAAAAACTGAAAAAAAACTGAAAAAAAAGAAGAACTGAGAAGAAAAACTGAGAAAAAAAGACTGAAAAAACTGAAGAAAGACTTAGAAAAAAAGTGTGAAAAAAACTGAAAAAAAAGAAGAACTGAGAAGAAAAACTGAGAAAAAAACTGACTCGAATAACTGAGCAGAAAAACAGGGCAGAAAAACTGAGAAAAAAAGACTGAGAAAACGAAGAAAAACTTAGAAAAAATCTGTGAAAAAAAGTGAAAAAAAAAGGAAGAACTGAGAAGAAAAACTGAGAAAAAAACTGACTAGAAAAACTGAGCAGAAAAATAGAGCAGAAAAACTGAGAAAAAAAGACTGAAAAAACTGAAGAAAAACTTAGAAAAAAACTGTGAAAAAAACTGAAAAAAAAGAAGAACTGTGAAGAAAAACTGAGAAAAAAAGACTGAAAAAACTGAAGAAAGACTTAGAAAAAAAGTGTGAAAATACTGAAAAAAAAGAAGAACTGAGAAGAAAAACTGAGAAAAAATCTGACTAGAATAACTGAGCAGAAAAACAGGGCAGAAAAACTGAGAAAAAAAGACTGAGAAAACGAAGAAAAACTTAGAAAAAATCTGTGAAAAAAAGTGAAAAAAAAGAAGAACTGAGAAGAAAAACTGAGAAAAAAACTGACTAGAAAGTCTGAGCAGAAAAACAGAGCAGAAAAACTGAGAAAAAAAGACTGAAAAAACTGAAGAAAAACTTAGAAAAAAACTGTGAAAAAAACTGAAAAAAAAGAAGAACTGAGAAGAAAAACTGAGAAAAAAACTGACTAGAATAACTGAGCAGAAAAACAGAGCAGAAAAAGTGAGAAAAAAAGACTGAGAAAACGAAGAAAAACTTAGAAAAAAACTGTGAAAAAAACTGAAAAAAAAGAAGAACTGAGAAGAAAAACTGAGAAAAAAAGACTGAAAAAACTGAAGAAAAACTTAGAAAAAAAGTGTGAAAAAAACTGAAAAAAAAGAAGAACTGAGAAGAAAAACTGAGAAAAAAACTGACTAGAAAAACTGAGCAGAAAAACAGAGCAGAAAAACTGAGAAAAAAAGACTGAGAAAACGAAGAAAAACTTAGAAAAAAACTGTGAAAAAAACTGAAAACAAAGAAGAACTGAGCAGAAAAACTGAGAAAAAAAGACTGAAAAAACTGAAGAAAGACTTAGAAAAAAACTGTGAAAATAACTGTGAAAAAAAAGAACTGACAAGAAAAACTGAGCAAAAAAGACTGAAAAAACTGAGGAAAAACGGAGGAAAAAAACTGTGAAAAAAACTGTGAAAAAAAAGAAGAACTGAGAAGAAAAACTGAGAAAAAAACTGACTAGAAAAACTGAGCAGAAAAACAGAGCAGAAAAACTGAGAAAAAAAGACTGAGAAAACGAAGAAAAACTTAGAAAAAAACTGTGAAAGAAACTGAAAAAAAGAAGAACTGAGAAGAAAAACTGAGAAAAAAAGACTGAAAAAACTGAAGAAAAACTTAGAAAAAAACTGTGAAAAAAACTGAGAAAAAAAAGAACTGAGATGAAAAACTGAGCAAAAAAGACTGAAAAAACTGAGGAAAAACGGAGGAAAAGAACTGTGAAAAAAACTGAAGAAAAAGAAGAACTGAGAAGAAAAACTGAGAAAAAAACTGACTAGAAAAACTGAGCAGAAAAACAGAGCAGAAAAACTGAGAAAAAAAGACTGAGAAAACGAAGAAAAACTTAGAAAAAAACTGTGAAAAAAACTGAAAAAAAAGAAGAACTGAGAAGAAAAACTGAGAAAAAAAACTGACTTGAAAGACTGAGCAGAAAAACAGAGCAGAAAAACTGAGAAAAAAAGACTGAGAAAACGAAGAAAAACTTAGAAAAAAACTGTGAAAAAAACTGAAAACAAAGAAGAACTGAGAAGAAAAACTGAGAAAAAAAGACTGAAAAAACTGAAGAAAAACTTAGAAAAAAAGTGTGAAAAAAACTGAAAAAAAGAAGAACTGAGAAGAAAAACTGAGAAAAAACTGACTAGAAAAACTGAGCAGAAAAACAGAGCAGAAAAACTGAGAAAAAAAGACTGAGAAAACGAAGAAAAACTTAGAAAAAAACTGAAAAAAACTGAAAACAAAGAAGAACTGAGCAGAAAAACTGAGAAAAAAAGACTGAGAAAACGAAGAAAAACTTAGAAAAAAACCGAAAAAAACTGAAAAAAAAGAAGAACTGAGAAGAAAAACTGAGAAAAAAACTGACTCGAATAACTGAGCAGAAAAACAGAGCAGAAAAACTGAGAAAAAAAGACTGAGAAAACGAAGAAAAACTTAGAAAAAAACTGTGAAAAAAACTGAAAACAAAGAAGAACTGAGCAGAAAAACTGAGAAAAAAGACTGAAAAAACTGAAGAAAGACTTAGAAAAAAACTGTGAAAAAAACTGTGAAAAAAAAGAACTGACAAGAAAAACTGAGCAAAAAAGACTGAAAAAACTGAGGAAAAACGGAGGAAAAGAACTGTGAAAAAAACTGAAGAAAAAGAAGAACTGAGAAGAAAAACTGAGAAAAAAACTGACTAGAAAAACTGAGCAGAAAAACAGAGCAGAAAAACTGAGAAAAAAAGACTGAGAAAACGAAGAAAAACTTAGAAAAAAACTGTGAAAAAAACTGAAAAAAAAGAAGAACTGAGAAGAAAAACTGAGAAAAAAAACTGACTAGAAAGACTGAGCAGAAAAACAGAGCAGAAAAACTGAGAAAAAAAGACTGAAAAAACTGAAGAAAAACTTAGAAAAAAACTGAAAAAAACTGAAAAAAAAGAAGAACTGAGAAGAAAAACTGAGAAAAAAAGACTGAAAAAACTGAAGAAAGACTTAGAAAAAAAGTGTGAAAATACTGAAAAAAAAGAAGAACTGAGAAGAAAAACTGAGAAAAAATCTGACTAGAATAACTGAGCAGAAAAACAGGGCAGAAAAACTGAGAAAAAAAGACTGAGAAAACGAAGAAAAACTTAGAAAAAAACTGTGAAAAAAAGTGAAAAAAAAGGAAGAACTGAGAAGAAAAACTGAGAAAAAAACTGACTAGAAAAACTGAGCAGAAAAATAGAGCAGAAAAACTGAGAAAAAAAGACTGAAAAAACTGAAGAAAAACTTAGAAAAAAACTGTGAAAAAAACTGAAAAAAAAGAACTGAGAAGAAAAACTGAGAAAAAAAGACTGAAAAAACTGAAGAAAGACTAAGAAAAAAAGTGTGAAAATACTGAAAAAAAAGAAGAACTGAGAAGAAAAACTGAGAAAAAAACTGACTAGAATAACTGAGCAGAAAAACAGAGCAGAAAAACTGAGAAAAAAAGACTGAGAAAACGAAGAAAAACTTAGAAAACACTGTGAAAAAAACTGAAAAAAAAGAAGAACTGAGAAGAAAAACTGAGAAAAAAACTGACTAGAAAGACTGAGCAGAAAAACAGAGCAGAAAAACTGAGAAAAAAAGACTGAAAAAACTGAAGAAAAACTTAGAAAAAAACTGTGAAAAAACCTGAAAAAAAAGAAGAACTGAGAAGAAAAACTGAGAAAAAAAACTGACTAGAAAGTCTGAGCAGAAAAACAGAGCAGAAAAACTGAGAAAAAAAGACTGAAAAAACTGAAGAAAAACTTAGAAAAAAACTGTGAAAAAAACTGAAGAAAAAGAAGAACTGAGAAGAAAAACTGAGAAAAAAACTGACTAGAAAAACTGAGCAGAAAAACAGAGCAGAAAAACTGAGAAAAAAAGACTGAAAAAACTGAGGAAAAACGGAGGAAAAGAACTGTGAAAAAAACTGTGAAAAAAAAGAAGAACTGAGAAGAAAAACTGAGAAAAAAAGACTGAAAAAACTGAAGAAAAACTTAGAAAAAAACTGTGAAAAAAACTGAGAAAAAAAAGAACTGAGATGAAAAACTGAGCAAAAAAGACTGAAAAAATTGAGGAAAAACGGAGGAAAAGAACTGTGAAAAAAACTGAAGAAAAAGAAGAACTGAGAAGAAAAACTGAGAAAAAAACTGACTAGAAAAACTGAGCAGAAAAACAGAGCAGAAAAACTGAGAAAAAAAGACTGAGAAAACGAAGAAAAACTTAGAAAAAAACTGTGAAAAAAACTGAAAACAAAGAAGAACTGAGCAGAAAAACTGAGAAAAAAAGACTGAAAAAACTGAAGAAAGACTTAGAAAAAAACTGTGAAAAAAACTGTGAAAAAAAAGAACTGACAAGAAAAACTGAGCAAAAAAGACTGAAAAAACTGAGGAAAAACGGAGGAAAAAAACTGTGAAAAAAACTGTGAAAAAAAAGAAGAACTGAGAAGAAAAACTGAGAAAAAAACTGACTAGAAAAACTGAGCAGAAAAACAGAGCAGAAAAACTGAGAAAAAAAGACTGAGAAAACGAAGAAAAACTTAGAAAAAAACTGTGAAAGAAACTGAAAAAAAGAAGAACTGAGAAGAAAAACTGAGAAAAAAAGACTGAAAAAACTGAAGAAAAACTTAGAAAAAAACTGTGAAAAAAACTGAGAAAAAAAAGAACTGAGATGAAAAACTGAGCAAAAAAGACTGAAAAAACTGAGGAAAAACGGAGGAAAAGAACTGTGAAAAAAACTGAAGAAAAAGAAGAACTGAGAAGAAAAACTGAGAAAAAAACTGACTAGAAAAACTGAGCAGAAAAACAGAGCAGAAAAACTGAGAAAAAAAGACTGAGAAAACGAAGAAAAACTTAGAAAAAAACTGTGAAAAAAACTGAAAAAAAAGAAGAACTGAGAAGAAAAACTGAGAAAAAAAACTGACTAGAAAGACTGAGCAGAAAAACAGAGCAGAAAAACTGAGAAAAAAAGACTGAGAAAACGAAGAAAAACTTAGAAAAAAACTGTGAAAAAAACTGAAAACAAAGAAGAACTGAGAAGAAAAACTGAGAAAAAAAGACTGAAAAAACTGAAGAAAAACTTAGAAAAAAAGTGTGAAAAAAACTGAAAAAAAGAAGAACTGAGAAGAAAAACTGAGAAAAAAACTTACTAGAAAAACTGAGCAGAAAAACAGAGCAGAAAAACTGAGAAAAAAAGACTGAGAAAACGAAGAAAAACTTAGAAAAAAACTGAAAAAAACTGAAAACAAAGAAGAACTGAGCAGAAAAACTGAGAAAAAAAGACTGAGAAAACGAAGAAAAACTTAGAAAAAAACTGAAAAAAACTGAAAAAAAAGAAGAACTGAGAAGAAAAACTGAGAAAAAAACTGACTAGAAAGACTGAGCAGAAAAACAGAGCAGAAAAACTGAGAAAAAAAGACTGAAAAAACTGAAGAAAAACTTCGAAAAAAAGTGTGAAAAAAACTGAAAAAAAAGAAGAACTGAGAAGAAAAACTGAGAAAAAATCTGACTAAAATAACTGAGCAGAAAAACAGGGCAGAAAAACTGAGAAAAAAAGACTGAGAAAACGAAGAAAAACTTAGAAAAAAACTGTGAAAAAAAGTGAAAAAAAAGGAAGAACTGAGAAGAAAAACTGAGAAAAAAACTGACTAGAAAAACTGAGCAGAAAAATAGAGCAGAAAAACTGAGAAAAAAAGACTGAAAAAACTGAAGAAAGACTTAGAAAAAAAGTGTGAAAAAAACTGAAAAAAAAGAAGAACTGAGCAGAAAAACTGAGAAAAAAAACTGACTAGAATAACTGAGCAGAAAAACAGGGCAGAAACACTGAGAAAAAAAGACTGAGAAAACGAAGAAAAACTTAGAAAAAAACTGTGAAAAAAAGTGAAAAAAAAGGAAGAACTGAGAAGAAAAACTGAGAAAAAAACAGACTAGAAAAACTGAGCAGAAAAATAGAGCAGAAAAACTGAGAATAAAAGACTGAAAAAACTGAAGAAAAACTTAGAAAAAAACTGTGAAAAAAACTGAAAAAAAAGAACTGAGAAGAAAAACTGAGAAAAAAAGACTGAAAAAACTGAAGAAAGACTAAGACAAAAAGTGTGAAAATAGTGAAAAAAAAGAAGAACTGAGAAGAAAAACTGAGAAATAAAACTGACTAGAATAACTGAGCAGAAAAACAGAGCAGAAAAACTGAGAAAAAAAGACTTAGAAAACGAAGAAAAACTTAGAAAAAAACTGTGAAAAATACTGAAAAAAAAGAAGAACTGAGAAGAAAAACTGAGAAAAAAACTGACTCGAATAACTGAGCAGAAAAACAGGGCAGAAAAACTGAGAAAAAAAGACTGAGAAAACGAAGAAAAACTTAGAAAAAAACTGTGAAAAAAACTGAAAAAAAAGAAGAACTGAGAAGAAAAACTGAGAAAAAAACTGACTAGAATAACTGAGCAGAAAAACAGAGCAGAAAAACTGAGAAAAAAAGACTGAGAAAACGAAGAAAAACTTAGAAAAAAACTGTGAAAAAAACTGAAAAAAAAGAAGAACTGACAAGAAAAACTGAGCAAAAAAGACTGAAAAAACTGAGGAAAAACGGAGGAAAAATATGTGAAAAAAACTGTGAAAAAAAAGAAGAACTGAGAAGAAAAACTGAGAAAAAAACTGACTAGAAAAACTGAGCAGAAAAACAGAGCAGAAAAACTGAGAAAAAAAGACTGAAAAAACTGAAGAAAAACTTAGAAAAAAACTGTGAAAAAAACTGAAAAAAAAGAAGAACTGAGAAGAAAAACTGAGAAAAAAAACTGACTAGAAAGTCTGAGCAGAAAAACAGAGCAGAAAAACTGAGAAAAAAAGACTGAAAAAACTGAAGAAAAACTTAGAAAAAAACTGTGAAAAAAACTGAAAAAAAAGAAGAACTGAGAAGAAAAACTGAGAAAAAAAGACTGAAAAAACTGAGGAAAAACGGAGGAAAAAAACTGTGAAAAAAACTGTGAAAAAAAAGAAGAACTGAGAAGAAAAACTGAGAAAAAAACTGACTAGAAAAACTGAGCAGAAAAACAGAGCAGAAAAACTGAGAAAAAAAGACTGAGAAAACGAAGAAAAACTTAGAAAAAAACTGTGAAAGAAACTGAAAAAAAGAAGAACTGAGAAGAAAAACTGAGAAAAAAAGACTGAAAAAACTGAAGAAAAACTTAGAAAAAAACTGTGAAAAAAACTGAGAAAAAAAAGAACTGAGATGAAAAACTGAGCAAAAAAGACTGAAAAAACTGAGGAAAAACGGAGGAAAAGAACTGTGAAAAAAACTGAAGAAAAAGAAGAACTGAGAAGAAAAACTGAGAAAAAAACTGACTAGAAAAACTGAGCAGAAAAACAGAGCAGAAAAACTGAGAAAAAAAGACTGAGAAAACTGAAGAAAAACTTAGAAAAAAACTGAAAAAAACTGAAAAAAAAGAAGAACTGAGAAGAAAAACTGAGAAAAAAAGACTGAAAAAACTGAAGAAAGACTTAGAAAAAAAGTGTGAAAATACTGAAAAAAAAGAAGAACTGAGAAGAAAAACTGAGAAAAAATCTGACTAGAATAACTGAGCAGAAAAACAGGGCAGAAAAACTGAGAAAAAAAGACTGAGAAAACGAAGAAAAACTTAGAAAAAAACTGTGAAAAAAAGTGAAAAAAAAGGAAGAACTGAGAAGAAAAACTGAGAAAAAAACTGACTAGAAAAACTGAGCAGAAAAACAGAGCAGAAAAACTGAGAAAAAAAGACTGAAAAAACTGAAGAAAAACTTAGAAAAAAACTGTGAAAAAAACTGAAAAAAAAGAACTGAGAAGAAAAACTGAGAAAAAAAGACTGAAAAAACTGAAGAAAGACTAAGAAAAAAAGTGTGAAAATACTGAAAAAAAAGAAGAACTGAGAAGAAAAACTGAGAAAAAAACTGACTAGAATAACTGAGCAGAAAAACAGAGCAGAAAAACTGAGAAAAAAAGACTTAGAAAACGAAGAAAAACTTAGAAAAAAACTGTGAAAAATACTGAAAAAAAAAAAGAACTGAGAAGAAAAACTGAGAAAAAAACTGACTCGAATAACTGAGCAGAAAAACAGGGCAGAAAAACTGAGAAAAAAAGACTGAGAAAACGAAGAAAAACTTAGAAAAAAACTGTGAAAAAAACTGAAAAAAAAGAAGAACTGAGAAGAAAAACTGAGAAAAAAACTGACTAGAATAACTGAGCAGAAAAACAGAGCAGAAAAAGTGAGAAAAAAAGACTGAGAAAACGAAGAAAAACTTAGAAAACACTGTGAAAAAAACTGAAAAAAAATAAGAACTGAGAAGAAAAACTGAGAAAAAAACTGACTAGAAAGACTGAGCAGAAAAACAGAGCAGAAAAACTGAGAAAAAAAGACTGAAAAAACTGAAGAAAAACTTAGAAAAAAACTGTGAAAAAAACTGAAAAAAAAGAAGAACTGAGAAGAAAAACTGAGAAAAAAACTGACTAGAAAGTCTGAGCAGAAAAACAGAGCAGAAAAACTGAGAAAAAAAGACTGAAAAAACTGAAGAAAAACTTAGAAAAAAACTGTGAAAAAAACTGAAGAAAAAGAAGAACTGAGAAGAAAAACTGAGAAAAAAACTGACTAGAAAAACTGAGCAGAAAAACAGAGCAGAAAAACTGAGAAAAAAAGACTGAAAAAACTGAAGAAAAACTTAGAAAAAAACTGTGAAAAAAACTGAGAAAAAAAAGAACTGAGATGAAAAACTGAGCAAAAAAGACTGAAAAAACTGAGGAAAAACGGAGGAAAAGAACTGTGAAAAAAACTGAAGAAAAAGAAGAACTGAGAAGAAAAACTGAGAAAAAAACTGACTAGAAAAACTGAGCAGAAAAACAGAGCAGAAAAACTGAGAAAAAAAGACTGAGAAAACGAAGAAAAACTTAGAAAAAAACTGTGAAAAAAACTGAAAACAAAGAAGAACTGAGCAGAAAAACTGAGAAAAAAAGACTGAAAAAACTGAAGAAAGACTTAGAAAAAAACTGTGAAAAAAACTGTGAAAAAAAAGAACTGACAAGAAAAACTGAGCAAAAAAGACTGAAAAAACTGAGGAAAAACGGAGGAAAAAAACTGTGAAAAAAACTGTGAAAAAAAAGAAGAACTGAGAAGAAAAACTGAGAAAAAAACTGACTAGAAAAACTGAGCAGAAAAACAGAGCAGAAAAACTGAGAAAAAAAGACTGAGAAAACGAAGAAAAACTTAGAAAAAAAACTGTGAAAGAAACTGAAAAAAAGAAGAACTGAGAAGAAAAACTGAGAAAAAAAGACTGAAAAAACTGAAGAAAAACTTAGAAAAAAACTGTGAAAAAAACTGAGAAAAAAAAGAACTGAGATGAAAAACTGAGCAAAAAAGACTGAAAAAACTGAGGAAAAACGGAGGAAAAGAACTGTGAAAAAAACTGAAGAAAAAGAAGAACTGAGAAGAAAAACTGAGAAAAAAACTGACTAGAAAAACTGAGCAGAAAAACAGAGCAGAAAAACTGAGAAAAAAAGACTGAGAAAACGAAGAAAAACTTAGAAAAAAACTGTGAAAAAAACTGAAAAAAAAGAAGAACTGAGAAGAAAAACTGAGAAAAAAAACTGACTAGAAAGACTGAGCAGAAAAACAGAGCAGAAAAACTGAGAAAAAAAGACTGAGAAAACGAAGAAAAACTTAGAAAAAAACTGTGAAAAAAACTGAAAACAAAGAAGAACTGAGAAGAAAAACTGAGAAAAAAAGACTGAAAAAACTGAAGAAAAACTTAGAAAAAAAGTGTGAAAAAAACTGAAAAAAAGAAGAACTGAGAAGAAAAACTGAGAAAAAAACTGACTAGAAAAACTGAGCAGAAAAACAGAGCAGAAAAACTGAGAAAAAAAGACTGAGAAAACGAAGAAAAACTTAGAAAAAAACTGAAAAAAACTGAAAACAAAGAAGAACTGAGCAGAAAAACTGAGAAAAAAAGACTGAGAAAACGAAGAAAAACTTAGAAAAAAACTGAAAAAAACTGAAAAAAAAGAAGAACTGAGAAGAAAAACTGAGAAAAAAACTGACTAGAAAGACTGAGCAGAAAAACAGAGCAGAAAAACTGAGAAAAAAAGACTGAAAAAACTGAAGAAAAACTTCGAAAAAAAGTGTGAAAAAAACTGAAAAAAAAGAAGAACTGAGAAGAAAAACTGAGAAAAAATCTGACTAAAATAACTGAGCAGAAAAACAGGGCAGAAAAACTGAGAAAAAAAGACTGAGAAAACGAAGAAAAACTTAGAAAAAAACTGTGAAAAAAAGTGAAAAAAAAGGAAGAACTGAGAAGAAAAACTGAGAAAAAAACTGACTAGAAAAACTGAGCAGAAAAATAGAGCAGAAAAACTGAGAAAAAAAGACTGAAAAAACTGAAGAAAGACTTAGAAAAAAAGTGTGAAAAAAACTGAAAAAAAAGAAGAACTGAGCAGAAAAACTGAGAAAAAAAACTGACTAGAATAACTGAGCAGAAAAACAGGGCAGAAAAACTGAGAAAAAAAGACTGAGAAAACGAAGAAAAACTTAGAAAAAAACTGTGAAAAAAAGTGAAAAAAAAGGAAGAACTGAGAAGAAAAACTGAGAAAAAAACAGACTAGAAAAACTGAGCAGAAAAACAGAGCAGAAAAACTGAGAAAAAAAGACTGAGAAACGAAGAAAAACTTAGAAAAAAACTGTGAAAGAAACTGAAAAAAAGAAGAACTGAGAAGAAAAACTGAGAAAAAAAGACTGAAAAAACTGAAGAAAAACTTAGAAAAAAACTGTGAAAAAAACTGAGAAAAAAAAGAACTGAGATGAAAAACTGAGCAAAAAAGACTGAAAAAACTGAGGAAAAACGGAGGAAAAGAACTGTGAAAAAAACTGAAGAAAAAGAAGAACTGAGAAGAAAAACTGAGAAAAAAACTGACTAGAAAAACTGAGCAGAAAAACAGAGCAGAAAAACTGAGAAAAAAAGACTGAGAAAACTGAAGAAAAACTTAGAAAAAAACTGAAAAAAACTGAAAAAAAAGAAGAACTGAGAAGAAAAACTGAGAAAAAAAGACTGAAAAAACTGAAGAAAGACTTAGAAAAAAAGTGTGAAAAAAACTGAAAAAAAAGAAGAACTGAGAAGAAAAACTGAGAAAAAAACTGACTCGAATAACTGAGCAGAAAAACAGGGCAGAAAAACTGAGAAAAAAAGACTGAAAAAACTGAAGAAAAACTTAGAAAAAAACTGTGAAAAAAACTGAAAAAAAAGATGAACTGTGAAGAAAAACTGAGAAAAAAAGACTGAAAAAACTGAAGAAAGACTTAGAAAAAAAGTGTGAAAATACTGAAAAAAAAGAAGAACTGAGAAGAAAAACTGAGAAAAAATCTGACTAGAATAACTGAGCAGAAAAACAGGGCAGAAAAACTGAGAAAAAAAGACTGAGAAAACGAAGAAAAACTTAGAAAAAAACTGTGAAAAAAAGTGAAAAAAAAGGAAGAACTGAGAAGAAAAACTGAGAAAAAAACTGACTAGAAAAACTGAGCAGAAAAATAGAGCAGAAAAACTGAGAAAAAAAGACTGAAAAAACTGAAGAAAAACTTAGAAAAAAACTGTGAAAAAAACTGAAAAAAAAGAACTGAGATGAAAAACTGAGCAAAAAAGACTGAAAAAACTGAGGAAAAACGGAGGAAAAGAACTGTGAAAAAAACTGAAGAAAAAGAAGAACTGAGAAGAAAAACTGAGAAAAAAACTGACTAGAAAAACTGAGCAGAAAAACAGAGCAGAAAAACTGAGAAAAAAAGACTGAGAAAACTGAAGAAAAACTTAGAAAAAAACTGAAAAAAACTGAAAAAAAAGAAGAACTGAGAAGAAAAACTGAGAAAAAAAGACTGAAAAAACTGAAGAAAGACTTAGAAAAAAAGTGTGAAAATACTGAAAAAAAAGAAGAACTGAGAAGAAAAACTGAGAAAAAATCTGACTAGAATAACTGAGCAGAAAAACAGGGCAGAAAAACTGAGAAAAAAAGACTGAGAAAACGAAGAAAAACTTAGAAAAAAACTGTGAAAAAAAGTGAAAAAAAAGGAAGAACTGAGAAGAAAAACTGAGAAAAAAACTGACTAGAAAAACTGAGCAGAAAAACAGAGCAGAAAAACTGAGAAAAAAAGACTGAAAAAACTGAAGAAAAACTTAGAAAAAAACTGTGAAAAAAACTGAAAAAAAAGAACTGAGAAGAAAAACTGAGAAAAAAAGACTGAAAAAACTGAAGAAAGACTAAGAAAAAAAGTGTGAAAATACTGAAAAAAAAGAAGAACTGAGAAGAAAAACTGAGAAAAAAACTGACTAGAATAACTGAGCAGAAAAACAGAGCAGAAAAACTGAGAAAAAAAGACTTAGAAAACGAAGAAAAACTTAGAAAAAAACTGTGAAAAATACTGAAAAAAAAAAAGAACTGAGAAGAAAAACTGAGAAAAAAACTGACTCGAATAACTGAGCAGAAAAACAGGGCAGAAAAACTGAGAAAAAAAGACTGAGAAAACGAAGAAAAACTTAGAAAAAAACTGTGAAAAAAACTGAAAAAAAAGAAGAACTGAGAAGAAAAACTGAGAAAAAAACTGACTAGAATAACTGAGCAGAAAAACAGAGCAGAAAAAGTGAGAAAAAAAGACTGAGAAAACGAAGAAAAACTTAGAAAACACTGTGAAAAAAACTGAAAAAAAATAAGAACTGAGAAGAAAAACTGAGAAAAAAACTGACTAGAAAGACTGAGCAGAAAAACAGAGCAGAAAAACTGAGAAAAAAAGACTGAAAAAACTGAAGAAAAACTTAGAAAAAAACTGTGAAAAAAACTGAAAAAAAAGAAGAACTGAGAAGAAAAACTGAGAAAAAAACTGACTCGAATAACTGAGCAGAAAAACAGGGCAGAAAAACTGAGAAAAAAAGACTGAAAAAACTGAAGAAAAACTTAGAAAAAAACTGTGAAAAAAACTGAAAAAAAAGATGAACTGTGAAGAAAAACTGAGAAAAAAAGACTGAAAAAACTGAAGAAAGACTTAGAAAAAAAGTGTGAAAATACTGAAAAAAAAGAAGAACTGAGAAGAAAAACTGAGAAAAAATCTGACTAGAATAACTGAGCAGAAAAACAGGGCAGAAAAACTGAGAAAAAAAGACTGAGAAAACGAAGAAAAACTTAGAAAAAAACGGTGAAAAAAAGTGAAAAAAAAGGAAGAACTGAGAAGAAAAACTGAGAAAAAAACTGACTAGAAAAACTGAGCAGAAAAATAGAGCAGAAAAACTGAGAAAAAAAGACTGAAAAAACTGAAGAAAAACTTAGAAAAAAACTGTGAAAAAAACTGAAAAAAAAGAACTGAGAAGAAAAACTGAGAAAAAAAGACTGAAAAAACTGAAGAAAGACTAAGAAAAAAAGTGTGAAAATACTGAAAAAAAAGAAGAACTGAGAAGAAAAACTGAGAAAAAAACTGACTAGAATAACTGAGCAGAAAAACAGAGCAGAAAAACTGAGAAAAAAAGACTTAGAAAACGAAGAAAAACTTAGAAAAAAACTGTGAAAAATACTGAAAAAAAAAAAGAACTGAGAAGAAAAACTGAGAAAAAAACTGACTCGAATAACTGAGCAGAAAAACAGGGCAGAAAAACTGAGAAAAAAAGACTGAGAAAACGAAGAAAAACTTAGAAAAAAACTGTGAAAAAAACTGAAAAAAAAGAAGAACTGAGAAGAAAAACTGAGAAAAAAAACTGACTAGAAAGTCTGAGCAGAAAAACAGAGCAGAAAAACTGAGAAAAAAAACTGAAAAAACTGAAGAAAAACTTAGAAAAAAACTGTGAAAAAAACTGAAAAAAAAGAAGAACTGAGAAGAAAAACTGAGAAAAAAAGACTGAAAAAACTGAGGAAAAACGGAGGAAAAAAACTGTGAAAAAAACTGTGAAAAAAAAGAAGAACTGAGAAGAAAAACTGAGAAAAAAACTGACTAGAAAAACTGAGCAGAAAAACAGAGCAGAAAAACTGAGAAAAAAAGACTGAGAAAACGAAGAAAAACTTAGAAAAAAACTGTGAAAGAAACTGAAAAAAAGAAGAACTGAGAAGAAAAACTGAGAAAAAAAGACTGAAAAAACTGAAGAAAAACTTAGAAAAAAACTGTGAAAAAAACTGAGAAAAAAAAGAACTGAGATGAAAAACTGAGCAAAAAAGACTGAAAAAACTGAGGAAAAACGGAGGAAAAGAACTGTGAAAAAAACTGAAGAAAAAGAAGAACTGAGAAGAAAAACTGAGAAAAAAACTGACTAGAAAAACTGAGCAGAAAAACAGAGCAGAAAAACTGAGAAAAAAAGACTGAGAAAACTGAAGAAAAACTTAGAAAAAAACTGAAAAAAACTGAAAAAAAAGAAGAACTGAGAAGAAAAACTGAGAAAAAAAGACTGAAAAAACTGAAGAAAGACTTAGAAAAAAAGTGTGAAAAAAACTGAAAAAAAAGAAGAACTGAGAAGAAAAACTGAGAAAAAAACTGACTCGAATAACTGAGCAGAAAAACAGGGCAGAAAAACTGAGAAAAAAAGACTGAAAAAACTGAAGAAAAACTTAGAAAAAAACTGTGAAATAAACTGAAAAAAAAGATGAACTGTGAAGAAAAACTGAGAAAAAAAGACTGAAAAAACTGAAGAAAGACTTAGAAAAAAAGTGTGAAAATACTGAAAAAAAAGAAGAACTGAGAAGAAAAACTGAGAAAAAATCTGACTAGAATAACTGAGCAGAAAAACAGGGCAGAAAAACTGAGAAAAAAAGACTGAGAAAACGAAGAAAAACTTAGAAAAAAACTGTGAAAAAAAGTGAAAAAAAAGGAAGAACTGAGAAGAAAAACTGAGAAAAAAACTGACTAGAAAAACTGAGCAGAAAAATAGAGCAGAAAAACTGAGAAAAAAAGACTGAAAAAACTGAAGAAAAACTTAGAAAAAAACTGTGAAAAAAACTGAAAAAAAAGAACTGAGATGAAAAACTGAGCAAAAAAGACTGAAAAAACTGAGGAAAAACGGAGGAAAAGAACTGTGAAAAAAACTGAAGAAAAAGAAGAACTGAGAAGAAAAACTGAGAAAAAAACTGACTAGAAAAACTGAGCAGAAAAACAGAGCAGAAAAACTGAGAAAAAAAGACTGAGAAAACTGAAGAAAAACTTAGAAAAAAACTGAAAAAAACTGAAAAAAAAGAAGAACTGAGAAGAAAAACTGAGAAAAAAAGACTGAAAAAACTGAAGAAAGACTTAGAAAAAAAGTGTGAAAAAAACTGAAAAAAAAGAAGAACTGAGAAGAAAAACTGAGAAAAAAACTGACTCGAATAACTGAGCAGAAAAACAGGGCAGAAAAACTGAGAAAAAAAGACTGAAAAAACTGAAGAAAAACTTAGAAAAAAACTGTGAAAAAAACTGAAAAAAAAGATGAACTGTGAAGAAAAACTGAGAAAAAAAGACTGAAAAAACTGAAGAAAGACTTAGAAAAAAAGTGTGAAAATACTGAAAAAAAAGAAGAACTGAGAAGAAAAACTGAGAAAAAATCTGACTAGAATAACTGAGCAGAAAAACAGGGCAGAAAAACTGAGAAAAAAAGACTGAGAAAACGAAGAAAAACTTAGAAAAAAACTGTGAAAAAAAGTGAAAAAAAAGGAAGAACTGAGAAGAAAAACTGAGAAAAAAACTGACTAGAAAAACTGAGCAGAAAAATAGAGCAGAAAAACTGAGAAAAAAAGACTGAAAAAACTGAAGAAAAACTTAGAAAAAAACTGTGAAAAAAACTGAAAAAAAAGAACTGAGAAGAAAAACTGAGAAAAAAAGACTGAAAAAACTGAAGAAAGACTAAGAAAAAAAGTGTGAAAATACTGAAAAAAAAGAAGAACTGAGAAGAAAAACTGAGAAAAAAACTGACTAGAATAACTGAGCAGAAAAACAGAGCAGAAAAACTGAGAAAAAAAGACTTAGAAAACGAAGAAAAACTTAGAAAAAAACTGTGAAAAATACTGAAAAAAAAAAGAACTGAGAAGAAAAACTGAGAAAAAAACTGACTCGAATAACTGAGCAGAAAAACAGGGCAGAAAAACTGAGAAAAAAAGACTGAGAAAACGAAGAAAAACTTAGAAAAAAACTGTGAAAAAAACTGAAAAAAAAGAAGAACTGAGAAGAAAAACTGAGAAAAAAACTGACTAGAATAACTGAGCAGAAAAACAGAGCAGAAAAAGTGAGAAAAAAAGACTGAGAAAACGAAGAAAAACTTAGAAAACACTGTGAAAAAAACTGAAAAAAAATAAGAACTGAGAAGAAAAACTGAGAAAAAAACTGACTAGAAAGACTGAGCAGAAAAACAGAGCAGAAAAACTGAGAAAAAAAGACTGAAAAAACTGAAGAAAAACTTAGAAAAAAACTGTGAAAAAAACTGAAAAAAAAGAAGAACTGAGAAGAAAAACTGAGAAAAAAACTGACTAGAAAGTCTGAGCAGAAAAACAGAGCAGAAAAACTGAGAAAAAAAGACTGAAAAAACTGAAGAAAAACTTAGAAAAAAACTGTGAAAAAAACTGAAGAAAAAGAAGAACTGAGAAGAAAAACTGAGAAAAAAACTGACTAGAAAAACTGAGCAGAAAAACAGAGCAGAAAAACTGAGAAAAAAAGACTGAAAAAACTGAAGAAAAACTTAGAAAAAAACTGTGAAAAAAACTGAGAAAAAAAAGAACTGAGATGAAAAACTGAGCAAAAAAGACTGAAAAAACTGAGGAAAAACGGAGGAAAAGAACTGTGAAAAAAACTGAAGAAAAAGAAGAACTGAGAAGAAAAACTGAGAAAAAAACTGACTAGAAAAACTGAGCAGAAAAACAGAGCAGAAAAACTGAGAAAAAAAGACTGAGAAAACGAAGAAAAACTTAGAAAAAAACTGTGAAAAAAACTGAAAAAAAAGAAGAACTGAGAAGAAAAACTGAGAAAAAAAACTGACTAGAAAGACTGAGCAGAAAAACAGAGCAGAAAAACTGAGAAAAAAAGACTGAGAAAACGAAGAAAAACTTAGAAAAAAACTGTGAAAAAAACTGAAAACAAAGAAGAACTGAGAAGAAAAACTGAGAAAAAAAGACTGAAAAAACTGAAGAAAAACTTAGAAAAAAAGTGTGAAAAAAACTGAAAAAAAGAAGAACTGAGAAGAAAAACTGAGAAAAAAACTGACTAGAAAAACTGAGCAGAAAAACAGAGCAGAAAAACTGAGAAAAAAAGACTGAGAAAACGAAGAAAAACTTAGAAAAAAACTGAAAAAAACTGAAAACAAAGAAGAACTGAGCAGAAAAACTGAGAAAAAAAGACTGAGAAAACGAAGAAAAACTTAGAAAAAAACTGAAAAAAACTGAAAAAAAAGAAGAACTGAGAAGAAAAACTGAGAAAAAAACTGACTAGAAAGACTGAGCAGAAAAACAGAGCAGAAAAACTGAGAAAAAAAGACTGAAAAAACTGAAGAAAAACTTCGAAAAAAAGTGTGAAAAAAACTGAAAAAAAAGAAGAACTGAGAAGAAAAACTGAGAAAAAATCTGACTAAAATAACTGAGCAGAAAAACAGGGCAGAAAAACTGAGAAAAAAAGACTGAGAAAACGAAGAAAAACTTAGAAAAAAACTGTGAAAAAAAGTGAAAAAAAAGGAAGAACTGAGAAGAAAAACTGAGAAAAAAACTGACTAGAAAAACTGAGCAGAAAAATAGAGCAGAAAAACTGAGAAAAAAAGACTGAAAAAACTGAAGAAAGACTTAGAAAAAAAGTGTGAAAAAAACTGAAAAAAAAGAAGAACTGAGCAGAAAAACTGAGAAAAAAAACTGACTAGAATAACTGAGCAGAAAAACAGGGCAGAAAAACTGAGAAAAAAAGACTGAGAAAACGAAGAAAAACTTAGAAAAAAACTGTGAAAAAAAGTGAAAAAAAAGGAAGAACTGAGAAGAAAAACTGAGAAAAAAACAGACTAGAAAAACTGAGCAGAAAAATAGAGCAGAAAAACTGAGAAAAAAAGACTGAAAAAACTGAAGAAAAACTTAGAAAAAAACTGTGAAAAAAACTGAAAAAAAAGAACTGAGAAGAAAAACTGAGAAAAAAAGACTGAAAAAACTGAAGAAAGACTAAGACAAAAAGTGTGAAAATAGTGAAAAAAAAGAAGAACTGAGAAGAAAATCTGAGAAATAAAACTGACTAGAATAACTGAGCAGAAAAACAGAGCAGAAAAACTGAGAAAAAAAGACTTAGAAAACGAAGAAAAACTTAGAAAAAAACTGTGAAAAATACTGAAAAAAAAGAAGAACTGAGAAGAAAAACTGAGAAAAAAACTGACTCGAATAACTGAGCAGAAAAACAGGGCAGAAAAACTGAGAAAAAAAGACTGAGAAAACGAAGAAAAACTTAGAAAAAAACTGTGAAAAAAACTGAAAAAAAAGAAGAACTGAGAAGAAAAACTGAGAAAAAAACTGACTAGAATAACTGAGCAGAAAAACAGAGCAGAAAAACTGAGAAAAAAAGACTGAGAAAACGAAGAAAAACTTAGAAAAAAACTGTGAAAAAAACTGAAAAAAAAGAACTGACAAGAAAAACTGAGCAAAAAAGACTGAAAAAACTGAGGAAAAACGGAGGAAAAATATGTGAAAAAAACTGTGAAAAAAAAGAAGAACTGAGAAGAAAAACTGAGAAAAAAACTGACTAGAAAAACTGAGCAGAAAAACAGAGCAGAAAAACTGAGAAAAAAAGACTGAAAAAACTGAAGAAAAACTTAGAAAAAAACTGTGAAAAAAACTGAAAAAAAAGAAGAACTGAGAAGAAGAACTGAGAAAAAAAACTGACTAGAAAGTCTGAGCAGAAAAACAGAGCAGAAAAACTGAGAAAAAAAGACTGAAAAAACTGAAGAAAAACTTAGAAAAAAACTGTGAAAAAAACTGAAAAAAAAGAAGAACTGAGAAGAAAAACTGAGAAAAAAACTGACTAGAAAAACTGAGCAGAAAAACAGAGCAGAAAAACTGAGAAAAAAAGACTGAGAAAACGAAGAAAAACTTAGAAAAAAACTGTGAAAGAAACTGAAAAAAAGAAGAACTGAGAAGAAAAACTGAGAAAAAAAGACTGAAAAAACTGAAGAAAAACTTAGAAAAAAACTGTGAAAAAAACTGAGAAAAAAAAGAACTGAGATGAAAAACTGAGCAAAAAAGACTGAAAAAACTGAGGAAAAACGGAGGAAAAGAACTGTGAAAAAAACTGAAGAAAAAGAAGAACTGAGAAGAAAAACTGAGAAAAAAACTGACTAGAAAAACTGAGCAGAAAAACAGAGCAGAAAAACTGAGAAAAAAAGACTGAGAAAACTGAAGAAAAACTTAGAAAAAAACTGAAAAAAACTGAAAAAAAAGAAGAACTGAGAAGAAAAACTGAGAAAAAAAGACTGAAAAAACTGAAGAAAGACTTAGAAAAAAAGTGTGAAAAAAACTGAAAAAAAAGAAGAACTGAGAAGAAAAACTGAGAAAAAAACTGACTCGAATAACTGAGCAGAAAAACAGGGCAGAAAAACTGAGAAAAAAAGACTGAAAAAACTGAAGAAAAACTTAGAAAAAAACTGTGAAAAAAACTGAAAAAAAAGATGAACTGTGAAGAAAAACTGAGAAAAAAAGACTGAAAAAACTGAAGAAAGACTTAGAAAAAAAGTGTGAAAATACTGAAAAAAAAGAAGAACTGAGAAGAAAAACTGAGAAAAAATCTGACTAGAATAACTGAGCAGAAAAACAGGGCAGAAAAACTGAGAAAAAAAGACTGAGAAAACGAAGAAAAACTTAGAAAAAAACTGTGAAAAAAAGTGAAAAAAAAGGAAGAACTGAGAAGAAAAACTGAGAAAAAAACTGACTAGAAAAACTGAGCAGAAAAATAGAGCAGAAAAACTGAGAAAAAAAGACTGAAAAAACTGAAGAAAAACTTAGAAAAAAACTGTGAAAAAAACTGAAAAAAAAGAACTGAGATGAAAAACTGAGCAAAAAAGACTGAAAAAACTGAGGAAAAACGGAGGAAAAGAACTGTGAAAAAAACTGAAGAAAAAGAAGAACTGAGAAGAAAAACTGAGAAAAAAACTGACTAGAAAAACTGAGCAGAAAAACAGAGCAGAAAAACTGAGAAAAAAAGACTGAGAAAACTGAAGAAAAACTTAGAAAAAAACTGAAAAAAACTGAAAAAAAAGAAGAACTGAGAAGAAAAACTGAGAAAAAAAGACTGAAAAAACTGAAGAAAGACTTAGAAAAAAAGTGTGAAAAAAACTGAAAAAAAAGAAGAACTGAGAAGAAAAACTGAGAAAAAAACTGACTCGAATAACTGAGCAGAAAAACAGGGCAGAAAAACTGAGAAAAAAAGACTGAAAAAACTGAAGAAAAACTTAGAAAAAAACTGTGAAAAAAACTGAAAAAAAAGATGAACTGTGAAGAAAAACTGAGAAAAAAAGACTGAAAAAACTGAAGAAAGACTTAGAAAAAAAGTGTGAAAATACTGAAAAAAAAGAAGAACTGAGAAGAAAAACTGAGAAAAAATCTGACTAGAATAACTGAGCAGAAAAACAGGGCAGAAAAACTGAGAAAAAAAGACTGAGAAAACGAAGAAAAACTTAGAAAAAAACTGTGAAAAAAAGTGAAAAAAAAGGAAGAACTGAGAAGAAAAACTGAGAAAAAAACTGACTAGAAAAACTGAGCAGAAAAATAGAGCAGAAAAACTGAGAAAAAAAGACTGAAAAAACTGAAGAAAAACTTAGAAAAAAACTGTGAAAAAAACTGAAAAAAAAGAACTGAGAAGAAAAACTGAGAAAAAAAGACTGAAAAAACTGAAGAAAGACTAAGAAAAAAAGTGTGAAAAAAACTGAAAAAAAAGAAGAACTGAGAAGAAAAACTGAGAAAAAAACTGACTAGAATAACTGAGCAGAAAAACAGAGCAGAAAAACTGAGAAAAAAAGACTTAGAAAACGAAGAAAAACTTAGAAAAAAACTGTGAAAAATACTGAAAAAAAAAAAGAACTGAGAAGAAAAACTGAGAAAAAAACTGACTCGAATAACTGAGCAGAAAAACAGGGCAGAAAAACTGAGAAAAAAAGACTGAGAAAACGAAGAAAAACTTAGAAAAAAACTGTGAAAAAAACTGAAAAAAAAGAAGAACTGAGAAGAAAAACTGAGAAAAAAACTGACTAGAATAACTGAGCAGAAAAACAGAGCAGAAAAAGTGAGAAAAAAAGACTGAGAAAACGAAGAAAAACTTAGAAAACACTGTGAAAAAAACTGAAAAAAAATAAGAACTGAGAAGAAAAACTGAGAAAAAAACTGACTAGAAAGACTGAGCAGAAAAACAGAGCAGAAAAACTGAGAAAAAAAGACTGAAAAAACTGAAGAAAAACTTAGAAAAAAACTGTGAAAAAAACTGAAAAAAAAGAAGAACTGAGAAGAAAAACTGAGAAAAAAACTGACTAGAAAGTCTGAGCAGAAAAACAGAGCAGAAAAACTGAGAAAAAAAAGACTGAAAAAACTGAAGAAAAACTTAGAAAAAAACTGTGAAAAAAACTGAAGAAAAAGAAGAACTGAGAAGAAAAACTGAGAAAAAAACTGACTAGAAAAACTGAGCAGAAAAACAGAGCAGAAAAACTGAGAAAAAAAGACTGAAAAAACTGAAGAAAAACTTAGAAAAAAACTGTGAAAAAAACTGAGAAAAAAAAGAACTGAGATGAAAAACTGAGCAAAAAAGACTGAAAAAACTGAGGAAAAACGGAGGAAAAGAACTGTGAAAAAAACTGAAGAAAAAGAAGAACTGAGAAGAAAAACTGAGAAAAAAACTGACTAGAAAAACTGAGCAGAAAAACAGAGCAGAAAAACTGAGAAAAAAAGACTGAGAAAACGAAGAAAAACTTAGAAAAAAACTGTGAAAAAAACTGAAAACAAAGAAGAACTGAGCAGAAAAACTGAGAAAAAAAGACTGAAAAAACTGAAGAAAGACTTAGAAAAAAACTGTGAAAAAAACTGTGAAAAAAAAGAACTGACAAGAAAAACTGAGCAAAAAAGACTGAAAAAACTGAGGAAAAACGGAGGAAAAAAACTGTGAAAAAAACTGTGAAAAAAAAAAAGAACTGAGAAGAAAAACTGAGAAAAAAACTGACTAGAAAAACTGAGCAGAAAAACAGAGCAGAAAAACTGAGAAAAAAAGACTGAGAAAACGAAGAAAAACTGAGAAAAAAACTGTGAAAGAAACTGAAAAAAAGAAGAACTGAGAAGAAAAACTGAGAAAAAAAGACTGAAAAAACTGAAGAAAAACTTAGAAAAAAACTGTGAAAAAAACTGAGAAAAAAAAGAACTGAGATGAAAAACTGAGCAAAAAAGACTGAAAAAACTGAGGAAAAACGGAGGAAAAGAACTGTGAAAAAAACTGAAGAAAAAGAAGAACTGAGAAGAAAAACTGAGAAAAAAACTGACTAGAAAAACTGAGCAGAAAAACAGAGCAGAAAAACTGAGAAAAAAAGACTGAGAAAACGAAGAAAAACTGAGAAAAAAACTGTGAAAAAAACTGAAAACAAAGAAGAACTGAGCAGAAAAACTGAGAAAAAAAGACTGAAAAAACTGAAGAAAGACTTAGAAAAAAACTGTGAAAAAAACTGTGAAAAAAAAGAACTGACAAGAAAAACTGAGCAAAAAAGACTGAAAAAACTGAGGAAAACGGAGGAAAAAAACTGTGAAAAAAACTGTGAAAAAAAAGAAGAACTGAGAAGAAAAACTGAGAAAAAAACTGACTAGAAAAACTGAGCAGAAAAACAGAGCAGAAAAACTGAGAAAAAAAGACTGAGAAAACGAAGAAAAACATAGAAAAAAACTGTGAAAGAAACTGAAAAAAAGAAGAACTGAGAAGAAAAACTGAGAAAAAAAGACTGAAAAAACTGAAGAAAAACTTTGAAAAAAACTGTGAAAAAAACTGAGAAAAAAAAGAACTGAGATGAAAAACTGAGCAAAAAAGACTGAAAAAACTGAGGAAAAACGGAGGAAAAGAACTGTGAAAAAAACTGAAGAAAAAGAAGAACTGAGAAGAAAAACTGAGAAAAAAACTGACTAGAAAAACTGAGCAGAAAAACAGAGCAGAAAAACTGAGAAAAAAAGACTGAGAAAACGAAGAAAAACTTAGAAAAAAACTGTGAAAAAAACTGAAAAAAAAGAAGAACTGAGAAGAAAAACTGAGAAAAAAAACTGACTAGAAAGACTGAGCAGAAAAACAGAGCAGAAAAACTGAGAAAAAAAGACTGAAAAAACTGAAGAAAAACTTAGAAAAAAACTGAAAAAAACTGAAAAAAAAGAAGAACTGAGAAGAAAAACTGAGAAAAAAAGACTGAAAAAACTGAAGAAAGACTTAGAAAAAAAGTGTGAAAAAAACTGAAAAAAAAGAAGAACTGAGAAAAAAAACTGAGAAAAAAACTGACTCGAATAACTGAGCAGAAAAACAGGGCAGAAAAACTGAGAAAAAAAGACTGAGAAAACGAAGAAAAACTTAGAAAACACTGTGAAAAAAACTGAAAAAAATAAGAACTGAGAAGAAAAACTGAGAAAAAAACTGACTAGAAAGACTGAGCAGAAAAACAGAGCAGAAAAACTGAGAAAAAAAGACTGAAAAAACTGAAGAAAAACTTAGAAAAAACTGTGAAAAAAACTGAAAAAAAATAAGAACTGAGAAGAAAAACTGAGAAAAAAACTGACTAGAAAGTCTGAGCAGAAAAACAGAGCAGAAAAACTGAGAAAAAAAGACTGAAAAAACTGAAGAAAAACTTAGAAAAAAACTGTGAAAAAAACTGAAGAAAAAGAAGAACTGAGAAGAAAAACTGAGAAAAAAACTGACTAGAAAAACTGAGCAGAAAAACAGAGCAGAAAAACTGAGAAAAAAAGACTGAAAAAACTGAAGAAAAACTTAGAAAAAAACTGTGAAAAAAACTGAGAAAAAAAAGAACTGAGATGAAAAACTGAGCAAAAAAGACTGAAAAAACTGAGGAAAAACGGAGGAAAAGAACTGTGAAAAAAACTGAAGAAAAAGAAGAACTGAGAAGAAAAACTGAGAAAAAAACTGACTAGAAAAACTGAGCAGAAAAACAGAGCAGAAAAACTGAGAAAAAAAGACTGAGAAAACGAAGAAAAACTTAGAAAAAAACTGTGAAAAAAACTGAAAACAAAGAAGAACTGAGCAGAAAAACTGAGAAAAAAAAACTGAAAAAACTGAAGAAAGACTTAGAAAAAAACTGTGAAAAAAACTGTGAAAAAAAAGAACTGACAAGAAAAACTGAGCAAAAAAGACTGAAAAAACTGAGGAAAAACGGAGGAAAAAAACTGTGAAAAAAACTGTGAAAAAAAAAAAGAACTGAGAAGAAAAACTGAGAAAAAAACTGACTAGAAAAACTGAGCAGAAAAACAGAGCAGAAAAACTGAGAAAAAAAGACTGAGAAAACGAAGAAAAACTGAGAAGAAAACTGTGAAAGAAACTGAAAAAAAGAAGAACTGAGAAGAAAAACTGAGAAAAAAAGACTGAAAAAACTGAAGAAAAACTTAGAAAAAAACTGTGAAAAAAACTGAGAAAAAAAAGAACTGAGATGAAAAACTGAGCAAAAAAGACTGAAAAAACTGAGGAAAAACGGAGGAAAAGAACTGTGAAAAAAACTGAAGAAAAAGAAGAACTGAGAAGAAAAACTGAGAAAAAAACTGACTAGAAAAACTGAGCAGAAAAACAGAGCAGAAAAACTGAGAAAAAAAGACTGAGAAAACGAAGAAAAACTGAGAAAAAAACTGTGAAAAAAACTGAAAACAAAGAAGAACTGAGCAGAAAAACTGAGAAAAAAAGACTGAAAAAACTGAAGAAAGACTTAGAAAAAAACTGTGAAAAAAACTGTGAAAAAAAAGAACTGACAAGAAAAACTGAGCAAAAAAGACTGAAAAAACTGAGGAAAAACGGAGGAAAAAAACTGTGAAAAAAACTGTGAAAAAAAAGAAGAACTGAGAAGAAAAACTGAGAAAAAAACTGACTAGAAAAACTGAGCAGAAAAACAGAGCAGAAAAACTGAGAAAAAAAGACTGAGAAAACGAAGAAAAACATAGAAAAAAACTGTGAAAGAAACTGAAAAAAAGAAGAACTGAGAAGAAAAACTGAGAAAAAAAGACTGAAAAAACTGAAGAAAAACTTTGAAAAAAACTGTGAAAAAAACTGAGAAAAAAAAGAACTGAGATGAAAAACTGAGCAAAAAAGACTGAAAAAACTGAGGAAAAACGGAGGAAAAGAACTGTGAAAAAAACTGAAGAAAAAGAAGAACTGAGAAGAAAAACTGAGAAAAAAACTGACTAGAAAAACTGAGCAGAAAAACAGAGCAGAAAAACTGAGAAAAAAAGACTGAGAAAACGAAGAAAAACTTAGAAAAAAACTGTGAAAAAAACTGAAAAAAAAGAAGAACTGAGAAGAAAAACTGAGAAAAAAAACTGACTAGAAAGACTGAGCAGAAAAACAGAGCAGAAAAACTGAGAAAAAAAGACTGAAAAAACTGAAGAAAAACTTAGAAAAAAACTGAAAAAAACTGAAAAAAAAGAAGAACTGAGAAGAAAAACTGAGAAAAAAAGACTGAAAAAACTGAAGAAAGACTTAGAAAAAAAGTGTGAAAAAAACTGAAAAAAAAGAACTGAGAAAAAAAACTGAGAAAAAAACTGACTCGAATAACTGAGCAGAAAAACAGGGCAGAAAAACTGAGAAAAAAAGACTGAGAAAACGAAGAAAAACTTAGAAAAAATCTGTGAAAAAAAGTGAAAAAAAAAGGGAAGAACTGAGAAGAAAAACTGAGAAAAAAACTGACTAGAAAAACTGAGCAGAAAAATAGAGCAGAAAAAACTGAGAAAAAAAGACTGAAAAAACTGAAGAAAAACTTAGAAAAAAACTGTGAAAAAAACTGAAAAAAAAGAAGAACTGTGAAGAAAAACTGAGAAAAAAAGACTGAAAAAACTGAAGAAAGACTTAGAACAAAAGTGTGAAAATACTGAAAAAAAAGAAGAACTGAGAAGAAAAACTGAGAAAAAAACTGACTAGAATAACTGAGCAGAAAAACAGGGCAGAAAAACTGAGAAAAAAAGACTGAGAAAACGAAGAAAAACTTAGAAAAAAACTGTGAAAAAAAGTGAAAAAAAAGGAAGAACTGAGAAGAAAAACTGAGAAAAAAACTGACTAGAAAAACTGAGCAGAAAAATAGAGCAGAAAAACTGAGAAAAAAAGACTGAAAAAACTGAAGAAAAACTTAGAAAAAAACTGTGAAAAAAACTGAAAAAAAAGAACTGAGAAGAAAAACTGAGAAAAAAAGACTGAAAAAACTGAAGAAAGACTAAGAAAAAAAGTGTGAAAATACTGAAAAAAAAGAAGAACTGAGAAGAAAAACTGAGAAAAAAACTGACTAGAATAACTGAGCAGAAAAACAGAGCAGAAAAACTGAGAAAAAAAGACTGAGAAAACGAAGAAAAACTTAGAAAACACTGTGAAAAAAACTGAAAAAAAAGAAGAACTGAGAAGAAAAACTGAGAAAAAAACTGACTAGAAAGACTGAGCAGAAAAACAGAGCAGAAAAACTGAGAAAAAAAGACTGAAAAAACTGAAGAAAAACTTAGAAAAAAACTGTGAAAAAAACTGAAAAAAAAGAAGAACTGAGAAGAAAAACTGAGAAAAAAACTGACTAGAATAACTGAGCAGAAAAACAGAGCAGAAAAAGTGAGAAAAAAAGACTGAGAAAACGAAGAAAAACTTAGAAAAAAACTGAAACAAACTGAAAAAAAAGAAGAACTGAGAAGAAAAACTGAGAAAAAAGACTGAAAAAACTGAAGAAAGACTAAGAAAAAAAGTGTGAAAATACTGAAAAAAAAGAACTGAGAAGAAAAACTGAGAAAAAAAGACTGAAAAAACTGAAGAAAGACTAAGAAAAAAAGTGTGAAAATACTGAAAAAAAAGAAGAACTGAGAAGAAAAACTGAGAAAAAAACTGACTAGAATAACTGAGCAGAAAAACAGAGCAGAAAAACTGAGAAAAAAAGACTGAGAAAACGAAGAAAAACTTAGAAAACACTGTGAAAAAAACTGAAAAAAAAGAAGAACTGAGAAGAAAAACTGAGAAAAAAACTGACTAGAAAGACTGAGCAGAAAAACAGAGCAGAAAAACTGAGAAAAAAAGACTGAAAAAACTGAAGAAAAACTTAGAAAAAAACTGTGAAAAAAACTGAAAAAAAAGAAGAACTGAGAAGAAAAACTGAGAAAAAAACTGACTAGAATAACTGAGCAGAAAAACAGAGCAGAAAAAGTGAGAAAAAAAGACTGAGAAAACGAAGAAAAACTTAGAAAAAAACTGAAAAAAACTGAAAAAAAAGAAGAACTGAGAAGAAAAACTGAGAAAAAAGACTGAAAAAACTGAAGAAAGACTAAGAAAAAAAGTGTGAAAATACTGAAAAAAAAGAAGAACTGAGAAGAAAAACTGAGAAAAAAACTGACTAGAATAACTGAGCAGAAAAACAGAGCAGAAAAACTGAGAAAAAAAGACTTAGAAAACGAAGAAAAACTTAGAAAAAAACTGTGAAAAATACTGAAAAAAAAGAAGAACTGAGAAGAAAAACTGAGAAAAAAACTGACTCGAATAACTGAGCAGAAAAACAGGGCAGAAAAACTGAGAAAAAAAGACTGAGAAAACGAAGAAAAACTTAGAAAAAAACTGTGAAAAAAAGTGAAAAAAAAGGAAGAACTGAGAAGAAAAACTGAGAAAAAAACTGACTAGAAAAACTGAGCAGAAAAATAGAGCAGAAAAACTGAGAAAAAAAGACTGAAAAAACTGAAGAAAAACTTAGAAAAAAACTGTGAAAAAAACTGAAAAAAAAGAACTGAGAAGAAAAACTGAGAAAAAAAGACTGAAAAAACTGAAGAAAGACTAAGAAAAAAAGTGTGAAAATACTGAAAAAAAAGAAGAACTGAGAAGAAAAACTGAGAAAAAAACTGACTAGAATAACTGAGCAGAAAAACAGAGCAGAAAAACTGAGAAAAAAAGACTGAGAAAACGAAGAAAAACTTAGAAAACACTGTGAAAAAAACTGAAAAAAAAGAAGAACTGAGAAGAAAAACTGAGAAAAAAACTGACTAGAAAGACTGAGCAGAAAAACAGAGCAGAAAAACTGAGAAAAAAAGACTGAAAAAACTGAAGAAAAACTTAGAAAAAAACTGTGAAAAAAACTGAAAAAAAAGAAGAACTGAGAAGAAAAACTGAGAAAAAAACTGACTAGAATAACTGAGCAGAAAAACAGAGCAGAAAAAGTGAGAAAAAAAGACTGAGAAAACGAAGAAAAACTTAGAAAAAAACTGAAAAAAACTGAAAAAAAAGAAGAACTGAGAAGAAAAACTGAGAAAAAAGACTGAAAAAACTGAAGAAAGACTAAGAAAAAAAGTGTGAAAATACTGAAAAAAAAGAAGAACTGAGAAGAAAAACTGAGAAAAAAACTGACTAGAATAACTGAGCAGAAAAACAGAGCAGAAAAACTGAGAAAAAAAGACTTAGAAAACGAAGAAAAACTTAGAAAAAAACTGTGAAAAATACTGAAAAAAAAGAAGAACTGAGAAGAAAAACTGAGAAAAAAACTGACTCGAATAACTGAGCAGAAAAACAGGGCAGAAAAACTGAGAAAAAAAGACTGAGAAAACGAAGAAAAACTTAGAAAAAAACTGTGAAAAAAACTGAAAAAAAAGAAGAACTGAGAAGAAAAACTGAGAAAAAAACTGACTAGAATAACTGAGCAGAAAAACAGAGCAGAAAAACTGAGAAAAAAAGACTGAGAAAACGAAGAAAAACTTAGAAAACACTGTGAAAAAAACTGAAAAAAAAGAAGAACTGAGAAGAAAAACTGAGAAAAAAACTGACTAGAAAGACTGAGCAGAAAAACAGAGCAGAAAAACTGAGAAAAAAAGACTGAAAAAACTGAAGAAAAACTTAGAAAAAAACTGTGAAAAAAACTGAAAAAAAAGAAGAACTGAGAAGAAAAACTGAGAAAAAAACTGACTAGAATAACTGAGCAGAAAAACAGAGCAGAAAAAGTGAGAAAAAAAGACTGAGAAAACGAAGAAAAACTTAGAAAAAAACTGAAAAAAACTGAAAAAAAAGAAGAACTGAGAAGAAAAACTGAGAAAAAAGACTGAAAAAACTGAAGAAAAACTTAGAAAAAAACTGTGAAAGAAACTGAAAAAAAGAAGAACTGAGAAGAAAAACTGAGAAAAAAAGACTGAAAAAACTGAAGAAAAACTTAGAAAAAAACTGAAAAAAAAGAAGAACTGAGAAGAAAAACTGAGAAAAAAAGACTGAGATAACGAAGAAAAACTTAGAAAAAAACTGTGAAAAAAAGTGAAAAAAAAGGAAGAACTGAGAAGAAAAACTGAGAAAAAAACTGACTAGAATAACTGAGCAGAAAAACAGAGCAGAAAAACTGAGAAAAAAAGACTTAGAAAACGAAGAAAAACTTAGAAAAATACTGTGAAAAATACTGAAAAAAAAGAAGAACTGAGAAGAAAAACTGAGAAAAAAACTGACTCGAATAACTGAGCAGAAAAACAGGGCAGAAAAACTGAGAAAAAAAGACTGAGAAAACGAAGAAAAACTTAGAAAAAATCTGTGAAAAAAAGTGAAAAAAAAAGGAAGAACTGAGAAGAAAAACTGAGAAAAAAACTGACTAGAAAAACTGAGCAGAAAAATATAGCAGAAAAACTGAGAAAAAAAGACTGAAAAAACTGAAGAAAAACTTAGAAAAAAACTGTGAAAAAAACTGAAAAAAAAGAAGAACTGTGAAGAAAAACTGAGAAAAAAAGACTGAAAAAACTGAAGAAAGACTTAGAAAAAAAGTGTGAAAATACTGAAAAAAAAGAAGAACTGAGAAGAAAAACTGAGAAAAAAACTGACTAGAATAACTGAGCAGAAAAACAGGGCAGAAAAACTGAGAAAAAAAGACTGAGAAAACGAAGAAAAACTTAGAAAAAAACTGTGAAAAAAAGTTAAAAAAACGGAAGAACTGAGAAGAAAAACTGAGAAAAAAACTGACTAGAAAAACTGAGCAGAAAAATAGAGCAGAAAAACTGAGAAAAAAAGACTGAAAAAACTGAAGAAAAACTTAGAAAAAAACTGTGAAAAAAACTGAAAAAAAAGAACTGAGAAGAAAAACTGAGAAAAAAACTGACTAGAATAACTGAGCAGAAAAACAGAGCAGAAAAAGTGAGAAAAAAAGACTGAGAAAACGAAGAAAAACTTAGAAAAAAACTGAAAAAAACTGAAAAAAAAGAAGAACTGAGAAGAAAAACTGAGAAAAAAGACTGAAAAAACTGAAGAAAAACTTAGAAAAAAATTGTGAAAGAAACTGAAAAAAAGAAGAACTGAGAAGAAAAACTGAGAAAAAAAGACTGAAAAAACTGAAGAAAAACTTAGAAAAAAACTGAAAAAAACTGAAAAAAAAGAAGAACTGAGAAGAAAAACTGAGAAAAAAAGACTGAGAAAACGAAGAAAAACTTAGAAAAAAACTGTGAAAAAAAGTGAAAAAAAAGGAAGAACTGAGAAGAAAAACTGAGAAAAAAACTGACTAGAAAAACTGAGCAGAAAAATATAGCAGAAAAACTGAGAAAAAAAGACTGAAAAAACTGAAGAAAAACTTAGAAAAAAACTGTGAAAAAAACTGAAAAAAAAGAAGAACTGAGAAAAAAAACTGAGAAAAAATGACTGAAAAAACTGAAGAAAGACTTAGAAAAAAAGTGTGAAAATACTGAAAAAAAAGAAGAACTGAGAAGAAAAACTGAGAAAAAAACTGACTAGAATAACTGAGCAGAAAAACAGAGCAGAAAAACTGAGAAAAAAAGACTTAGAAAACGAAGAAAAACTTAGAAAAATACTGTGAAAAATACTGAAAAAAAAGAAGAACTGAGAAGAAAAACTGAGAAAAAAACTGACTAGAATAACTGAGCAGAAAAACAGAGCAGAAAAACTGAGAAAAAAAGACTGAGAAAACGAAGAAAAACTTAGAAAAAAACTGTGAAAATAACTGAAAAAAAAGAAGAACTGAGAAGAAAAACTGAGAAAAAAAACTGACTAGAATAACTGAGCAGAAAAACAGGGCAGAAAAACTGAGAAAAAAAGACTGAAAAAACTGAAGAAAAAGGAGAAAAAAAACAGTGGAAAAAACTGTGAAAAAAAAGAACTGAGAAGAAAAACTGAGTAAAAAAACTGACTAGAAAAACTGAGCAGAAAAACAGAGCAGAAAAACTGAGAAAAAAAGACTGAGAAAACGAAGAAAAACTTAGAAAAAAACTGTGAAAAAAACTGAAAAAAAAAGAACTGAGAAGAAAAACTGAGAAAAAAAGACTGAAAAAACTGAAGAAAAACTTAGAAAAAAAGTGTGAAAAAAACTGAAAAAAAAGAAGAACAGAGAAGAAAAAATGTGAAAAAAACTGACTAGAAAAACTGAGCAGAAAAACAGAGCAGAAAAACTGAGAAAAAAAGACTGAGAAAACGAAGAAAAACTTAGAAAAAAAGTGTGAAAAAAACTGAAAAAAAAGAAGAACTGAGAAGAAAAACTGAGAAAAAAACTGACTAGAAAAACTGAGCAGAAAAACAGAGCAGAAAAACTGAGAAAAAAAGACTGAGAAAACGAAGAAAAACTTAGAAAAAAACTGTGAAAAAAACTGAAAACAAAGAAGAACTGAGCTGAAAAACTGAGAAAAAAAGACTGAAAAAACTGAAGAAAAAGTAGAAAAAAAAACAGTGGAAAAAACTGTGAAAAAAAAGAACTGAGAAGAAAAACTGAGTAAAAAAACTGACTAGAAAAACTGAGCAGAAAAACAGAGCAGAAAAACTGAGAAAAAAAGACTGAGAAAACGAAGAAAAACTTAGAAAAAAACTGTGAAAAAAACTGAAAAAAAAGAAGAACTGAGAAGAAAAACTGAGAAAAAAAGACTGAAAAAACTGAAGAAAAACTTAGAAAAAAAGTGTGAAAAAAACTGAAAAAAAAGAAGAACTGAGAAGAAAAACTGAGAAAAAAAGACTGAAAAAACTGAAGAAAAACTTAGAAAAAAAGTGTGCAAAAAACTGAAAAAAAAGAAAAACTGAGAAGAAAAACTGAGAAAAAAACTGACTAGAAAAACTGAGCAGAAAAACAGAGCAGATAAACTGAGAAAAAAAGACTGAGAAAACGAAGAAAAACTTAGAAAAAAACTGTGAAAAAAACTGAAAACAAAGAAGAACTGAGCTGAAAAACTGAGAAAAAAAGACTGAAAAAACTGAAGAAAAAGTAGAAAAAAAACAGTGGAAAAAACTGTGAAAAAAAAGAACTGAGAAGAAAAACTGAGTAAAAAAACTGACTAGAAAAACTGAGCAGAAAAACAGAGCAGAAAAACTGAGAAAAAAAGACTGAGAAAACGAAGAAAAACTTAGAAAAAAACTGTGAAAAAAACTGAAAAAAAAGAAGAACTGAGAAGAAAAACTGAGAAAAAAAGACTGAAAAAACTGAAGAAAAACTTAGAAAAAAAGTGTGAAAAAAACTGAAAAAAAAGAAGAACTGAGAAGAAAAACTGAGAAAAAAACTGACTAGAAAAACTGAGTAGAAAAACAGAGCACAAAAACTGAGAAAAAAAGACTGAAAAAACTGAAGAAAAACTTAGAAAAAAAGTGTGAAAAAAACTGAAAAAAAAGAAGAACTGAGAAGAAAAACTGAGAAAAAAAGACTGAAAAAACTGAAGAAAAACTTAGAAAAAATGTGTGAAAAAAACTGAAAAAAAAGAAGAACTGAGAAGAAAAACTGAGAAAAAAACTGACTAGAAAAACTGAGCAGAAAAACAGAGCAGATAAACTGAGAAAAAAAGACTGAGAAAACGAAGAAAAACTTAGAAAAAAACTGTGAAAAAAACTGAAAAAAAAGAACTGAGAAGAAAAACTGAGAAAAAAACTGACTAGAAAGACTGAGCAGAAAAACAGAGCAGAAAAACTGAGAAAAAAAGACTGAAAAATCTGAAGAAAAACTACGAAAAAAACTGTGAAAAAAACTGAAAAAAAAGAAGAACTGAGAAGAAAAACTGAGAAAAAAAGACTGAAAAAACTGAAGAAAGACTTAGAAAAAAAGTGTGAAAAAAACTGAAAAAAAAGAAGAACTGAGAAGAAAAACTGAGAAAAAAACTGACTCGAATAACTGAGCAGAAAAACAGGGCAGAAAAACTGAGAAAAAAAGACTGAGAAAACGAAGAAAAACTTAGAAAAAAACTGTGAAAAAAAGTGAAAAAAAAGGAAGAACTGAGAAGAAAAACTGAGAAAAAAACTGACTAGAAAAACTGAGCAGAAAAATAGAGCAGAAAAACTGAGAAAAAAAGACTGAAAAAACTGAAGAAAAACTTAGAAAAAAACTGTGAAAAAAACTGAAAAAAAAGAACTGAGAAGAAAAACTGAGAAAAAAAGACTGAAAAAACTGAAGAAAGACTAAGAAAAAAAGTGTGAAAATAGTGAAAAAAAAGAAGAACTGAGAAGAAAAACTGAGAAAAAAAACTGACTAGAATAACTGAGCAGAAAAACAGAGCAGAAAAACTGAGAAAAAAAGACTTAGAAAACGAAGAAAAACTTAGAAAAAAACTGTGAAAAATACTGAAAAAAAAGAAGAACTGAGAAGAAAAACTGAGAAAAAAACTGACTCGAATAACTGAGCAGAAAAACAGGGCAGAAAAACTGAGAAAAAAAGACTGAGAAAACGAAGAAAAACTTAGAAAAAAACTGTGAAAAAAACTGAAAAAAAAGAAGAACTGAGAAGAAAAACTGAGAAAAAAACTGACTAGAATAACTGAGCAGAAAAACAGAGCAGAAAAAGTGAGAAAAAAAGACTGAGAAAACGAAGAAAAACTTAGAAAAAAACTGTGAAAAAAACTGAAAAAAAAGAAGAACTGAGAAGAAAAACTGAGCAAAAAAGACTGAAAAAACTGAGGAAAAACGGAGGAAAAGAACTGTGAAAAAAACTGAAAAAAAAGAAGAACTGAGAAGAAAAACTGAGAAAAAAACTGACTAGAAAAACTGAGCAGAAAAACAGAGCAGAAAAACTGAGAAAAAAAGACTGAGAAAACGAAGAAAAACTTAGAAAAAAACTGTGAAAAAAACTGAAAACAAAGAAGAACTGAGCAGAAAAACTGAGAAAAAAAGACTGAAAAAACTGAAGAAAGACTTAGAAAAAAACTGTGAAAAAAACTGTGAAAAAAAAGAACTGACAAGAAAAACTGAGCAAAAAAGACTGAAAAAACTGAGGAAAAACGGAGGAAAAAAACTGTGAAAAAAACTGTGAAAAAAAAGAAGAACTGAGAAGAAAAACTGAGAAAAAAACTGACTAGAAAAACTGAGCAGAAAAACAGAGCAGAAAAACTGAGAAAAAAAGACTGAGAAAACGAAGAAAAACTTAGAAAAAAACTGTGAAAGTAACTGAAAAAAAGAAGAACTGAGAAGAAAAACTGAGAAAAAAAGACTGAAAAAACTGAAGAAAAACTTAGAAAAAAACTGTGAAAAAAACTGAGAAAAAAAAGAACTGAGATGAAAAACTGAGCAAAAAAGACTGAAAAAACTGAGGAAAAACGGAGGAAAAGAACTGTGAAAAAAACTGAAGAAAAAGAAGAACTGAGAAGAAAAACTGAGAAAAAAACTGACTAGAAAAACTGAGCAGAAAAACAGAGCAGAAAAACTGAGAAAAAAAGACTGAGAAAACGAAGAAAAACTTAGAAAAAAACTGTGAAAAAAACTGAAAACAAAGAAGAACTGAGCAGAAAAACTGAGAAAAAAAGACTGAAAAAACTGAAGAAAAAGTAGAAAAAAAACAGTGGAAAAAACTGTGAAAAAAAAGAACTGAGAAGAAAAACTGAGAAAAAAACTGACTAGAAAAACTGAGCAAAAAAACAGAGCAGAAAAACTGAGAAAAAAAGACTGAGAAAACGAAGAAAAACTTAGAAAAAAACTGTGAAAAAAACTGAAAAAAAAGAAGAACTGAGAAGAAAAACTGAGAAAAAAAGACTGAAAAAACTGAAGAAAAACTTAGAAAAAAAGTGTGAAAAAAACTGAACAAAAAGAAGAACTGAGAAGAAAAACTGAGAAAAAAACTGACTAGAAAAACTGAGTAGAAAAACAGAGCAGAAAAACTGAGAAAAAAAGACTGAGAAAACGAAGAAAAACTTAGAAAAAAACTGTGAAAAAAACTGAAAAAAAAGAAGAACTGAGAAGAAAAACTGAGAAAAAAACTGACTCGAATAACTGAGCAGAAAAACAGGGCAGAAAAACTGAGAAAAAAAGACTGAGAAAACGAAGAAAAACTTAGAAAAAAACTGTGAAAAAAAGTGAAAACAAATGAAGAACTGAGAAGAAAAACTGAGAAAAAAACTGACTAGAAAAACTGAGCAGAAAAATAGAGCAGAAAAACTGAGCAAAAAAGACTGAAAAAACTGAAGAAAAACTTAGAAAAAAACTGTGAAAATAACTGTGAAGAAAAAGAACTGAGAAAAAAAACTGAGCAAAAAAGACTGAAAAAACTGAAGAAAGACTTAGAAAAAAAGTGTGAAAAAAACTGAAAAAAAATAAGAACTGAGAAGAAAAACTGAGAAAAAAACTGACTCGAATAACTGAGCAGAAAAACAGGGCAGAAAAACTGAGAAAAAAAGACTGAGAAAACAAAGAAAAACTTAGAAAAAAACTGTGAAAAAAAGTGAAAAAAAAGGAAGAACTGAGAAGAAAAACTGAGAAAAAAAGACTGAAAAAACTGAAGAAAAACTTAGAAAAAAAGTGTGAAAAAAACTGAAAAAAAGAAGAACTGAGAAGAAAAACTGAGAAAAAAACTGACTAGAAAAACTGAGCAGAAAAACAGAGCAGAAAAACTGAGAAAAAAGACTGAGAAAACGAAGAAAAACTTAGAAAAAAACTGTGAAAAAAACTGAAAAAAATGAACTGAGAAGAAAAACTGAGAAAAAAACTGACTAGAAAGACTGAGCAGAAAAACAGAGCAGAAAAACTGAGAAAAAAAGACTGAAAAAACTGAAGAAAAACTTCGAAAAAAACTGTGAAAAAAACTGAAAAAAAAGAAGAACTGAGAAGAAAAACTGAGAAAAAAAGACTGAAAAAACTGAAGAAAGACTAAGAAAAAAAGTGTGAAAATAGTGAAAAAAAAGAAGAACTGAGAAGAAAAACTGAGAAAAAAACTGACTAGAATAACTGAGCAGAAAAACAGAGCAGAAAAACTGAGAAAAAAAGACTTAGAAAACGAAGAAAAACTTAGAAAAAAACTGTGAAAAATACTGAAAAAAAAGAAGAACTGAGAAGAAAAACTGAGAAAAAAACTGACTCGAATAACTGAGCAGAAAAACAGGGCAGAAAAACTGAGAAAAAAAGACTGAGAAAACGAAGAAAAACTTAGAAAAAAACTGTGAAAAAAACTGAAAAAAAGAAGAACTGAGAAGAAAAACTGAGAAAAAAACTGACTAGAATAACTGAGCAGAAAAACAGAGCAGAAAAAGTGAGAAAAAAAGACTGAGAAAACGAAGAAAAACTTAGAAAAAAACTGTGAAAAAAACTGAAAAAAAAGAAGAACTGAGAAGAAAAACTGAGCAAAAAAGACTGAAAAAACTGAGGAAAAACGGAGGAAAAGAACTGTGAAAAAAACTGAAAAAAAAGAAGAACTGAGAAGAAAAACTGAGAAAAAAACTGACTAGAAAAACTGAGCAGAAAAACAGAGCAGAAAAACTGAGAAAAAAAGACTGAGAAAACGAAGAAAAACTTAGAAAAAAACTGTGAAAGAAACTGAAAAAAAGAAGAACTGAGAAGAAAAACTGAGAAAAAAAGACTGAAAAAACTGAAGAAAAACTTAGAAAAAAACTGTGAAAAAAACTGAGAAAAAAAAGAACTGAGATGAAAAACTGAGCAAAAAAGACTGAAAAAACTGAGGAAAAACGGAGGAAAAGAACTGTGAAAAAAACTGAAGAAAAAGAAGAACTGAGAAGAAAAACTGAGAAAAAAACTGACTAGAAAAACTGAGCAGAAAAACAGAGCAGAAAAACTGAGAAAAAAAGACTGAGAAAACGAAGAAAAACTTAGAAAAAAACTGTGAAAAAAACTGAAAAAAAAGAAGAACTGAGAAGAAAAACTGAGAAAAAAACTGACTAGAAAGACTGAGCAGAAAAACAGAGCAGAAAAACTGAGAAAAAAAGACTGAAAAAACTGAAGAAAAACTTAGAAAAAAACTGAAAAATACTGAAAAAAAAGAAGAACTGAGAACAAAAACTGAGAAAAAAAGACTGAAAAAACTGAAGAAAAACTTAGAAAAAAACTGTGAAAAAAACTGAAAAAAAAGAAGAACTGAGAAGAAAAACTGAGAAAAAAACTGACTCGAATAACTGAGCAGAAAAACAGGGCAGAAAAACTGAGAAAAAAAGACTGAGAAAACGAAGAAAAACTTAGAAAAAATCTGTGAAAAAAAGTGAAAAAAAAAGGAAGAACTGAGAAGAAAAACTGAGAAAAAAACTGACTAGAAAAACTGAGCAGAAAAATAGAGCAGAAAAACTGAGAAAAAAAGACTGAAAAAACTGAAGAAAAACTTAGAAAAAAAGTGTGAAAAAAACTGAAAAAAAAGAAGAACTGAGAAGAAAAACTGAGAAAAAAACTGACTCGAATAACTGAGCAGAAAAATAGAGCAGAAAAACTGAGAAAAAAAGACTGAAAAAACTGAAGAAAAACTTAGAAAAAAACTGTGAAAAAAACTGAAAAAAAAGAAGAACTGAGAAGAAAAACTGAGAAAAAAACTGACTCGAATAACTGAGCAGAAAAACTGAGAAAAAAAGTCTGAAAAAACTGAGGAAAAACTTAGAAAAAAACTGTGAAAAAAACTGAAAAAAAAGAAGAACTGAGAAGAAAAACTGAGAAAAAAACTGACTAGAAAAACTGAGCAGAAAAATAGAGCAGAAAAACTGAGAAAAAAAGACTGAAAAAACTGAAGAAAAACTTAGAAAAAATCTGTGAAAAAAAGTGAAAAAAAAAGGAAGAACTGAGAAGAAAAACTGAGAAAAAAACTGACTAGAAAAACTGAGCAGAAAAATAGAGCAGAAAAACTGAGAAAAAAAGACTGAAAAAACTGAAGAAAAACTTAGAAAAAAACTGTGAAAAAAACTGAAAAAAAAGAAGAACTGAGAAGAAAAACTGAGAAAAAAACTGACTCGAATAACTGAGCAGAAAAACAGGGCAGAAAAACTGAGAAAAAAGGACTGAGAAAACGAAGAAAAACTTAGAAAAAATCTGTGAAAAAAAGTGAAAAAAAAAGGAAGAATTGAGAAGAAAAACTGAGAAAAAAACTGACTAGAAAAACTGAGCAGAAAAATAGAGCAGAAAAACTGAGAAAAAAAGACTGAAAAAACTGAAGAAAAACTTAGAAAAAAACTGTGAAAAAAACTGAAAAAAAAGAACTGAGAAGAAAAACTGAGAAAAAAAGACTGAAAAAACTGAAGAAAGACTAAGAAAAAAAGTGTGAAAATAGTGAAAAAAAAGAAGAACTGAGAAGAAAAACTGAGAAAAAAAACTGACTAGAATAACTGAGCAGAAAAACAGGGCAGAAAAACTGAGAAAAAAAGACTGAGAAAACGAAGAAAAACTTAGAAAAAAACTGTGAAAAAAACTGAAAAAAAAGAAGAACTGACAAGAAAAACTGAGCAAAAAAGACTGAAAAAACTGAGGAAAAACGGAGGAAAAAAACTGTGAAAAAAACTGTGAAAAAAAAGAAGAACTGAGAAGAAAAACTGAGAAAAAAACTGACTAGAAAAACTGAGCAGAAAAACAGAGCAGAAAAACTGAGAAAAAAAGACTGAAAAAACTGAAGAAAAACTTAGAAAAAAACTGTGAAAAAAACTGAAAAAAAAGAAGAACTGAGAAGAAAAACTGAGAAAAAAACTGACTAGAAAGTCTGAGCAGAAAAACAGAGCAGAAAAGCTGAGAAAAAAAGACTGAAAAAACTGAAGAAAAACTTAGAAAAAAACTGTGAAAAAAACTGAAAAAAAAGAAGAACTGAGAAGAAAAACTGAGAAAAAAACTGACTAGAATAACTGAGCAGAAAAACAGAGCAGAAAAAGTGAGAAAAAAAGACTGAGAAAACGAAGAAAAACTTAGAAAAAAACTGTGAAAAAAACTGAAAAAAAAGAAGAACTGAGAAGAAAAACTGAGCAAAAAAGACTGAAAAAACTGAGGAAAAACGGAGGAAAAGAACTGTGAAAAAAACTGAAAAAAAAGAAGAACTAAGAAAAACTGAGAAAAAAACTGACTAGAAAAACTGAGCAGAAAAACAGAGCAGAAAAACTGAGAAAAAAAGACTGAGAAAACGAAGAAAAACTTAGAAAAAAACTGTGAAAAAAACTGAAAACAAAGAAGAACTGAGCAGAAAAACTGAGAAAAAAAGACTGAAAAAACTGAAGAAAGACTTAGAAAAAAACTGTGAAAAAAACTGTGAAAAAAAAGAACTGACAAGAAAAACTGAGCAAAAAAGACTGAAAAAACTGAGGAAAAACGGAGGAAAAAAACTGTGAAAAAAACTGTGAAAAAAAAGAAGAACTGAGAAGAAAAACTGAGAAAAAAAACTGACTAGAAAAACTGAGCAGAAAAACAGAGAAGAAAAACTGAGAAAAAAAGACTGAGAAAACGAAGAAAAACTTAGAAAAAAACTGTGAAAGAAACTGAAAAAAAGAAGAACTGAGAAGAAAAACTGAGAAAAAAAGACTGAAAAAACTGAAGAAAAACTTAGAAAAAAAGTGTGAAAAATACTGAAAAAAAAGAAGAACTGAGAAGAAAAACTGAGAAAAAAACTGACTAGAAAAACTGAGCAGAAAAACAGAGCAGAAAAACTGAGAAAAAAGACTGAAAAAACTGAAGAAAAACTTAGAAAAAAACTGTGAAAAAAACTGAAAAAAAAGAAGAACTGAGAAGAAAAACTGAGAAAAAAACTGACTCGAATAACTGAGCAGAAAAACAGGGCAGAAAAACTGAGAAAAAAAGACTGAGAAAACGAAGAAAAACTTAGAAAAAATCTGTGAAAAAAAGTGAAAAAAAAAGGAAGAACTGAGAAGAAAAACTGAGAAAAAAACTGACTAGAAAAACTGAGCAGAAAAATAGAGCAGAAAAACTGAGAAAAAAAGACTGAAAAAACTGAAGAAAAACTTACAAAAAAAGTGTGAAAAAAACTGAAAAAAAAGAAGAACTGAGAAGAAAAACTGAGAAAAAAACTGACTCGAATAACTGAGCAGAAAAACAGGGCAGAAAAACTGAGAAAAAAAGACTGAGAAAACGAAGAAAAACTTAGAAAAAATCTGTGAAAAAAAGTGAAAAAAAAAGGAAGAACTGAGAAGAAAAACTGAGAAAAAAACTGACTAGAAAAACTGAGCAGAAAAATAGAGCAGAAAAACTGAGAAAAAAAGACTGAAAAAACTGAAGAAAAACTTAGAAAAAAACTGTGAAAAAAACTGAAAAAAAAGAACTGAGAAGAAAAACTGAGAAAAAAAGACTGAAAAAACTGAAGAAAGACTAAGAAAAAAAGTGTGAAAATAGTGAAAAAAAAGAAGAACTGAGAAGAAAAACTGAGAAAAAAAACTGACTAGAATAACTGAGCAGAAAAACAGAGCAGAAAAACTGAGAAAAAAAGACTGAAAAAACTGAAGAAAAACTTAGAAAAAAACTGTGAAAAAAACTGAAAAAAAAGAACTGAGAAGAAAAACTGAGAAAAAAAGACTGAAAAAACTGAAGAAAAACTTCGAAAAAAACTGTGAAAAATACTGAAAAAAAAGAAGAACTGAGAAGGAAAACTGAGAAAAAAACTGACTCGAATAACTGAGCAGAAAAACAGGGCAGAAAAACTGAGAAAAAAAGACTGAGAAAACGAAGAAAAACTTAGAAAAAAACTGTGAAACAAACTGAAAAAAAAGAAGAACTGAGAAGAAAAACTGAGAAAAAAAACTGACTAGAATAACTGAGCAGAAAAACAGAGCAGAAAAACTGAGAAAAAAAGACTGAGAAAACGAAGAAAAACTTAGAAAAAAACTGTGAAAAAAACTGAAAAAAAAGAAGAACTGACAAGAAAAACTGAGCAAAAAAGACTGAAAAAACTGAGGAAAAACGGAGGAAAAAAACTGTGAAAAAAACTGTGAAAAAAAAGAAGAACTGAGAAGAAAAACTGAGAAAAAAACTGACTAGAAAAACTGAGCAGAAAAACAGAGCAGAAAAACTGAGAAAAAAAGACTGAAAAAACTGAAGAAAAACTTAGAAAAAAACTGTGAAAAAAACTGAAAAAAAAGAAGAACTGAGAAGAAAAACTGAGAAAAAAACTGACTAGAAAGTCTGAGCAGAAAAACAGAGCAGAATAGCTGAGAAAAAAAGACTGAAAAAACTGAAGAAAAACTTAGAAAAAAACTGTGAAAAAAACTGAAAAAAAAGAAGAACTGAGAAGAAAAACTGAGAAAAAAACTGACTAGAATAACTGAGCAGAAAAACAGAGCAGAAAAAGTGAGAAAAAAAGACTGAGAAAACGAAGAAAAACTTAGAAAAAAACTGTGAAAAAAACTGAAAAAAAAGAAGAACTGAGAAGAAAAACTGAGCAAAAAACACTGAAAAAACTGAGGAAAAACGGAGGAAAAGAACTGTGAAAAAAACTGAAAAAAAAGAAGAACTGAGAAGAAAAACTGAGAAAAAAACTGACTAGAAAAACTGAGCAGAAAAACAGAGCAGAAAAACTGAGAAAAAAAGACTGAGAAAACGAAGAAAAACTTAGAAAAAAACTGTGAAAAAAACTGAAAACAAAGAAGAACTGAGCAGAAAAACTGAGAAAAAAAGACTGAAAAAACTGAAGAAAAACTTAGAAAAAAACTGTGAAAAAAACTGAGAAAAAAAAGAACTGAGATGAAAAACTGAGCAAAAAAGACTGAAAAAACTGAGGAAAAACGGAGGAAAAGAACTGTGAAAAAAACTGAAGAAAAAGAAGAACTGAGAAGAAAAACTGAGAAAAAAACTGACTAGAAAAACTGAGCAGAAAAACAGAGCAGAAAAACTGAGAAAAAAAGACTGAGAAAACGAAGAAAAACTTAGAAAAAAACTGTGAAAAAAACTGAAAAAAAAGAAGAACTGAGAAGAAAAACTGAGAAAAAAAACTGACTAGAAAGACTGAGCAGAAAAACAGAGCAGAAAAACTGAGAAAAAAGACTGAAAAAACTGAAGAAAAACTTAGAAAAAAACTGTGAAAAAAACTGAAAAAAAAGAAGAACTGAGAAGAAAAACTGAGAAAAAAACTGACTCGAATAACTGAGCAGAAAAACAGAGCAGAAAAACTGAGAAAAAAAGACTGAGAAAACGAAGAAAAACTTAGAAAAAATCTGTGAAAAAAAGTGAAAAAAAAAGGAAGAACTGAGAAGAAAAACTGAGAAAAAAACTGACTAGAAAAACTGAGCAGAAAAATAGAGCAGAAAAACTGAGAAAAAAAGACTGAAAAAACTGAAGAAAAACTTAGAAAAAAAGTGTGAAAAAAACTGAAAAAAAAGAAGAACTGAGAAGAAAAACTGAGAAAAAAACTGACTCGAATAACTGAGCAGAAAAACAGGGCAGAAAAACTGAGAAAAAAAGACTGAGAAAACGAAGAAAAACTTAGAAAAAATCTGTGAAAAAAAGTGAAAAAAAAAGGAAGAACTGAGAAGAAAAACTGAGAAAAAAACTGACTAGAAAAACTGAGCAGAAAAATAGAGCAGAAAAACTGAGAAAAAAAGACTGAAAAAACTGAAGAAAAACTTAGAAAAAAACTGTGAAAAAAACTGAAAAAAAAGAACTGAGAAGAAAAACTGAGAAAAAAAGACTGAAAAAACTGAAGAAAGACTAAGAAAAAAAGTGTGAAAATAGTGAAAAAAAAGAAGAACTGAGAAGAAAAACTGAGAAAAAAAACTGACTAGAATAACTGAGCAGAAAAACAGAGCAGAAAAACTGAGAAAAAAAGACTGAAAAAACTGAAGAAAAACTTAGAAAAAAACTGTGAAAAAAACTGAAAAAAAAGAACTGAGAAGAAAAACTGAGAAAAAAAGACTGAAAAAACTGAAGAAAAACTTCGAAAAAAACTGTGAAAAATACTGAAAAAAAAGAAGAACTGAGAAGGAAAACTGAGAAAAAAACTGACTCGAATAACTGAGCAGAAAAACAGGGCAGAAAAACTGAGAAAAAAAGACTGAGAAAACGAAGAAAAACTTAGAAAAAAACTGTGAAAAAAACTGAAAAAAAAGAAGAACTGAGAAGAAAAACTGAGAAAAAAAACTGACTAGAATAACTGAGCAGAAAAACAGAGCAGAAAAACTGAGAAAAAAAGACTGAGAAAACGAAGAAAAACTTAGAAAAAAACTGTGAAAAAAACTGAAAAAAAAGAAGAACTGACAAGAAAAACTGAGCAAAAAAGACTGAAAAAACTGAGGAAAAACGGAGGAAAAAAACTGTGAAAAAAACTGTGAAAAAAAAGAAGAACTGAGAAGAAAAACTGAGAAAAAAACTGACTAGAAAGTCTGAGCAGAAAAACAGAGCAGAAAAGCTGAGAAAAAAAGACTGAAAAAACTGAAGAAAAACTTAGAAAAAAACTGTGAAAAAAACTGAAAAAAAAGAAGAACTGAGAAGAAAAACTGAGAAAAAAACTGACTAGAATAACTGAGCAGAAAAACAGAGCAGAAAAAGTGAGAAAAAAAGACTGAGAAAACGAAGAAAAACTTAGAAAAAAACTGTGAAAAAAACTGAAAAAAAAGAAGAACTGAGAAGAAAAACTGAGCAAAAAAGACTGAAAAAACTGAGGAAAAACGGAGGAAAAGAACTGTGAAAAAAACTGAAAAAAAAGAAGAACTGAGAAGAAAAACTGAGAAAAAAACTGACTAGAAAAACTGAGCAGAAAAACAGAGCAGAAAAACTGAGAAAAAAAGACTGAGAAAACGAAGAAAAACTTAGAAAAAAACTGTGAAAAAAACTGAAAACAAAGAAGAACTGAGCAGAAAAACTGAGAAAAAAAGACTGAAAAAACTGAGGAAAAACGGAGGAAAAGAACTGTGAAAAAAACTGAAGAAAAAGAAGAACTGAGAAGAAAAACTGAGAAAAAAACTGACTAGAAAAACTGAGCAGAAAAACAGAGCAGAAAAACTGAGAAAAAAAGACTGAGAAAACGAAGAAAAACTTAGAAAAAAACTGTGAAAAAAACTGAAAAAAAAGAAGAACTGAGAAGAAAAACTGAGAAAAAAAACTGACTAGAAAGACTGAGCAAAAAAACAGAGCAGAAAAACTGAGAAAAAAGACTGAAAAAACTGAAGAAAAACTTAGAAAAAAACTGAAAAAAACTGAAAAAAAAGAAGAACTGAGAACAAAAACTGAGAAAAAAAGACTGAAAAAACTGAAGAAAAACTTAGAAAAAAACTGAAAAAAACTGAAAAAAAAGAAGAACTGAGAAGAAAAACTGAGAAAAAAAGACTGAAAAAACTGAAGAAAAACTTAGAAAAAAACTGTGAAAAAAACTGAAAAAAAAGAAGAACTGAGAAGAAAAACTGAGAAAAAAACTGACTCGAATAACTGAGCAGAAAAACAGGGCAGAAAAACTGAGAAAAAAAGACTGAGAAAACGAAGAAAAACTTAGAAAAAATCTGTGAAAAAAAGTGAAAAAAAAAGGAAGAACTGAGAAGAAAAACTGAGAAAAAAACTGACTAGAAAAACTGAGCAGAAAAATAGAGCAGAAAAACTGAGAAAAAAAGACTGAAAAAACTGAAGAAAAACTTAGAAAAAAAGTGTGAAAAAAACTGAAAAAAAAGAAGAACTGAGAAGAAAAACTGAGAAAAAAACTGACTCGAATAACTGAGCAGAAAAATAGAGCAGAAAAACTGAGAAAAAAAGACTGAAAAAACTGAAGAAAAACTTAGAAAAAAACTGTGAAAAAAACAGAAAAAAAAGAAGAACTGAGAAGAAAAACTGAGAAAAAAACTGACTCGAATAACTGAGCAGAAAAACTGAGAAAAAAAGACTGAAAAAACTGAAGAAAAACTTAGAAAAAAAGTGTGAAAAAAACTGAAAAAAAAGAACTGAGAAGAAAAACTGAGAAAAAAACTGACTAGAAAAACTGAGCAGAAAAATAGAGCAGAAAAACTGAGAAAAAAAGACTGAAAAAACTGAAGAAAAACTTAGAAAAAAACTGTGAAAAAAACTGAAAAAAAAGAAGAACTGAGAAGAAAAACTGAGAAAAAAACTGACTAGAAAGTCTGAGCAGAAAAACAGAGCAGAAAAGCTGAGAAAAAAAGACTGAAAAAACTGAAGAAAAACTTAGAAAAAAACTGTGAAAAAAACTGAAAAAAAAGAAGAACTGAGAAGAAAAACTGAGAAAAAAACTGACTAGAATAACTGAGCAGAAAAACAGAGCAGAAAAAGTGAGAAAAAAAGACTGAGAAAACGAAGAAAAACTTAGAAAAAAACTGTGAAAAAAACTGAAAAAAAAGAAGAACTGAGAAGAAAAACTGAGCAAAAAAGACTGAAAAAACTGAGGAAAAACGGAGGAAAAGAACTGTGAAAAAAACTGAAAAAAAAGAAGAACTGAGAAGAAAAACTGAGAAAAAAACTGACTAGAAAAACTGAGCAGAAAAACAGAGCAGAAAAACTGAGAAAAAAAGACTGAGAAAACGAAGAAAAACTTAGAAAAAAACTGTGAAAAAAACTGAAAACAAAGAAGAACTGAGCAGAAAAACTGAGAAAAAAAGACTGAAAAAACTGAAGAAAGACTTAGAAAAAAACTGTGAAAAAAACTGTGAAAAAAAAGAACTGACAAGAAAAACTGAGCAAAAAAGACTGAAAAAACTGAGGAAAAACGGAGGAAAAAAACTGTGAAAAAAACTGTGAAAAAAAAGAAGAACTGAGAAGAAAAACTGAGAAAAAAACTGACTAGAAAAACTGAGCAGAAAAACAGAGCAGAAAAACTGAGAAAAAAAGACTGAGAAAACGAAGAAAAGCTTAGAAAAAAACTGTGAAAGAAACTGAAAAAAAGAAGAACTGAGAAGAAAAACTGAGAAAAAAAGACTGAAAAAACTGAAGAAAAACTTAGAAAAAAACTGTGAAAAAAACTGAGAAAAAAAAGAACTGAGATGAAAAACTGAGCAAAAAAGACTGAAAAAACTGAGGAAAAACGGAGGAAAAGAACTGTGAAAAAAACTGAAGAAAAAGAAGAACTGAGAAGAAAAACTGAGAAAAAAACTGACTAGAAAAACTGAGCAGAAAAACAGAGCAGAAAAACTGAGAAAAAAAGACTGAGAAAACGAAGAAAAACTTAGAAAAAAACTGTGAAAAAAACTGAAAAAAAAGAAGAACTGAGAAGAAAAACTGAGAAAAAAAACTGACTAGAAAGACTGAGCAGAAAAACAGAGCAGAAAAACTGAGAAAAAAGACTGAAAAAACTGAAGAAAAACTTAGAAAAAAACTGAAAAAAACTGAAAAAAAAGAAGAACTGAGAACAAAAACTGAGAAAAAAAGACTGAAAAAACTGAAGAAAAACTTAGAAAAAAACTGAAAAAAACTGAAAAAAAAGAAGAACTGAGAAGAAAAACTGAGAAAAAAAGACTGAAAAAACTGAAGAAAAACTTAGAAAAAAACTGTGAAAAAAACTGAAAAAAAAGAAGAACTGAGAAGAAAAACTGAGAAAAAAACTGACTCGAATAACTGAGCAGAAAAACAGGGCAGAAAAACTGAGAAAAAAAGACTGAGAAAACGAAGAAAAACTTAGAAAAAAACTGTGAAAAAAACTGAAAAAAAAGAAGAACTGAGAAGAAAAACTGAGAAAAAAACTGACTCGAATAACTGAGCAGAAAAATAGAGCAGAAAAACTGAGAAAAAAAGACTGAAAAAACTGAAGAAAAACTTAGAAAAAAACTGTGAAAAAAACAGAAAAAAAAGAAGAACTGAGAAGAAAAACTGAGAAAAAAACTGACTCGAATAACTGAGCAGAAAAACTGAGAAAAAAAGACTGAAAAAACTGAAGAAAAACTTAGAAAAAAAGTGTGAAAAAAACTGAAAAAAAAGAACTGAGAAGAAAAACTGAGAAAAAAACTGACTAGAAAAACTGAGCAGAAAAATAGAGCAGAAAAACTGAGAAAAAAAGACTGAAAAAACTGAAGAAAAACTTAGAAAAAAACTGTGAAAAAAACTGAAAAAAAAGAAGAACTGAGAAGAAAAACTGAGAAAAAAACTGACTCGAATAACTGAGCAGAAAAATAGAGCAGAAAAACTGAGAAAAAAAGACTGAAAAAACTGAAGAAAAACTTAGAAAAAAACTGTGAAAAAAACAGAAAAAAAAGAAGAACTGAGAAGAAAAACTGAGAAAAAAACTGACTCGAATAACTGAGCAGAAAAACTGAGAAAAAAAGACTGAAAAAACTGAAGAAAAAGAACTGAGAAGAAAAACTGAGAAAAAAACTGACTAGAAAAACTGAGCAGAAAAATAGAGCAGAAAAACTGAGAAAAAAAGACTGAAAAAACTGAAGAAAAACTTAGAAAAAAACTGTGAAAAAAACTGAAAAAAAAGAAGAACTGAGAAGAAAAACTGAGAAAAAAACTGACTAGAAAGTCTGAGCAGAAAAACAGAGCAGAAAAGCTGAGAAAAAAAGACTGAAAAAACTGAAGAAAAACTTAGAAAAAAACTGTGAAAAAAACTGAAAAAAAAGAAGAACTGAGAAGAAAAACTGAGAAAAAAACTGACTAGAATAACTGAGCAGAAAAACAGAGCAGAAAAAGTGAGAAAAAAAGACTGAGAAAACGAAGAAAAACTTAGAAAAAAACTGTGAAAAAAACTGAAAAAAAAGAAGAACTGAGAAGAAAAACTGAGCAAAAAAGACTGAAAAAACTGAGGAAAAACGGAGGAAAAGAACTGTGAAAAAAACTGAAAAAAAAGAAGAACTGAGAAGAAAAACTGAGAAAAAAACTGACTAGAAAAACTGAGCAGAAAAACAGAGCAGAAAAACTGAGAAAAAAAGACTGAGAAAACGAAGAAAAACTTAGAAAAAAACTGTGAAAAAAACTGAAAACAAAGAAGAACTGAGCAGAAAAACTGAGAAAAAAAGACTGAAAAAACTGAAGAAAGACTTAGAAAAAAACTGTGAAAAAAACTGTGAAAAAAAAGAACTGACAAGAAAAACTGAGCAAAAAAGACTGAAAAAACTGAGGAAAAACGGAGGAAAAAAACTGTGAAAAAAACTGTGAAAAAAAAGAAGAACTGAGAAGAAAAACTGAGAAAAAAACTGACTAGAAAAACTGAGCAGAAAAACAGAGCAGAAAAACTGAGAAAAAAAGACTGAGAAAACGAAGAAAAGCTTAGAAAAAAACTGTGAAAGAAACTGAAAAAAAGAAGAACTGAGAAGAAAAACTGAGAAAAAAAGACTGAAAAAACTGAAGAAAAACTTAGAAAAAAACTGTGAAAAAAACTGAGAAAAAAAAGAACTGAGATGAAAAACTGAGCAAAAAAGACTGAAAAAACTGAGGAAAAACGGAGGAAAAGAACTGTGAAAAAAACTGAAGAAAAAGAAGAACTGAGAAGAAAAACTGAGAAAAAAACTGACTAGAAAAACTGAGCAGAAAAACAGAGCAGAAAAACTGAGAAAAAAAGACTGAGAAAACGAAGAAAAACTTAGAAAAAAACTGTGAAAAAAACTGAAAAAAAAGAAGAACTGAGAAGAAAAACTGAGAAAAAAAACTGACTAGAAAGACTGAGCAGAAAAACAGAGCAGAAAAACTGAGAAAAAAGACTGAAAAAACTGAAGAAAAACTTAGAAAAAAACTGAAAAAAACTGAAAAAAAAGAAGAACTGAGAACAAAAACTGAGAAAAAAAGACTGAAAAAACTGAAGAAAAACTTAGAAAAAAACTGAAAAAAACTGAAAAAAAAGAAGAACTGAGAAGAAAAACTGAGAAAAAAAGACTGAAAAAACTGAAGAAAAACTTAGAAAAAAACTGTGAAAAAAACTGAAAAAAAAGAAGAACTGAGAAGAAAAACTGAGAAAAAAACTGACTCGAATAACTGAGCAGAAAAACAGGGCAGAAAAACTGAGAAAAAAAGACTGAGAAAACGAAGAAAAACTTAGAAAAAAACTGTGAAAAAAACTGAAAAAAAAGAAGAACTGAGAAGAAAAACTGAGAAAAAAACTGACTCGAATAACTGAGCAGAAAAATAGAGCAGAAAAACTGAGAAAAAAAGACTGAAAAAACTGAAGAAAAACTTAGAAAAAAACTGTGAAAAAAACAGAAAAAAAAGAAGAACTGAGAAGAAAAACTGAGAAAAAAACTGACTCGAATAACTGAGCAGAAAAACTGAGAAAAAAAGACTGAAAAAACTGAAGAAAAACTTAGAAAAAAAGTGTGAAAAAAACTGAAAAAAAAGAACTGAGAAGAAAAACTGAGAAAAAAACTGACTAGAAAAACTGAGCAGAAAAATAGAGCAGAAAAACTGAGAAAAAAAGACTGAAAAAACTGAAGAAAAACTTAGAAAAAAACTGTGAAAAAAACTGAAAAAAAAGAAGAACTGAGAAGAAAAACTGAGAAAAAAACTGACTCGAATAACTGAGCAGAAAAATAGAGCAGAAAAACTGAGAAAAAAAGACTGAAAAAACTGAAGAAAAACTTAGAAAAAAACTGTGAAAAAAACAGAAAAAAAAGAAGAACTGAGAAGAAAAACTGAGAAAAAAACTGACTCGAATAACTGAGCAGAAAAACTGAGAAAAAAAGACTGAAAAAACTGAAGAAAAACTTAGAAAAAAAGTGTGAAAAAAACTGAAAAAAAAGAACTGAGAAGAAAAACTGAGAAAAAAACTGACTAGAAAAACTGAGCAGAAAAATAGAGCAGAAAAACTGAGAAAAAAAGACTGAAAAAACTGAAGAAAAACTTAGAAAAAAACTGTGAAAAAAACTGAAAAAAAAGAAGAACTGAGAAGAAAAACTGAGAAAAAAACTGACTCGAATAACTGAGCAGAAAAACAGGGCAGAAAAACTGAGAAAAAAAGACTGAGAAAACGAAGAAAAACTTAGAAAAAATCTGTGAAAAAAAGTGAAAAAAAAAGGAAGAACTGAGAAGAAAAACTGAGAAAAAAACTGACTAGAAAAACTGAGCAGAAAAATAGAGCAGAAAAACTGAGAAAAAAAGACTGAAAAAACTGAAGAAAAACTTAGAAAAAAAGTGTGAAAAAAACTGAAAAAAAAGAAGAACTGAGAAGAAATACTGAGAAAAAAACTGACTCGAATAACTGAGCAGAAAAACAGGGCAGAAAAACTGAGAAAAAAAGACTGAGAAAACGAAGAAAAACTTAGAAAAAATCTGTGAAAAAAAGTGAAAAAAAAAGGAAGAACTGAGAAGAAAAACTGAGAAAAAAACTGACTAGAAAAACTGAGCAGAAAAATAGAGCAGAAAAACTGAGAAAAAAAGACTGAAAAAACTGAAGAAAAACTTAGAAAAAAACTGTGAAAAAAACTGAAAAAAAAGAAGAACTGTGAAGAAAAACTGAGAAAAAAAGACTGAAAAAACTGATGAAAGACTTAGAAAAAAAGTGTGAAAATACTGAAAAAAAAGAAGAACTGAGAAGAAAAACTGAGAAAAAAACTGACTAGAATAACTGAGCAGAAAAACAGGGCAGAAAAACTGAGAAAAAAAGACTGAGAAAACGAAGAAAAACTTAGAAAAAAACTGTGAAAAAAAGTGAAAAAAAAGGAAGAACTGAGAAGAAAAACTGAGAAAAAAACTGACTAGAAAAACTGAGCAGAAAAATAGAGCAGAAAAACTGAGAAAAAAAGACTGAAAAAACTGAAGAAAAACTTAGAAAAAAACTGTGAAAAAAACTGAAAAAAAAGAACTGAGAAGAAAAACTGAGAAAAAAAGACTGAAAAAACTGAAGAAAGACTAAGAAAAAAAGTGTGAAAATACTGAAAAAAAAGAACTGAGAAGAAAAACTGAGAAAAAAACTGACTAGAATAACTGAGCAGAAAAACAGAGCAGAAAAACTGAGAAAAAAAGACTTAGAAAACGAAGAAAAACTTAGAAAAAAACTGTGAAAAAAACTGAAAAAAAAGAAGAACTGAGAAGAAAAACTGAGAAAAAAAGACTGAAAAAACTGAAGAAATACTTAGAAAAAAAGTGTGAAAAAAACTGAAAAAAAAGAAGAACTGAGCAGAAAAACTGAGAAAAAAACTGACTAGAAAAACTGAGCAGAAAAATAGAGCAGAAAAACTGAGAAAAAAAGACTGAAAAAACTGAAGAAAAACTTAGAAAAAAAGTGTGAAAAAAACTGAAAAAAAAGAAGAACTGAGAAGAAATACTGAGAAAAAAACTGACTCGAATAACTGAGCAGAAAAACAGGGCAGAAAAACTGAGAAAAAAAGACTGAGAAAACGAAGAAAAACTTAGAAAAAATCTGTGAAAAAAAGTGAAAAAAAAAGGAAGAACTGAGAAGAAAAACTGAGAAAAAAACTGACTAGAAAAACTGAGCAGAAAAATAGAGCAGAAAAACTGAGAAAAAAAGACTGAAAAAACTGAAGAAAAACTTAGAAAAAAACTGTGAAAAAAACTGAAAAAAAAGAAGAACTGTGAAGAAAAACTGAGAAAAAAAGACTGAAAAAACTGAAGAAAGACTTAGAAAAAAAGTGTGAAAATACTGAAAAAAAAGAAGAACTGAGAAGAAAAACTGAGAAAAAAACTGACTAGAATAACTGAGCAGAAAAACAGGGCAGAAAAACTGAGAAAAAAAGACTGAGAAAACGAAGAAAAACTTAGAAAAAAACTGTGAAAAAAAGTGAAAAAAAAGGAAGAACTGAGAAGAAAAACTGAGAAAAAAACTGACTAGAAAAACTGAGCAGAAAAATAGAGCAGAAAAACTGAGAAAAAAAGACTGAAAAAACTGAAGAAAAACTTAGAAAAAAACTGTGAAAAAAACTGAAAAAAAAGAACTGAGAAGAAAAACTGAGAAAAAAAGACTGAAAAAACTGAAGAAAGACTAAGAAAAAAAGTGTGAAAATACTGAAAAAAAAGAAGAACTGAGAAGAAAAACTGAGAAAAAAACTGACTAGAATAACTGAGCAGAAAAACAGAGCAGAAAAACTGAGAAAAAAAGACTTAGAAAACGAAGAAAAACTTAGAAAAAAACTGTGAAAAATACTGAAAAAAAAGAAGAATTGAGAAGAAAAACTGAGAAAAAAACTGACTCGAATAACTGAGCAGAAAAACAGGGCAGAAAAACTGAGAAAAAAAGACTGAGAAAACGAAGAAAAACTTAGAAAAAAACTGTGAAAAGAACTGAAAAAAAAGAAGAACTGAGAAGAAAAACTGAGAAAAAAACTGACTAGAATAACTGAGCAGAAAAACAGAGCAGAAAAACTGAGAAAAAAAGACTGAGAAAACGAAGAAAAACTTAGAAAACACTGTGAAAAAAACTGAAAAAAAAGAAGAACTGAGAAGAAAAACTGAGAAAAAAACTGACTAGAAAGACTGAGCAGAAAAACAGAGCAGAAAAACTGAGAAAAAAAGACTGAAAATACTGAAGAAAAACTTAGAAAAAAACTGTGAAAAAAACTGAAAAAAAAGAAGAACTGAGAAGAAAAACTGAGAAAAAAACTGACTAGAATAACTGAGCAGAAAAACAGAGCAGAAAAAGTGAGAAAAAAAGACTGAGAAAACGAAGAAAAACTTAGAAAAAAACTGTGAAAAAAACTGAAAAAAAAGAAGAACTGAGAAGAAAAACTGAGAAAAAAAGACTGAAAAAACTGAAGAAAAACTTAGAAAAAAAGTGTGAAAAAAACTGAAAAAAAAGAAGAACTGAGAAGAAAAACTGAGAAAAAAACTGACTAGAAAAACTGAGCAGAAAAACAGAGCAGAAAAACTGAGAAAAAAAGACTGAGAAAACGAAGAAAAACTTAGAAAAAACTGTGAAAGAAACTGAAAAAAAGAAGAACTGAGAAGAAAAACTGAGAAAAAAAGACTGAAAAAACTGAAGAAAAACTTAGAAAAAAACTGTGAAAAAAACTGAGAAAAAAAAGAACTGAGATGAAAAACTGAGCAAAAAAGACTGAAAAAACTGAGGAAAAACGGAGGAAAAGAACTGTGAAAAAAACTGAAGAAAAAGAAGAACTGAGAAGAAAAACTGAGAAAAAAACTGACTAGAAAAACTGAGCAGAAAAACAGAGCAGAAAAACTGAGAAAAAAAGACTGAGAAAACGAGAAAAACTTAGAAAAAAACTGTGAAAAAAACTGAAAAAAAAGAAGAACTGAGAAGAAAAACTGAGAAAAAAACTGACTAGAAAGACTGAGCAGAAAAACAGAGCAGAAAAACTGAGAAAAAAAGACTGAAAAAACTGAAGAAAAACTTAGAAAAAAACTGAAAAAAACTGAAAAAAAAGAAGAACTGAGAAGAAAAACTGAGAAAAAAAGACTGAAAAAACTGAAGAAAGACTTAGAAAAAAAGTGTGAAAAAAAATGAAAAAAAAGAAGAACTGAGAAAAAAAACTGAGAAAAAAACTGACTCGAATAATTGAGCAGAAAAACAGGGCAGAAAAACTGAGAAAAAAAGACTGAGAAAACGAAGAAAAACTTAGAAAAAATCTGTGAAAAAAAGTGAAAAAAAAAGGAAGAACTGAGAAGAAAAACTGAGAAAAAAACTGACTAGAAAAACTGAGCAGAAAAATAGAGCAGAAAAACTGAGAAAAAAAGACTGAAAAAACTGAAGTAAAACTTAGAAAAAAACTGTGAAAAAAACTGAAAAAAAAGAACTGAGAAGAAAAACTGAGAAAAAAAGACTGAAAAAACTGAAGAAAGACTAAGAAAAAAAGTGTGAAAATACTGAAAAAAAAGAAGAACTGAGAAGAAAAACTGAGAAAAAAACTGACTAGAATAACTGAGCAGAAAAACAGAGCAGAAAAACTGAGAAAAAAAGACTTAGAAAACGAAGAAAAACTTAGAAAAAAACTGTGAAAAATACTGAAAAAAAAGAAGAACTGAGAAGAAAAACTGAGAAAAAAACTGACTCGAATAACTGAGCAGAAAAACAGGGCAGAAAAACTGAGAAAAAAAGACTGAGAACACGAAGAAAAACTTAGAAAAAAACTGTGAAAAAAACTGAAAAAAAAGAAGAACTGAGAAGAAAAACTGAGAAAAAAACTGACTAGAATAACTGAGCAGAAAAACAGAGCAGAAAAACTGAGAAAAAAAGACTGAGAAAACGAAGAAAAACTTAGAAAAAACTGTGAAAAAAACTGAAAAAAAAGAAGAACTGAGAAGAAAAACTGAGAAAAAAACTGACTAGAATAACTGAGCAGAAAAACAGAGCAGAAAAAGTGAGAAAAAAAGACTGAGAAAACGAAGAAAAACTTAGAAAAAAACTGAAAAAAACTGAAAAAAAAGAAGAACTGAGAAGAAAAACTGAGAAAAAAGACTGAAAAAACTGAAGAAAAACTTAGAAAAAACCTGTGAAAGAAACTGAAAAAAAGAAGAACTGAGAAGAAAAACTGAGAAAAAAAGACTGAAAAAACTGAAGAAAAACTTAGAAAAAAACTGAAAAAAACTGAAAAAAAAGAAGAACTGAGAAGAAAAACTGAGAAAAAAAGACTGAGAAAACGAAGAAAAACTTAGAAAAAAACTGTGAAAAAAAGTGAAAAAAAAGGAAGAACTGAGAAGAAAAACTGAGAAAAAAACTGACTAGAAAAACTGAGCAGAAAAATATAGCAGAAAAACTGAGAAAAAAAGACTGAAAAAACTGAAGAAAAACTTAGAAAAAAACTGTGAAAAAAACTGAAAAAAAAGAAGAACTGAGAAGAAAAACTGAGAAAAAAAGACTGAAAAAACTGAAGAAAGACTTAGAAAAAAAGTGTGAAAATACTGAAAAAAAAGAAGAACTGAGAAGAAAAACTGAGAAAAAAACTGACTAGAATAACTGAGCAGAAAAACAGAGCAGAAAAACTGAGAAAAAAAGACTTAGAAAACGAAGAAAAACTTAGAAAAATACTGTGAAAAATACTGAAAAAAAAGAAGAACTGAGAAGAAAAACTGAGAAAAAAACTGACTAGAATAACTGAGCAGAAAAACAGAGCAGAAAAACTGAGAAAAAAAGACTGAGAAAACGAAGAAAAACTTAGAAAAAAACTGTGAAAAAAACTGAAAAAAAAGAAGAACTGAGAAGAAAAACTGAGAAAAAAAACTGACTAGAAAAACTGAGCAGAAAAACAGAGCAGAAAAACTGAGAAAAAAAGACTGAGAAAACGTAGAAAAACTTAGAAAAAAACTGTGAAAAAAACTGAAAAAAAAAAGAACTGAGAAGAAAAACTGAGAAAAAAAGACTGAAAAAACTGAAGAAAAACTTAGAAAAAAAGTGTGAAAAAAACTGAAAAAAAAGAAGAACAGAGAAGAAAAAATGTGAAAAAAACTGACTAGAAAAACTGAGCAGAAAAACAGAGCAGAAAAACTGAGAAAAAAAGACTGAGAAAACGAAGAAAAACTTAGAAAAAAACTGTGAAAAAAACTGAAAACAAAGAAGAACTGAGCAGAAAAACTGAGAAAAAAAGACTGAAAAAACTGAAGAAAAACTTAGAAAAAAACTGAAAAAAACTGAAAAAAAAGAAGAACTGAGAAGAAAAACTGAGAAAAAAAGACTGAAAAAACTGAAGAAAAACTTAGAAAAAAACTGTGAAAAAAACTGAAAAAAAAGAAGAACTGAGAAGAAAAACTGAGAAAAAAACTGACTAGAAAGACTGAGCAGAAAAACAGAGCAGAAAAACTGAGAAAAAAAGACTGAAAAAACTGAAGAAAAACTTAGAAAAAAACTGTGAAAAAAACTGAAAAAAAAGAAGAACTGAGAAGAAAAACTGAGAAAAAAAACTGACTAGAAAGACTGAGCAGAAAAACAGAGCAGAAAAACTGAGAAAAAAGACTGAAAAAACTGAAGAAAAACTTAGAAAAAAACTGTGAAAAAAACTGAAAAAAAAGAAGAACTGAGAAGAAAAACTGAGAAAAAAACTGACTCGAATAACTGAGCAGAAAAACAGAGCAGAAAAACTGAGAAAAAAAGACTGAGAAAACGAAGAAAAACTTAGAAAAAATCTGTGAAAAAAAGTGAAAAAAAAAGGAAGAACTGAGAAGAAAAACTGAGAAAAAAACTGACTAGAAAAACTGAGCAGAAAAATAGAGCAGAAAAACTGAGAAAAAAAGACTGAAAAAACTGAAGAAAAACTTAGAAAAAAAGTGTGAAAAAAACTGAAAAAAAAGAAGAACTGAGAAGAAAAACTGAGAAAAAAACTGACTCGAATAACTGAGCAGAAAAACAGGGCAGAAAAACTGAGAAAAAAAGACTGAGAAAACGAAGAAAAACTTAGAAAAAATCTGTGAAAAAAAGTGAAAAAAAAAGGAAGAACTGAGAAGAAAAACTGAGAAAAAAACTGACTAGAAAAACTGAGCAGAAAAATAGAGCAGAAAAACTGAGAAAAAAAGACTGAAAAAACTGAAGAAAAACTTAGAAAAAAACTGTGAAAAAAACTGAAAAAAAAGAACTGAGAAGAAAAACTGAGAAAAAAAGACTGAAAAAACTGAAGAAAGACTAAGAAAAAAAGTGTGAAAATAGTGAAAAAAAAGAAGAACTGAGAAGAAAAACTGAGAAAAAAAACTGACTAGAATAACTGAGCAGAAAAACAGAGCAGAAAAACTGAGAAAAAAAGACTGAAAAAACTGAAGAAAAACTTAGAAAAAAACTGTGAAAAAAACTGAAAAAAAAGAACTGAGAAGAAAAACTGAGAAAAAAAGACTGAAAAAACTGAAGAAAAACTTCGAAAAAAACTGTGAAAAATACTGAAAAAAAAGAAGAACTGAGAAGGAAAACTGAGAAAAAAACTGACTCGAATAACTGAGCAGAAAAACAGGGCAGAAAAACTGAGAAAAAAAGACTGAGAAAACGAAGAAAAACTTAGAAAAAAACTGTGAAAAAAACTGAAAAAAAAGAAGAACTGAGAAGAAAAACTGAGAAAAAAAACTGACTAGAATAACTGAGCAGAAAAACAGAGCAGAAAAACTGAGCAAAAAAGACTGAAAAAACTGAGGAAAAACGGAGGAAAAAAACTGTGAAAAAAACTGTGAAAAAAAAGAAGAACTGAGAAGAAAAACTGAGAAAAAAACTGACTAGAAAGTCTGAGCAGAAAAACAGAGCAGAAAAGCTGAGAAAAAAAGACTGAAAAAACTGAAGAAAAACTTAGAAAAAAACTGTGAAAAAAACTGAAAAAAAAGAAGAACTGAGAAGAAAAACTGAGAAAAAAACTGACTAGAATAACTGAGCAGAAAAACAGAGCAGAAAAAGTGAGAAAAAAAGACTGAGAAAACGAAGAAAAACTTAGAAAAAAACTGTGAAAAAAACTGAAAAAAAAGAAGAACTGAGAAGAAAAACTGAGCAAAAAAGACTGAAAAAACTGAGGAAAAACGGAGGAAAAGAACTGTGAAAAAAACTGAAAAAAAAGAAGAACTGAGAAGAAAAACTGAGAAAAAAACTGACTAGAAAAACTGAGCAGAAAAACAGAGCAGAAAAACTGAGAAAAAAAGACTGAGAAAACGAAGAAAAACTTAGAAAAAAACTGTGAAAAAAACTGAAAACAAAGAAGAACTGAGCAGAAAAACTGAGAAAAAAAGACTGAAAAAACTGAAGAAAAACTTAGAAAAAAACTGTGAAAAAAACTGAGAAAAAAAAGAACTGAGATGAAAAACTGAGCAAAAAAGACTGAAAAAACTGAGGAAAAACGGAGGAAAAGAACTGTGAAAAAAACTGAAGAAAAAGAAGAACTGAGAAGAAAAACTGAGAAAAAAACTGACTAGAAAAACTGAGCAGAAAAACAGAGCAGAAAAACTGAGAAAAAAAGACTGAGAAAACGAAGAAAAACTTAGAAAAAAACTGTGCAAAAAACTGAAAAAAAAGAAGAACTGAGAAGAAAAACTGAGAAAAAAAACTGACTAGAAAGACTGAGCAAAAAAACAGAGCAGAAAAACTGAGAAAAAAGACTGAAAAAACTGAAGAAAAACTTAGAAAAAAACTGAAAAAAACTGAAAAAAAAGAAGAACTGAGAACAAAAACTGAGAAAAAAAGACTGAAAAAACTGAAGAAAAACTTAGAAAAAAACTGAAAAAAACTGAAAAAAAAGAAGAACTGAGAAGAAAAACTGAGAAAAAAAGACTGAAAAAACTGAAGAAAAACTTAGAAAAAAACTGTGAAAAAAACTGAAAAAAAAGAAGAACTGAGAAGAAAAACTGAGAAAAAAACTGACTCGAATAACTGAGCAGAAAAACAGGGCAGAAAAACTGAGAAAAAAAGACTGAGAAAACGAAGAAAAACTTAGAAAAAATCTGTGAAAAAAAGTGAAAAAAAAAGGAAGAACTGAGAAGAAAAACTGAGAAAAAAACTGACTAGAAAAACTGAGCAGAAAAATAGAGCAGAAAAACTGAGAAAAAAAGACTGAAAAAACTGAAGAAAAACTTAGAAAAAAAGTGTGAAAAAAACTGAAAAAAAAGAAGAACTGAGAAGAAAAACTGAGAAAAAAACTGACTCGAATAACTGAGCAGAAAAATAGAGCAGAAAAACTGAGAAAAAAAGACTGAAAAAACTGAAGAAAAACTTAGAAAAAAACTGTGAAAAAAACAGAAAAAAAAGAAGAACTGAGAAGAAAAACTGAGAAAAAAACTGACTCGAATAACTGAGCAGAAAAACTGAGAAAAAAAGACTGAAAAAACTGAAGAAAAACTTAGAAAAAAAGTGTGAAAAAAACTGAAAAAAAAGAACTGAGAAGAAAAACTGAGAAAAAAACTGACTAGAAAAACTGAGCAGAAAAATAGAGCAGAAAAACTGAGAAAAAAAGACTGAAAAAACTGAAGAAAAACTTAGAAAAAAACTGTGAAAAAAACTGAAAAAAAAGAAGAACTGAGAAGAAAAACTGAGAAAAAAACTGACTAGAAAGTCTGAGCAGAAAAACAGAGCAGAAAAGCTGAGAAAAAAAGACTGAAAAAACTGAAGAAAAACTTAGAAAAAAACTGTGAAAAAAACTGAAAAAAAAGAAGAACTGAGAAGAAAAACTGAGAAAAAAACTGACTAGAATAACTGAGCAGAAAAACAGAGCAGAAAAAGTGAGAAAAAAAGACTGAGAAAACGAAGAAAAACTTAGAAAAAAACTGTGAAAAAAACTGAAAAAAAAGAACTGAGAAGAAAAACTGAGCAAAAAAGACTGAAAAAACTGAGGAAAAACGGAGGAAAAGAACTGTGAAAAAAACTGAAAAAAAAGAAGAACTGAGAAGAAAAACTGAGAAAAAAACTGACTAGAAAAACTGAGCAGAAAAACAGAGCAGAAAAACTGAGAAAAAAAGACTGAGAAAACGAAGAAAAACTTAGAAAAAAACTGTGAAAAAAACTGAAAACAAAGAAGAACTGAGCAGAAAAACTGAGAAAAAAAGACTGAAAAAACTGAAGAAAGACTTAGAAAAAAACTGTGAAAAAAACTGTGAAAAAAAAGAACTGACAAGAAAAACTGAGCAAAAAAGACTGAAAAAACTGAGGAAAAACGGAGGAAAAAAACTGTGAAAAAAACTGTGAAAAAAAAGAAGAACTGAGAAGAAAAACTGAGAAAAAAACTGACTAGAAAAACTGAGCAGAAAAACAGAGCAGAAAAACTGAGAAAAAAAGACTGAGAAAACGAAGAAAAGCTTAGAAAAAAACTGTGAAAGAAACTGAAAAAAAGAAGAACTGAGAAGAAAAACTGAGAAAAAAAGACTGAAAAAACTGAAGAAAAACTTAGAAAAAAACTGTGAAAAAAACTGAGAAAAAAAAGAACTGAGATGAAAAACTGAGCAAAAAAGACTGAAAAAACTGAGGAAAAACGGAGGAAAAGAACTGTGAAAAAAACTGAAGAAAAAGAAGAACTGAGAAGAAAAACTGAGAAAAAAACTGACTAGAAAAACTGAGCAGAAAAACAGAGCAGAAAAACTGAGAAAAAAAGACTGAGAAAACGAAGAAAAACTTAGAAAAAAACTGTGAAAAAAACTGAAAAAAAAGAAGAACTGAGAAGAAAAACTGAGAAAAAAAACTGACTAGAAAGACTGAGCAGAAAAACAGAGCAGAAAAACTGAGAAAAAAGACTGAAAAAACTGAAGAAAAACTTAGAAAAAAACTGAAAAAAACTGAAAAAAAAGAAGAACTGAGAACAAAAACTGAGAAAAAAAGACTGAAAAAACTGAAGAAAAACTTAGAAAAAAACTGAAAAAAACTGAAAAAAAAGAAGAACTGAGAAGAAAAACTGAGAAAAAAAGACTGAAAAAACTGAAGAAAAACTTAGAAAAAAACTGTGAAAAAAACTGAAAAAAAAGAAGAACTGAGAAGAAAAACTGAGAAAAAAACTGACTCGAATAACTGAGCAGAAAAACAGGGCAGAAAAACTGAGAAAAAAAGACTGAGAAAACGAAGAAAAACTTAGAAAAAAACTGTGAAAAAAACTGAAAAAAAAGAAGAACTGAGAATAAAAACTGAGAAAAAAACTGACTCGAATAACTGAGCAGAAAAATAGAGCAGAAAAACTGAGAAAAAAAGACTGAAAAAACTGAAGAAAAACTTAGAAAAAAACTGTGAAAAAAACAGAAAAAAAAGAAGAACTGAGAAGAAAAACTGAGAAAAAAACTGACTCGAATAACTGAGCAGAAAAACTGAGAAAAAAAGACTGAAAAAACTGAAGAAAAACTTAGAAAAAAAGTGTGAAAAAAACTGAAAAAAAAGAACTGAGAAGAAAAACTGAGAAAAAAACTGACTAGAAAAACTGAGCAGAAAAATAGAGCAGAAAAACTGAGAAAAAAAGACTGAAAAAACTGAAGAAAAACTTAGAAAAAAACTGTGAAAAAAACTGAAAAAAAAGAAGAACTGAGAAGAAAAACTGAGAAAAAAACTGACTCGAATAACTGAGCAGAAAAATAGAGCAGAAAAACTGAGAAAAAAAGACTGAAAAAACTGAAGAAAAACTTAGAAAAAAACTGTGAAAAAAACAGAAAAAAAAGAAGAACTGAGAAGAAAAACTGAGAAAAAAACTGACTCGAATAACTGAGCAGAAAAACTGAGAAAAAAAGACTGAAAAAACTGAAGAAAAACTTAGAAAAAAACTGTGAAAAAAACTGAAAAAAAAGAAGAACTGTGAAGAAAAACTGAGAAAAAAAGACTGAAAAAACTGATGAAAGACTTAGAAAAAAAGTGTGAAAATACTGAAAAAAAAGAAGAACTGAGAAGAAAAACTGAGAAAAAAACTGACTAGAATAACTGAGCAGAAAAACAGGGCAGAAAAACTGAGAAAAAAAGACTGAGAAAACGAAGAAAAACTTAGAAAAAAACTGTGAAAAAAAGTGAAAAAAAAGGAAGAACTGAGAAGAAAAACTGAGAAAAAAACTGACTAGAAAAACTGAGCAGAAAAATAGAGCAGAAAAACTGAGAAAAAAAGACTGAAAAAACTGAAGAAAAACTTAGAAAAAAACTGTGAAAAAAACTGAAAAAAAAGAACTGAGAAGAAAAACTGAGAAAAAAAGACTGAAAAAACTGAAGAAAGACTAAGAAAAAAAGTGTGAAAATACTGAAAAAAAAGAACTGAGAAGAAAAACTGAGAAAAAAACTGACTAGAATAACTGAGCAGAAAAACAGAGCAGAAAAACTGAGAAAAAAAGACTTAGAAAACGAAGAAAAACTTAGAAAAAAACTGTGAAAAAAACTGAAAAAAAAGAAGAACTGAGAAGAAAAACTGAGAAAAAAAGACTGAAAAAACTGAAGAAATACTTAGAAAAAAAGTGTGAAAAAAACTGAAAAAAAAGAAGAACTGAGCAGAAAAACTGAGAAAAAAACTGACTAGAAAAACTGAGCAGAAAAATAGAGCAGAAAAACTGAGAAAAAAAGACTGAAAAAACTGAAGAAAAACTTAGAAAAAAAGTGTGAAAAAAACTGAAAAAAAAGAAGAACTGAGAAGAAATACTGAGAAAAAAACTGACTCGAATAACTGAGCAGAAAAACAGGGCAGAAAAACTGAGAAAAAAAGACTGAGAAAACGAAGAAAAACTTAGAAAAAATCTGTGAAAAAAAGTGAAAAAAAAAGGAAGAACTGAGAAGAAAAACTGAGAAAAAAACTGACTAGAAAAACTGAGCAGAAAAATAGAGCAGAAAAACTGAGAAAAAAAGACTGAAAAAACTGAAGAAAAACTTAGAAAAAAACTGTGAAAAAAACTGAAAAAAAAGAAGAACTGTGAAGAAAAACTGAGAAAAAAAGACTGAAAAAACTGAAGAAAGACTTAGAAAAAAAGTGTGAAAATACTGAAAAAAAAGAAGAACTGAGAAGAAAAACTGAGAAAAAAACTGACTAGAATAACTGAGCAGAAAAACAGGGCAGAAAAACTGAGAAAAAAAGACTGAGAAAACGAAGAAAAACTTAGAAAAAAACTGTGAAAAAAAGTGAAAAAAAAGGAAGAACTGAGAAGAAAAACTGAGAAAAAAACTGACTAGAAAAACTGAGCAGAAAAATAGAGCAGAAAAACTGAGAAAAAAAGACTGAAAAAACTGAAGAAAAACTTAGAAAAAAACTGTGAAAAAAACTGAAAAAAAAGAACTGAGAAGAAAAACTGAGAAAAAAAGACTGAAAAAACTGAAGAAAGACTAAGAAAAAAAGTGTGAAAATACTGAAAAAAAAGAAGAACTGAGAAGAAAAACTGAGAAAAAAACTGACTAGAATAACTGAGCAGAAAAACAGAGCAGAAAAACTGAGAAAAAAAGACTTAGAAAACGAAGAAAAACTTAGAAAAAAACTGTGAAAAATACTGAAAAAAAAGAAGAATTGAGAAGAAAAACTGAGAAAAAAACTGACTCGAATAACTGAGCAGAAAAACAGGGCAGAAAAACTGAGAAAAAAAGACTGAGAAAACGAAGAAAAACTTAGAAAAAAACTGTGAAAAGAACTGAAAAAAAAGAAGAACTGAGAAGAAAAACTGAGAAAAAAACTGACTAGAATAACTGAGCAGAAAAACAGAGCAGAAAAACTGAGAAAAAAAGACTGAGAAAACGAAGAAAAACTTAGAAAACACTGTGAAAAAAACTGAAAAAAAAGAAGAACTGAGAAGAAAAACTGAGAAAAAAACTGACTAGAAAGACTGAGCAGAAAAACAGAGCAGAAAAACTGAGAAAAAAAGACTGAAAATACTGAAGAAAAACTTAGAAAAAAACTGTGAAAAAAACTGAAAAAAAAGAAGAACTGAGAAGAAAAACTGAGAAAAAAACTGACTAGAATAACTGAGCAGAAAAACAGAGCAGAAAAAGTGAGAAAAAAAGACTGAGAAAACGAAGAAAAACTTAGAAAAAAACTGTGAAAAAAACTGAAAAAAAAGAAGAACTGAGAAGAAAAACTGAGAAAAAAAGACTGAAAAAACTGAAGAAAAACTTAGAAAAAAAGTGTGAAAAAAACTGAAAAAAAAGAAGAACTGAGAAGAAAAACTGAGAAAAAAACTGACTAGAAAAACTGAGCAGAAAAACAGAGCAGAAAAACTGAGAAAAAAAGACTGAGAAAACGAAGAAAAACTTAGAAAAAACTGTGAAAGAAACTGAAAAAAAGAAGAACTGAGAAGAAAAACTGAGAAAAAAAGACTGAAAAAACTGAAGAAAAACTTAGAAAAAAACTGTGAAAAAAACTGAGAAAAAAAAGAACTGAGATGAAAAACTGAGCAAAAAAGACTGAAAAAACTGAGGAAAAACGGAGGAAAAGAACTGTGAAAAAAACTGAAGAAAAAGAAGAACTGAGAAGAAAAACTGAGAAAAAAACTGACTAGAAAAACTGAGCAGAAAAACAGAGCAGAAAAACTGAGAAAAAAAGACTGAGAAAACGAAGAAAAACTTAGAAAAAAACTGTGAAAAAAACTGAAAAAAAAGAAGAACTGAGAAGAAAAACTGAGAAAAAAACTGACTAGAAAGACTGAGCAGAAAAACAGAGCAGAAAAACTGAGAAAAAAAGACTGAAAAAACTGAAGAAAAACTTAGAAAAAAACTGAAAAAAACTGAAAAAAAAGAAGAACTGAGAAGAAAAACTGAGAAAAAAAGACTGAAAAAACTGAAGAAAGACTTAGAAAAAAAGTGTGAAAAAAAATGAAAAAAAAGAAGAACTGAGAAAAAAAACTGAGAAAAAAACTGACTCGAATAATTGAGCAGAAAAACAGGGCAGAAAAACTGAGAAAAAAAGACTGAGAAAACGAAGAAAAACTTAGAAAAAATCTGTGAAAAAAAGTGAAAAAAAAAGGAAGAACTGAGAAGAAAAACTGAGAAAAAAACTGACTAGAAAAACTGAGCAGAAAAATAGAGCAGAAAAACTGAGAAAAAAAGACTGAAAAAACTGAAGTAAAACTTAGAAAAAAACTGTGAAAAAAACTGAAAAAAAAGAACTGAGAAGAAAAACTGAGAAAAAAAGACTGAAAAAACTGAAGAAAGACTAAGAAAAAAAGTGTGAAAATACTGAAAAAAAAGAAGAACTGAGAAGAAAAACTGAGAAAAAAACTGACTAGAATAACTGAGCAGAAAAACAGAGCAGAAAAACTGAGAAAAAAAGACTTAGAAAACGAAGAAAAACTTAGAAAAAAACTGTGAAAAATACTGAAAAAAAAGAAGAACTGAGAAGAAAAACTGAGAAAAAAACTGACTCGAATAACTGAGCAGAAAAACAGGGCAGAAAAACTGAGAAAAAAAGACTGAGAACACGAAGAAAAACTTAGAAAAAAACTGTGAAAAAAACTGAAAAAAAAGAAGAACTGAGAAGAAAAACTGAGAAAAAAACTGACTAGAATAACTGAGCAGAAAAACAGAGCAGAAAAACTGAGAAAAAAAGACTGAGAAAACGAAGAAAAACTTAGAAAAAACTGTGAAAAAAACTGAAAAAAAAGAAGAACTGAGAAGAAAAACTGAGAAAAAAACTGACTAGAATAACTGAGCAGAAAAACAGAGCAGAAAAAGTGAGAAAAAAAGACTGAGAAAACGAAGAAAAACTTAGAAAAAAACTGAAAAAAACTGAAAAAAAAGAAGAACTGAGAAGAAAAACTGAGAAAAAAGACTGAAAAAACTGAAGAAAAACTTAGAAAAAACCTGTGAAAGAAACTGAAAAAAAGAAGAACTGAGAAGAAAAACTGAGAAAAAAAGACTGAAAAAACTGAAGAAAAACTTAGAAAAAAACTGAAAAAAACTGAAAAAAAAGAAGAACTGAGAAGAAAAACTGAGAAAAAAAGACTGAGAAAACGAAGAAAAACTTAGAAAAAAACTGTGAAAAAAAGTGAAAAAAAAGGAAGAACTGAGAAGAAAAACTGAGAAAAAAACTGACTAGAAAAACTGAGCAGAAAAATATAGCAGAAAAACTGAGAAAAAAAGACTGAAAAAACTGAAGAAAAACTTAGAAAAAAACTGTGAAAAAAACTGAAAAAAAAGAAGAACTGAGAAGAAAAACTGAGAAAAAAAGACTGAAAAAACTGAAGAAAGACTTAGAAAAAAAGTGTGAAAATACTGAAAAAAAAGAAGAACTGAGAAGAAAAACTGAGAAAAAAACTGACTAGAATAACTGAGCAGAAAAACAGAGCAGAAAAACTGAGAAAAAAAGACTTAGAAAACGAAGAAAAACTTAGAAAAATACTGTGAAAAATACTGAAAAAAAAGAAGAACTGAGAAGAAAAACTGAGAAAAAAACTGACTAGAATAACTGAGCAGAAAAACAGAGCAGAAAAACTGAGAAAAAAAGACTGAGAAAACGAAGAAAAACTTAGAAAAAAACTGTGAAAAAAACTGAAAAAAAAGAAGAACTGAGAAGAAAAACTGAGAAAAAAAACTGACTAGAAAAACTGAGCAGAAAAACAGAGCAGAAAAACTGAGAAAAAAAGACTGAGAAAACGTAGAAAAACTTAGAAAAAAACTGTGAAAAAAACTGAAAAAAAAAAGAACTGAGAAGAAAAACTGAGAAAAAAAGACTGAAAAAACTGAAGAAAAACTTAGAAAAAAAGTGTGAAAAAAACTGAAAAAAAAGAAGAACAGAGAAGAAAAAATGTGAAAAAAACTGACTAGAAAAACTGAGCAGAAAAACAGAGCAGAAAAACTGAGAAAAAAAGACTGAGAAAACGAAGAAAAACTTAGAAAAAAACTGTGAAAAAAACTGAAAACAAAGAAGAACTGAGCAGAAAAACTGAGAAAAAAAGACTGAAAAAACTGAAGAAAAACTTAGAAAAAAACTGAAAAAAACTGAAAAAAAAGAAGAACTGAGAAGAAAAACTGAGAAAAAAAGACTGAAAAAACTGAAGAAAAACTTAGAAAAAAACTGTGAAAAAAACTGAAAAAAAAGAAGAACTGAGAAGAAAAACTGAGAAAAAAACTGACTAGAAAGACTGAGCAGAAAAACAGAGCAGAAAAACTGAGAAAAAAAGACTGAAAAAACTGAAGAAAAACTTAGAGAAAAACTGTGAAAAAAACTGAAAAAAAAGAAGAACTGAGAAGAAAAACTGAGAAAAAAAGACTGAAAAAACTGAAGAAAGACTTAGAAAAAAAGTGTGAAAAAAACTGAAAAAAAAGAAGAACTGAGAAGAAAAACTGAGAAAAAAACTGACTAGAAAAACTGAGCAGAAAAACAGAGCAGAAAAACTGAGAAAAAAAGACTGAGAAAACGAAGAAAAACTTAGAGAAAAACTGTGAAAAAAACTGAAAACAAAAAAGAACTGAGCAGAAAAACTGAGAAAAAAAGACTGAAAAACTGAAGAAAAAGTAGAAAAAAAACAGTGGAAAAAACTGTGAAAAAAAGAACTGAGAAGAAAAACTGAGTAAAAAAACTGACTAGAAAAACTGAGCAGAAAAACAGAGCAGAAAAACTGAGAAAAAAAGACTGGGAAAACGAAGAAAAACTTAGAAAAAAACTGTGAAAAAAACTGAAAAAAAAGAAGAACTGAGAAGAAAAACTGAGAAAAAAAGACTGAAAAAACTGAAGAAAAACTTAGAAAAAAAGTGTGAAAAAAACTGAAAAAAAAGAACTGAGAAGAAAAACTGAGAAAAAAAACTGACTAGAAAAACTAAGCAGAAAAACAGAGCAGAAAAACTGAGAAAAAAAGACTGAGAAAACGAAGAAAAACTTGGAAAAAAATGTGAAAAAAACTGAAAAAAAAGAACTGAGAAGAAAAACTGAGAAAAAAGACTGAAAAAACTGAAGAAAAACTTAGAAAAAAAGTGTGAAAAAAACTGAAAAAAAAGAAGAACTGAGAAGAAAAACTGAGAAAAAAACTGACTAGAAAAACTGAGCAGAAAAACAGAGCAGAAAAACTGAGAAAAAAAGACTGAGAAAACGAAGAAAAACTTAGAAAAAAACTGTGAAAAAAACTGAAAACAAAGAAGAACTGAGCAGAAAAACTGAGAAAAAAAGACTGAAAAAACTGAAGAAAGACTTAGAAAAAAACTGTGAAAAAAACTGTGAAAAAAAAGAACTGACAAGAAAAACTGAGCAAAAAAGACTGAAAAAACTGAGGAAAAACGGAGGAAAAAATCTATGAAAAAAACTGTGAAAAAAAGAAGAACTGAGAAGGAAAACTGAGAAAAAAACTGACTAGAAAAACTGAGCAGAAAAACAGAGCAGAAAAACTGAGAAAAAAAGACTGAGAAAACGAAGAAAAACTTAGAAAAATACTGTGAAAGAAACTGAAAAAAAGAAGAACTGAGAAGAAAAACTGAGAAAAAAAGACTGAAAAAACTGAAGAAAAACTTAGAAAAAAACTGTGAAAAAAACTGAGAAAAAAAAGAACTGAGATGAAAAACTGAGCAAAAAAGACTGAAAAAACTGAGGAAAAACGGAGGAAAAGAACTGTGAAAAAAACTGAAGAAAAAGAAGAACTGAGAAGAAAAACTGAGAAAAAAACTGACTAGAAAAACTGAGCAGAAAAACAGAGCAGAAAAACTGAGAAAAAAAGACTGAGAAAACGAAGAAAAACTTAGAAAAAAACTGAAAAAAACTGAAAAAAAAGAAGAACTGAGAAGAAAAACTGAGAAAAAAAGACTGAAAAAACTGAAGAAAGACTTAGAAAAAAAGTGTGAAAAAAACTGAAAAAAAAGAAGAACTGAGAAAAAAAACTGAGAAAAAAACTGACTCGAATAACTGAGCAGAAAAACAGGGCAGAAAAACTGAGAAAAAAACTGTGAAAAAAACTGAAAAAAAAGAAGAACTGAGAAGAAAAACTGAGAAAAAAAGACTGAAAAAACTGAAGAAAAACTTAGAAAAAAAGTGTGAAAAAAACTGAAAAAAAAGAAGAACTGAGAAGAAAAACTGAGAAAAAAAACTGACTAGAAAAACTGAGCAGAAAAACAGAGCAGAAAAACTGAGAAAAAAAGACTGAGAAAACGAAGAAAAACTTAGAAAAAAACTGAAAAAAACTGAAAACAAAGAAGAACTGAGCTGAAAAACTGAGAAAAAAAGACTGAAAAAACTGAAGAAAAACTTAGAAAAAAAGTGTGAAAATACTGAAAAAAAAGAAGAACTGAGAAGAAAAACTGAGAAAAAAACTGACTAGAAAAACTGAGCAGAAAAATAGAGCAGAAAAACTGAGAAAAAAAGACTGAAAAAACTGAAGAAAAACTTAGAAAAAAACTGTGAAAAAAACTGAAAAAAAAGAACTGAGAAGAAAAACTGAGAAAAAAAGACTGAAAAAACTGAAGAAAGACTAAGAAAAAAAGTGTGAAAATAGTGAAAAAAAAGAAGAACTGAGAAGAAAAACTGAGAAAAAAAACTGACTAGAATAACTGAGCAGAAAAACAGAGCAGAAAAACTGAGAAAAAAAGACTGAAAAAACTGAAGAAAAACTTAGAAAAAAACTGTGAAAAAAACTGAAAAAAAAGAACTGAGAAGAAAAACTGAGAAAAAAAGACTGAAAAAACTGAAGAAAAACTTCGAAAAAAACTGTGAAAAATACTGAAAAATAAGAAGAACTGAGAAGGAAAACTGAGAAAAAAACTGACTCGAATAACTGAGCAGAAAAACAGGGCAGAAAAACTGAGAAAAAAAGACTGAGAAAACGAAGAAAAACTTAGAAAAAAACTGTGAAAAAAACTGAAAAAAAAGAAGAACTGAGAAGAAAAACTGAGAAAAAAAACTGACTAGAATAACTGAGCAGAAAAACAGAGCAGAAAAACTGAGAAAAAAAGACTGAGAAAACGAAGAAAAACTTAGAAAAAAACTGTGAAAAAAACTGAAAAAAAAGAAGAACTGACAAGAAAAACTGAGCAAAAAAGACTGAAAAAACTGAGGAAAAACGGAGGAAAAAAACTGTGAAAAAAACTGTGAAAAAAAAGAAGAACTGAGAAGAAAAACTGAGAAAAAAACTGACTAGAAAAACTGAGCAGAAAAACAGAGCAGAAAAACTGAGAAAAAAAGACTGAAAAAACTGAAGAAAAACTTAGAAAAAAACTGTGAAAAAAACTGAAAAAAAAGAAGAACTGAGAAGAAAAACTGAGAAAAAAACTGACTAGAAAGTCTGAGCAGAAAAACAGAGCAGAAAAGCTGAGAAAAAAAGACTGAAAAAACTGAAGAAAAACTTAGAAAAAAACTGTGAAAAAAACTGAAAAAAAAGAAGAACTGAGAAGAAAAACTGAGAAAAAAACTGACTAGAATAACTGAGCAGAAAAACAGAGCAGAAAAAGTGAGAAAAAAAGACTGAGAAAACGAAGAAAAACTTAGAAAAAAACTGTGAAAAAAACTGAAAAAAAAGAAGAACTGAGAAGAAAAACTGAGCAAAAAAGACTGAAAAAACTGAGGAAAAACGGAGGAAAAGAACTGTGAAAAAAACTGAAAAAAAAGAAGAACTGAGAAGAAAAACTGAGAAAAAAACTGACTAGAAAAACTGAGCAGAAAAACAGAGCAGAAAAACTGAGAAAAAAAGACTGAGAAAACGAAGAAAAACTTAGAAAAAAACTGTGAAAAAAACTGAAAACAAAGAAGAACTGAGCAGAAAAACTGAGAAAAAAAGACTGAAAAAACTGAAGAAAAACTTAGAAAAAAACTGTGAAAAAAACTGAGAAAAAAAAGAACTGAGATGAAAAACTGAGCAAAAAAGACTGAAAAAACTGAGGAAAAACGGAGGAAAAGAACTGTGAAAAAAACTGAAGAAAAAGAAGAACTGAGAAGAAAAACTGAGAAAAAAACTGACTAGAAAAACTGAGCAGAAAAACAGAGCAGAAAAACTGAGAAAAAAAGACTGAGAAAACGAAGAAAAACTTAGAAAAAAACTGTGAAAAAAACTGAAAAAAAAGAAGAACTGAGAAGAAAAACTGAGAAAAAAAACTGACTAGAAAGACTGAGCAAAAAAACAGAGCAGAAAAACTGAGAAAAAAGACTGAAAAAACTGAAGAAAAACTTAGAAAAAAACTGAAAAAAACTGAAAAAAAAGAAGAACTGAGAACAAAAACTGAGAAAAAAAGACTGAAAAAACTGAAGAAAAACTTAGAAAAAAACTGAAAAAAACTGAAAAAAAAGAAGAACTGAGAAGAAAAACTGAGAAAAAAAGACTGAAAAAACTGAAGAAAAACTTAGAAAAAAACTGTGAAAAAAACTGAAAAAAAAGAAGAACTGAGAAGAAAAACTGAGAAAAAAACTGACTCGAATAACTGAGCAGAAAAACAGGGCAGAAAAACTGAGAAAAAAAGACTGAGAAAACGAAGAAAAACTTAGAAAAAATCTGTGAAAAAAAGTGAAAAAAAAAGGAAGAACTGAGAAGAAAAACTGAGAAAAAAACTGACTAGAAAAACTGAGCAGAAAAATAGAGCAGAAAAACTGAGAAAAAAAGACTGAAAAAACTGAAGAAAAACTTAGAAAAAAAGTGTGAAAAAAACTGAAAAAAAAGAAGAACTGAGAAGAAAAACTGAGAAAAAAACTGACTCGAATAACTGAGCAGAAAAATAGAGCAGAAAAACTGAGAAAAAAAGACTGAAAAAACTGAAGAAAAACTTAGAAAAAAACTGTGAAAAAAACAGAAAAAAAAGAAGAACTGAGAAGAAAAACTGAGAAAAAAACTGACTCGAATAACTGAGCAGAAAAACTGAGAAAAAAAGACTGAAAAAACTGAAGAAAAACTTAGAAAAAAAGTGTGAAAAAAACTGAAAAAAAAGAACTGAGAAGAAAAACTGAGAAAAAAACTGACTAGAAAAACTGAGCAGAAAAATAGAGCAGAAAAACTGAGAAAAAAAGACTGAAAAAACTGAAGAAAAACTTAGAAAAAAACTGTGAAAAAAACTGAAAAAAAAGAAGAACTGAGAAGAAAAACTGAGAAAAAAACTGACTAGAAAGTCTGAGCAGAAAAACAGAGCAGAAAAGCTGAGAAAAAAAGACTGAAAAAACTGAAGAAAAACTTAGAAAAAAACTGTGAAAAAAACTGAAAAAAAAGAAGAACTGAGAAGAAAAACTGAGAAAAAAACTGACTAGAATAACTGAGCAGAAAAACAGAGCAGAAAAAGTGAGAAAAAAAGACTGAGAAAACGAAGAAAAACTTAGAAAAAAACTGTGAAAAAAACTGAAAAAAAAGAAGAACTGAGAAGAAAAACTGAGCAAAAAAGACTGAAAAAACTGAGGAAAAACGGAGGAAAAGAACTGTGAAAAAAACTGAAAAAAAAGAAGAACTGAGAAGAAAAACTGAGAAAAAAACTGACTAGAAAAACTGAGCAGAAAAACAGAGCAGAAAAACTGAGAAAAAAAGACTGAGAAAACGAAGAAAAACTTAGAAAAAAACTGTGAAAAAAACTGAAAACAAAGAAGAACTGAGCAGAAAAACTGAGAAAAAAAGACTGAAAAAACTGAAGAAAGACTTAGAAAAAAACTGTGAAAAAAACTGTGAAAAAAAAGAACTGACAAGAAAAACTGAGCAAAAAAGACTGAAAAAACTGAGGAAAAACGGAGGAAAAATCTGTGAAAAAAACTGTGAAAAAAAAGAAGAACTGAGAAGAAAAACTGAGAAAAAAACTGACTAGAAAAACTGAGCAGAAAAACAGAGCAGAAAAACTGAGAAAAAAAGACTGAGAAAACGAAGAAAAGCTTAGAAAAAAACTGTGAAAAAAACTGAGAAAAAAAAGAACTGAGATGAAAAACTGAGCAAAAAAGACTGAAAAAACTGAGGAAAAACGGAGGAAAAGAACTGTGAAAAAAACTGAAGAAAAAGAAGAACTGAGAAGAAAAACTGAGAAAAAAACTGACTAGAAAGACTGAGCAGAAAAACAGAGCAGAAAAACTGAGAAAAAAAGACTGAAAAAACTGAAGAAAAACTTAGAAAAAAACTGTGAAAAAAACTGAAAAAAAAGAAGAACTGAGAAGAAAAACTGAGAAAAAAAGACTGAAAAAACTGAAGAAAGACTTAGAAAAAAAGTGTGAAAAAAAATGAAAAAAAAGAAGAACTGAGAAGAAAAACTGAGAAAAAAACTGACTAGAAAGACTGAGCAGAAAAACAGAGCAGAAAAACTGAGAAAAAAAGACTGAAAAAACTGAAGAAAAACTTAGAAAAAAACTGTGAAAAAAACTGAAAACAAAGAAGAACTGAGCAGAAAAACTGAGAAAAAAAGACTGAAAAAACTGAAGAAAGACTTAGAAAAAAACTGTGAAAAAAACTGTGAAAAAAAAGAACTGACAAGAAAAACTGAGCAAAAAAGACTGAAAAAACTGAGGAAAAACGGAGGAAAAAAACTGTGAAAAAAACTGTGAAAAAAAAGAAGAACTGAGAAGAAAAACTGAGAAAAAAACTGACTAGAAAAACTGAGCAGAAAAACAGAGCAGAAAAACTGAGAAAAAAAGACTGAGAAAACGAAGAAAAGCTTAGAAAAAAACTGTGAAAGAAACTGAAAAAAAGAAGAACTGAGAAGAAAAACTGAGAAAAAAAGACTGAAAAAACTGAAGAAAAACTTAGAAAAAAACTGTGAAAAAAACTGAGAAAAAAAAGAACTGAGATGAAAAACTGAGCAAAAAAGACTGAAAAAACTGAGGAAAAACGGAGGAAAAGAACTGTGAAAAAAACTGAAGAAAAAGAAGAACTGAGAAGAAAAACTGAGAAAAAAACTGACTAGAAAAACTGAGCAGAAAAACAGAGCAGAAAAACTGAGAAAAAAAGACTGAGAAAACGAAGAAAAACTTAGAAAAAAACTGTGAAAAAAACTGAAAAAAAAGAAGAACTGAGAAGAAAAACTGAGAAAAAAAACTGACTAGAAAGACTGAGCAGAAAAACAGAGCAGAAAAACTGAGAAAAAAGACTGAAAAAACTGAAGAAAAACTTAGAAAAAAACTGAAAAAAACTGAAAAAAAAGAAGAACTGAGAACAAAAACTGAGAAAAAAAGACTGAAAAAACTGAAGAAAAACTTAGAAAAAAACTGAAAAAAACTGAAAAAAAAGAAGAACTGAGAAGAAAAACTGAGAAAAAAAGACTGAAAAAACTGAAGAAAAACTTAGAAAAAAACTGTGAAAAAAACTGAAAAAAAAGAAGAACTGAGAAGAAAAACTGAGAAAAAAACTGACTCGAATAACTGAGCAGAAAAACAGGGCAGAAAAACTGAGAAAAAAAGACTGAGAAAACGAAGAAAAACTTAGAAAAAATCTGTGAAAAAAAGTGAAAAAAAAAGGAAGAACTGAGAAGAAAAACTGAGAAAAAAACTGACTAGAAAAACTGAGCAGAAAAATAGAGCAGAAAAACTGAGAAAAAAAGACTGAAAAAACTGAAGAAAAACTTAGAAAAAAACTGTGAAAAAAACTGAAAAAAAAGAAGAACTGAGAAGAAAAACTGAGAAAAAAACTGACTCGAATAACTGAGCAGAAAAATAGAGCAGAAAAACTGAGAAAAAAAGACTGAAAAAACTGAAGAAAAACTTAGAAAAAAACTGTGAAAAAAACAGAAAAAAAAGAAGAACTGAGAAGAAAAACTGAGAAAAAAACTGACTCGAATAACTGAGCAGAAAAACTGAGAAAAAAAGACTGAAAAAACTGAAGAAAAACTTAGAAAAAAAGTGTGAAAAAAACTGAAAAAAAAGAACTGAGAAGAAAAACTGAGAAAAAAACTGACTAGAAAAACTGAGCAGAAAAATAGAGCAGAAAAACTGAGAAAAAAAGACTGAAAAAACTGAAGAAAAACTTAGAAAAAAACTGTGAAAAAAACTGAAAAAAAAGAAGAACTGAGAAGAAAAACTGAGAAAAAAACTGACTCGAATAACTGAGCAGAAAAACAGGGCAGAAAAACTGAGAAAAAAAGACTGAGAAAACGAAGAAAAACTTAGAAAAAATCTGTGAAAAAAAGTAAAAAAAAAAGGAAGAACTGAGAAGAAAAACTGAGAAAAAAACTGACTAGAAAAACTGAGCAGAAAAATAGAGCAGAAAAACTGAGAAAAAAAGACTGAAAAAACTGAAGAAAAACTTAGAAAAAAAGTGTGAAAAAAACTGAAAAAAAAGAAGAACTGAGAAGAAATACTGAGAAAAAAACTGACTCGAATAACTGAGCAGAAAAACAGGGCAGAAAAACTGAGAAAAAAAGACTGAGAAAACGAAGAAAAACTTAGAAAAAATCTGTGAAAAAAAGTGAAAAAAAAAGGAAGAACTGAGAAGAAAAACTGAGAAAAAAACTGACTAGAAAAACTGAGCAGAAAAATAGAGCAGAAAAACTGAGAAAAAAAGACTGAAAAAACTGAAGAAAAACTTAGAAAAAAACTGTGAAAAAAACTGAAAAAAAAGAAGAACTGTGAAGAAAAACTGAGAAAAAAAGACTGAAAAAACTGATGAAAGACTTAGAAAAAAAGTGTGAAAATACTGAAAAAAAAGAAGAACTGAGAAGAAAAACTGAGAAAAAAACTGACTAGAATAACTGAGCAGAAAAACAGGGCAGAAAAACTGAGAAAAAAAGACTGAGAAAACGAAGAAAAACTTAGAAAAAAACTGTGAAAAAAAGTGAAAAAAAAGGAAGAACTGAGAAGAAAAACTGAGAAAAAAACTGACTAGAAAAACTGAGCAGAAAAATAGAGCAGAAAAACTGAGAAAAAAAGACTGAAAAAACTGAAGAAAAACTTAGAAAAAAACTGTGAAAAAAACTGAAAAAAAAGAACTGAGAAGAAAAACTGAGAAAAAAAGACTGAAAAAACTGAAGAAAGACTAAGAAAAAAAGTGTGAAAATACTGAAAAAAAAGAAGAACTGAGAAGAAAAACTGAGAAAAAAACTGACTAGAATAACTGAGCAGAAAAACAGAGCAGAAAAACTGAGAAAAAAAGACTTAGAAAACGAAGAAAAACTTAGAAAAAAACTGTGAAAAAAACTGAAAAAAAAGAAGAACTGAGAAGAAAAACTGAGAAAAAAAGACTGAAAAAACTGAAGAAATACTTAGAAAAAAAGTGTGAAAAAAACTGAAAAAAAAGAAGAACTGAGCAGAAAAACTGAGAAAAAAACTGACTAGAAAAACTGAGCAGAAAAATAGAGCAGAAAAACTGAGAAAAAAAGACTGAAAAAACTGAAGAAAAACTTAGAAAAAAAGTGTGAAAAAAACTGAAAAAAAAGAAGAACTGAGAAGAAATACTGAGAAAAAAACTGACTCGAATAACTGAGCAGAAAAACAGGGCAGAAAAACTGAGAAAAAAAGACTGAGAAAACGAAGAAAAACTTAGAAAAAATCTGTGAAAAAAAGTGAAAAAAAAAGGAAGAACTGAGAAGAAAAACTGAGAAAAAAACTGACTAGAAAAACTGAGCAGAAAAATAGAGCAGAAAAACTGAGAAAAAAAGACTGAAAAAACTGAAGAAAAACTTAGAAAAAAACTGTGAAAAAAACTGAAAAAAAAGAAGAACTGTGAAGAAAAACTGAGAAAAAAAGACTGAAAAAACTGAAGAAAGACTTAGAAAAAAAGTGTGAAAATACTGAAAAAAAAGAAGAACTGAGAAGAAAAACTGAGAAAAAAACTGACTAGAATAACTGAGCAGAAAAACAGGGCAGAAAAACTGAGAAAAAAAGACTGAGAAAACGAAGAAAAACTTAGAAAAAAACTGTGAAAAAAAGTGAAAAAAAAGGAAGAACTGAGAAGAAAAACTGAGAAAAAAACTGACTAGAAAAACTGAGCAGAAAAATAGAGCAGAAAAACTGAGAAAAAAAGACTGAAAAAACTGAAGAAAAACTTAGAAAAAAACTGTGAAAAAAACTGAAAAAAAAGAACTGAGAAGAAAAACTGAGAAAAAAAGACTGAAAAAACTGAAGAAAGACTAAGAAAAAAAGTGTGAAAATACTGAAAAAAAAGAAGAACTGAGAAGAAAAACTGAGAAAAAAACTGACTAGAATAACTGAGCAGAAAAACAGAGCAGAAAAACTGAGAAAAAAAGACTTAGAAAACGAAGAAAAACTTAGAAAAAAACTGTGAAAAATACTGAAAAAAAAGAAGAATTGAGAAGAAAAACTGAGAAAAAAACTGACTCGAATAACTGAGCAGAAAAACAGGGCAGAAAAACTGAGAAAAAAAGACTGAGAAAACGAAGAAAAACTTAGAAAAAAACTGTGAAAAGAACTGAAAAAAAAGAAGAACTGAGAAGAAAAACTGAGAAAAAAACTGACTAGAATAACTGAGCAGAAAAACAGAGCAGAAAAACTGAGAAAAAAAGACTGAGAAAACGAAGAAAAACTTAGAAAACACTGTGAAAAAAACTGAAAAAAAAGAAGAACTGAGAAGAAAAACTGAGAAAAAAACTGACTAGAAAGACTGAGCAGAAAAACAGAGCAGAAAAACTGAGAAAAAAAGACTGAAAATACTGAAGAAAAACTTAGAAAAAAACTGTGAAATAAACTGAAAAAAAAGAAGAACTGAGAAGAAAAACTGAGAAAAAAACTGACTAGAATAACTGAGCAGAAAAACAGAGCAGAAAAAGTGAGAAAAAAAGACTGAGAAAACGAAGAAAAACTTAGAAAAAAACTGTGAAAAAAACTGAAAAAAAAGAAGAACTGAGAAGAAAAACTGAGAAAAAAAGACTGAAAAAACTGAAGAAAAACTTAGAAAAAAAGTGTGAAAAAAACTGAAAAAAAAGAAGAACTGAGAAGAAAAACTGAGAAAAAAACTGACTAGAAAAACTGAGCAGAAAAACAGAGCAGAAAAACTGAGAAAAAAAGACTGAGAAAACGAAGAAAAACTTAGAAAAAACTGTGAAAGAAACTGAAAAAAAGAAGAACTGAGAAGAAAAACTGAGAAAAAAAGACTGAAAAAACTGAAGAAAAACTTAGAAAAAAACTGTGAAAAAAACTGAGAAAAAAAAGAACTGAGATGAAAAACTGAGCAAAAAAGACTGAAAAAACTGAGGAAAAACGGAGGAAAAGAACTGTGAAAAAAACTGAAGAAAAAGAAGAACTGAGAAGAAAAACTGAGAAAAAAACTGACTAGAAAAACTGAGCAGAAAAACAGAGCAGAAAAACTGAGAAAAAAAGACTGAGAAAACGAAGAAAAACTTAGAAAAAAACTGTGAAAAAAACTGAAAAAAAAGAAGAACTGAGAAGAAAAACTGAGAAAAAAAACTGACTAGAAAGACTGAGCAGAAAAACAGAGCAGAAAAACTGAGAAAAAAAGACTGAGAAAACGAAGAAAAACTTAGAAAAAAACTGTGAAAAAAACTGAAAAAAAAGAAGAACTGAGAAGAAAAACTGAGAAAAAAAACTGACTAGAAAAACTGAGCAGAAAAACAGAGCAGAAAAACTGAGAAAAAAAGACTGAGAAAACGTAGAAAAACTTAGAAAAAAACTGTGAAAAAAAACTGAAAAAAAAAAGAACTGAGAAGAAAAACTGAGAAAAAAAGACTGAAAAAACTGAAGAAAAACTTAGAAAAAAAGTGTGAAAAAAACTGAAAAAAAAGAAGAACAGAGAAGAAAAAATGTGAAAAAAACTGACTAGAAAAACTGAGCAGAAAAACAGAGCAGAAAAACTGAGAAAAAAAGACTGAGAAAACGAAGAAAAACTTAGAAAAAAACTGTGAAAAAAACTGAAAACAAAGAAGAACTGAGCAGAAAAACTGAGAAAAAAAGACTGAAAAAACTGAAGAAAAACTTAGAAAAAAACTGAAAAAAACTGAAAAAAAAGAAGAGCTGAGAAGAAAAACTGAGAAAAAAAGACTGAAAAAACTGAAGAAAAACTTAGAAAAAAACTGTGAAAAAAACTGAAAAAAAAGAAGAACTGAGAAGAAAAACTGAGAAAAAAACTGACTAGAAAGACTGAGCAGAAAAACAGAGCAGAAAAACTGAGAAAAAAAGACTGAAAAAACTGAAGAAAAACTTAGAGAAAAACTGTGAAAAAAACTGAAAAAAAAGAAGAACTGAGAAGAAAAACTGAGAAAAAAAGACTGAAAAAACTGAAGAAAGACTTAGAAAAAAAGTATGAAAAAAACTGAAAAAAAAGAAGAACTGAGAAGAAAAACTGAGAAAAAAACTGACTAGAAAAACTGAGCAGAAAAACAGAGCAGAAAAACTGAGAAAAAAAGACTGAGAAAACGAAGAAAAACTTAGAGAAAAACTGTGAAAAAAACTGAAAACAAAAAAGAACTGAGCAGAAAAACTGAGAAAAAAAGACTGAAAAACTGAAGAAAAAGTAGAAAAAAAACAGTGGAAAAAACTGTGAAAAAAAGAACTGAGAAGAAAAACTGAGTAAAAAAACTGACTAGAAAAACTGAGCAGAAAAACAGAGCAGAAAAACTGAGAAAAAAAGACTGGGAAAACGAAGAAAAACTTAGAAAAAAACTGTGAAAAAAACTGAAAAAAAAGAAGAACTGAGAAGAAAAACTGAGAAAAAAAGACTGAAAAAACTGAAGAAAAACTTAGAAAAAAGTGTGAAAAAAACTGAAAAAAAAGAAGAACTGAGAAGAAAAACTGAGAAAAAAAACTGACTAGAAAAACTGAGCAGAAAAACAGAGCAGAAAAACTGAGAAAAAAAGACTGAGAAAACGAAGAAAAACTTAGAAAAAAACTGAAAAAAACTGAAAACAAAGAAGAACTGAGCTGAAAAACTGAGAAAAAAAGACTGAAAAAACTGAAGAAAAAGTAGAAAAAAAACAGTGGAAAAAACTGTGAAAAAAAAGAACTGAGAAGAAAAACTGAGTAAAAAAACTGACTAGAAAAACTGAGCAGAAAAACAGAGCAGAAAAACTGAGAAAAAAAGACTGAGAAAACGAAGAAAAACTTGGAAAAAAACTGTGAAAAAAACTGAAAAAAAAGAACTGAGAAGAAAAACTGAGAAAAAAGACTGAAAAAACTGAAGAAAAACTTAGGAAAAAAGTGTGAAAAAAACTGAAAAAAAAGAAGAACTGAGAAGAAAAACTGAGAAAAAAACTGACTAGAAAAACTGAGCAGAAAAACAGAGCAGAAAAACTGAGAAAAAAAGACTGAGAAAACGAAGAAAAACTTAGAAAAAAACTGTGAAAAAAACTGAAAACAAAGAAGAACTGAGCAGAAAAACTGAGAAAAAAAGACTGAAAAAACTGAAGAAAGACTTAGAAAAAAACTGTGAAAAAAACTGTGAAAAAAAAGAACTGACAAGAAAAACTGAGCAAAAAAGACTGAAAAAACTGAGGAAAAACGGAGGAAAAAAACTATGAAAAAAACTGTGAAAAAAAGAAGAACTGAGAAGGAAAACTGAGAAAAAAACTGACTAGAAAAACTGAGCAGAAAAACAGAGCAGAAAAACTGAGAAAAAAAGACTGAGAAAACGAAGAAAAACTTAGAAAAATACTGTGAAAGAAACTGAAAAAAAGAAGAACTGAGAAGAAAAACTGAGAAAAAAAGACTGAAAAAACTGAAGAAAAACTTAGAAAAAAACTGTGAAAAAAACTGAGAAAAAAAAGAACTGAGATGAAAAACTGAGCAAAAAAGACTGAAAAAACTGAGGAAAAACGGAGGAAAAGAACTGTGAAAAAAACTGAAGAAAAAGAAGAACTGAGAAGAAAAACTGAGAAAAAAACTGACTAGAAAAACTGAGCAGAAAAACAGAGCAGAAAAACTGAGAAAAAAAGACTGAGAAAACGAAGAAAAACTTAGAAAAAAACTGAAAAAAACTGAAAAAAAAGAAGAACTGAGAAGAAAAACTGAGAAAAAAAGACTGAAAAAACTGAAGAAAGACTTAGAAAAAAAGTGTGAAAAAAACTGAAAAAAAAGAAGAACTGAGAAAAAAAACTGAGAAAAAAACTGACTCGAATAACTGAGCAGAAAAACAGGGCAGAAAAACTGAGAAAAAAACTGTGAAAAAAACTGAAAAAAAAGAAGAACTGAGAAGAAAAACTGAGAAAAAAAGACTGAAAAAACTGAAGAAAAACTTAGAAAAAAAGTGTGAAAAAAACTGAAAAAAAAGAAGAACTGAGAAGAAAAACTGAGAAAAAAAACTGACTAGAAAAACTGAGCAGAAAAACAGAGCAGAAAAACTGAGAAAAAAAGACTGAGAAAACGAAGAAAAACTTAGAAAAAAACTGAAAAAAACTGAAAACAAAGAAGAACTGAGCTGAAAAACTGAGAAAAAAAGACTGAAAAAACTGAAGAAAAACTTAGAAAAAAAGTGTGAAAATACTGAAAAAAAAGAAGAACTGAGAAGAAAAACTGAGAAAAAAACTGACTAGAATAACTGAGCAGAAAAACAGAGCAGAAAAACTGAGAAAAAAAGACTTAGAAAACGAAGAAAAACTTAGAAAAAAACTGTGAAAAATACTGGAAAAAAAGAAGAACTGAGAAGAAAAACTGAGAAAAAAACTGACTCGAATAACTGAGCAGAAAAACAGGGCAGAAAAACTGAGAAAAAAAGACTGAGAAAACGAAGAAAAACTTAGAAAAAAACTGTGAAAAAAACTGAAAAAAAAGAAGAACTGAGAAGAAAAACTGAGAAAAAAACTGACTAGAATAACTGAGCAGAAAAACAGAGCAGAAAAACTGAGAAAAAAAGACTGAGAAAACGAAGAAAAACTGAGAAAAAACTGTGAAAAAAACTGAAAAAAAAGAAGAACTGAGAAGAAAAACTGAGAAAAAAACTGACTAGAATAACTGAGCAGAAAAACAGAGCAGAAAAAGTGAGAAAAAAAGACTGAGAAAACGAAGAAAAACTTAGAAAAAAACTGAAAAAAACTGAAAAAAAAGAAGAACTGAGAAGAAAAACTGAGAAAAAAGACTGAAAAAACTGAAGAAAAACTTAGAAAAAAACTGTGAAAGAAACTGAAAAAAAGAAGAACTGAGAAGAAAAACTGAGAAAAAAAGACTGAAAAAACTGAAGAAAAACTTAGAAAAAAACTGAAAAAAACTGAAAAAAAAGAAGAACTGAGAAGAAAAACTGAGAAAAAAAGACTGAGAAAACGAAGAAAAACTTAGAAAAAAACTGTGAAAAAAAGGGAAGAACTGAGAAGAAAAACTGAGAAAAAAACTGACTAGAAAAACTGAGCAGAAAAATATAGCAGAAAAACTGAGAAAAAAAGACTGAAAAAACTGAAGAAAAACTTAGAAAAAAACTGTGAAAAAAACTGAAAAAAAAGAAGAACTGAGAAGAAAAACTGAGAAAAAAAGACTGAAAAAACTGAAGAAAGACTTAGAAAAAAAGTGTGAAAATACTGAAAAAAAAGAAGAACTGAGAAGAAAAACTGAGAAAAAAAACTGACTAGAATAACTGAGCAGAAAAACAGAGCAGGAAAACTGAGAAAAAAAGACTTAGAAAACGAAGAAAAACTTAGAAAAATACTGTGAAAAATACTGAAAAAAAAGAAGAACTGAGAAGAAAAACTGAGAAAAAAACTGACTAGAATAACTGAGCAGAAAAACAGAGCAGAAAAACTGAGAAAAAAAGACTGAGAAAACGAACAAAAACTTAGAAAAAAACTGTGAAAAAAACTGAAAAAAAAGAAGAACTGAGAAGAAAAACTGAGAAAAAAAACTGACTAGAAAAACTGAGCAGAAAAACAGAGCAGAAAAACTGAGAAAAAAAGACTGAGAAAACGTAGAAAAACTTAGAAAAAAACTGTGAAAAAAACTGAAAACAAAGAAGAACTGAGCAGAAAAACTGAGAAAAAAAGACTGAAAAAACTGAAGAAAAACTTAGAAAAAAACTGAAAAAAACTGAAAAAAAAGAAGAACTGAGAAGAAAAACTGAGAAAAAAAGACTGAAAAAACTGAAGAAAAACTTAGAAAAAAAGTGTGAAAAAAACTGAAAAAAAAGAAGAACAGAGAAGAAAAAATGTGAAAAAAACTGACTAGAAAAACTGAGCAGAAAAACAGAGCAGAAAAACTGAGAAAAAAAGACTGAGAAAACGAAGAAAAACTTAGAAAAAAACTGTGAAAAAAACTGAAAACAAAGAAGAACTGAGCAGAAAAACTGAGAAAAAAAGACTGAAAAAACTGAAGAAAAACTTAGAAAAAAACTGAAAAAAACTGAAAAAAAAGAAGAACTGAGAAGAAAAACTGAGAAAAAAAGACTGAAAAAACTGAAGAAAAACTTAGAAAAAAACTGTGAAAAAAACTGAAAAAAAAGAACTGAGAAGAAAAACTGAGAAAAAAACTGACTAGAAAAACTGAGCAGAAAAACAGAGCAGAAAAACTGAGAAAAAAAGACTGAGAAAACGAAGAAAAACTTAGAGAAAAACTGTGAAAAAAAATGAAAACAAAAAAGAACTGAGCAGAAAAACTGAGAAAAAAAGACTGAAAAACTGAAGAAAAAGTAGAAAAAAAACAGTGGAAAAAACTGTGAAAAAAAGAACTGAGAAGAAAAACTGAGTAAAAAAACTGACTAGAAAAACTGAGCAGAAAAACAGAGCAGAAAAACTGAGAAAAAAGACTGAGAAAACGAAGAAAAACTTAGAAAAAAACTGTGAAAAAAACTGAAAAAAAAGAAGAACTGAGAAGAAAAACTGAGAAAAAAAGACTGAAAAAACTGAAGAAAAACTTAGAAAAAAAGTGTGAAAAAAACTGAAAAAAAAGAAGAACTGAGAAGAAAAACTGAGAAAAAAAACTGACTAGAAAAACTGAGCAGAAAAACAGAGCAGAAAAACTGAGAAAAAAAGACTGAGAAAACGAAGAAAAACTTAGAAAAAAACTGAAAAAAACTGAAAACAAAGAAGAACTGAGCTGAAAAACTGAGAAAAAAAGACTGAAAAAACTGAAGAAAAAGTAGAAAAAAAACAGTGGAAAAAACTGTGAAAAAAAAGAACTGAGAAGAAAAACTGAGTAAAAAAACTGACTAGAAAAACTGAGCAGAAAAACAGAGCAGAAAAACTGAGAAAAAAGACTGAGAAAACGAAGAAAAACTTAGAAAAAAACTGTGAAAAAAACTGAAAAAAAAGAAGAACTGAGAAGAAAAACTGAGAAAAAAAGACTGAAAAAACTGAAGAAAAACTTAGAAAAAAAGTGTGAAAAAAACTGAAAAAAAAGAAGAACTGAGAAGAAAAACTGAGAAAAAAAGACTGAAAAAACTGAAGAAAAACTTAGAAAAAAAGTGTGAAAAAACTGAAAAAAAAGAAGAACTGAGAAGAAAAACTGAGAAAAAAACTGACTAGAAAAACTGAGCAGAAAAACAGAGCAGATAAACTGAGAAAAAAAGACTGAGAAAACGAAGAAAAACTTAGAAAAAAACTGTGAAAAAAACTGAAAACAAAGAAGAACTGAGCTGAAAAACTGAGAAAAAAAGACTGAAAAAACTGAAGAAAAAGTAGAAAAAAAACAGTGGAAAAAACTGTGAAAAAAAGAACTGAGAAGAAAAACTGAGTAAAAAAACTGACTAGAAAAACAGAGCAGAAAAACTGAGAAAAAAAGACTGAGAAAACGAAGAAAAACTTAGAAAAAAACTGTGAAAAAAACTGAAAAAAAAGAAGAACTGAGAAGAAAAACTGAGAAAAAAACTGACTCGAAAAACTGAGTAGAAAAACAGAGCAGAAAAACTGAGAAAAAAAAGACTGAGAAAACGAAGAAAAACTTAGAAAAAAACTGTGAAAAAAACTGAAAACAAAGAAGAACTGAGCAGAAAAACTGAGAAAAAAAGACTGAAAAAACTGAAGAAAAAGTAGAAAAAAAACAGTGGAAAAAACTGTGAAAAAAAAGAACTGAGAAGAAAAACTGAGTAAAAAAACTGACTAGAAAAACTGAGCAGAAAAACAGAGCAGAAAAACTGAGAAAAAAAGACTGAGAAAACGAAGAAAAACTTAGAAAAAAACTGTGAAAAAAACTGAAAAAAAAGAAGAACTGAGAAGAAAAACTGAGTAAAAAAACTGACTAGAAAAACTGAGCAGAAAAACAGAGCAGAAAAACTGAGAAAAAAAGACTGAGAAAACGAAGAAAAACTTAGAAAAAAACTGTGAAAAAAACTGAAAAAAAAGAAGAACTTAGAAGAAAAACTGAGAAAAAAAGACTGAAAAAACTGAAGAAAAACTTAGAAAAAAAGTGTGAAAAAAACTGAAAAAAAAGAACTGAGAAGAAAAACTGAGAAAAAAACTGACTAGAAAAACTGAGTAGAAAAACAGAGCAGAAAAACTGAGAAAAAAAGACTGAGAAAACGAAGAAAAACTTAGAAAAAAACTGTGAAAAAAACTGAAAACAAAGAAGAACTGAGCAGAAAAACTGAGAAAAAAAGACTGAAAAAACTGAAGAAAAAGTAGAAAAAAAACAGTGGAAAAAACTGTGAAAAAAAAGAACTGAGAAGAAAAACTGAGTAAAAAAACTGACTAGAAAAACTGAGCAGAAAAACAGAGCAGAAAAACTGAGAAAAAAAGACTGAAAAAACTGAAGAAAAAGGAGAAAAAAAACAGTGGAAAAAACTGTGAAAAAAAAGAACTGAGAAGAAAAACTGAGTAAAAAAACTGACTAGAAAAACTGAGCAGAAAAACAGAGCAGAAAAACTGAGAAAAAAAGACTGAGAAAACGAAGAAAAACTTAGAAAAAAACTGTGAAAAAAACTGAAAAAAAAGAAGAACTGAGAAGAAAAACTGAGAAAAAAAGACTGAAAAAACTGAAGAAAAACTTAGAAAAAAAGTGTGAAAAAAACTGAAAAAAAAGAACTGAGAAGAAAAACTGAGAAAAAAACTGACTAGAAAAACTGAGCAGAAAAACAGAGCAGAAAAACTGAGAAAAAAAGACTGAGAAAACGAAGAAAAACTTAGAAAAAAACTGTGAAAAAAACTGAAAACAAAGAAGAACTGAGCAGAAAAACTGAGAAAAAAAGACTGAAAAAACTGAAGAAAAAGTAGAAAAAAAACAGTGGAAAAAAATGTGAAAAAAAAGAACTGAGAAGAAAAACTGAGTAAAAAAACTGACTAGAAAAACTGAGCAGAAAAACAGAGCAGAAAAACTGAGAAAAAAAGACTGAGAAAACGAAGAAAAACTTAGAAAAAAACTGTGAAAAAAACTGAAAAAAAAGAAGAACTGAGAAGAAAAACTGAGAAAAAAAGACTGAAAAAACTGAAGAAAAACTTAGAAAAAAAGTGTGAAAAAAACTGAAAAAAAAGAAGAATTGAGAAGAAAAACTGAGAAAAAAACTGACTAGAAAAACTGAGCAGAAAAACAGAGCAGAAAAACTGAGAAAAAAAGACTGAGAAAACGAAGAAAAACTTAGAAAAAAACTGTGAAAAAAATTGAAAACAAAAAAGAACTGAGCAGAAAAACTGAGAAAAAAAGACTGAAAAACTGAAGAAAAAGTAGGAAAAAAACAGTGGAAAAAACTGTGAAAAAAAGAACTGAGAAGAAAAACTGAGAAAAAAACTGACTAGAAAAACTGAGCAGAAAAACAGAGCAGAAAAACTGAGAAAAAAAGACTGAGAAAACGAAGAAAAACTTAGAAAAAAACTGTGAAAAAAACTGAAAAAAAAGAAGAACTGAGAAGAAAAACTGAGAAAAAAAGACTGAAAAAACTGAAGAAAAACTTAGAAAAAAAGTGTGAAAAAAACTGAAAAAAAAGAACTGAGAAGAAAAACTGAGAAAAAAACTGACTAGAAAAACTGAGCAGAAAAACAGAGCAGAAAAACTGAGAAAAAAAGACTGAGAAAACGAAGAAAAACTTAGAAAAAAACTGTGAAAAAAATTGAAAACAAAAAAGAACTGAGCAGAAAAACTGAGAAAAAAAGACTGAATAACTGAAGAAAAAGTAGGAAAAAAACAGTGGAAAAAACTGTGAAAAAAAGAACTGAGAAGAAAAACTGAGTAAAAAAACTGACTAGAAAAACTGAGCAGAAAAACAGAGCAGAAAAACTGAGAAAAAAAGACTGAGAAAACGAAGAAAAACTTAGAAAAAAACTGTGAAAAAAACTGAAAAAAAAGAAGAACTGAGAAGAAAAACTGAGAAAAAAAGACTGAAAAAACTGAAGAAAAACTTAGAAAAAAAGTGTGAAAAAAACTGAAAAAAAAGAAGAACTGAGAAGAAAAACTGAGAAAAAAACTGACTAGAAAAACTGAGCAGAAAAACAGAGCAGAAAAACTGAGAAAAAAAGACTGAGAAAACGAAGAAAAACTTAGAAAAAAACTGTGAAAAAAACTGAAAACAAAGAAGAACTGAGCAGAAAAACTGAGAAAAAAAGACTGAAAAAACTGAAGAAAAAGTAGAAAAAAAACAGTGGAAAAAACTGTGAAAAAAAAGAACTGAGAAGAAAAACTGAGTAAAAAAACTGACTAGAAAAACTGAGCAGAAAAACAGAGCAGAAAAACTGAGAAAAAAAGACTGAAAAAACTGAAGAAAAAGGAGAAAAAAAACAGTGGAAAAAACTGTGAAAAAAAAGAACTGAGAAGAAAAACTGAGTAAAAAAACTGACTAGAAAAACTGAGCAGAAAAACAGAGCAGAAAAACTGAGAAAAAAAGACTGAGAAAACGAAGAAAAACTTAGAAAAAAACTGTGAAAAAAACTGAAAAAAAAGAAGAACTGAGAAGAAAAACTGAGAAAAAAAGACTGAAAAAACTGAAGAAAAACTTAGAAAAAAAGTGTGAAAAAAACTGAAAAAAAAGAACTGAGAAGAAAAACTGAGAAAAAAACTGACTAGAAAAACTGAGTAGAAAAACAGAGCAGAAAAACTGAGAAAAAAAGACTGAGAAAACGAAGAAAAACTTAGAAAAAAACTGTGAAAAAAACTGAAAACAAAGAAGAACTGAGCAGAAAAACTGAGAAAAAAAGAATGAAAAAACAGAAGAAAAAGTAGAAAAAAAACAGTGGAAAAAAATGTGAAAAAAAAGAACTGAGAAGAAAAACTGAGTAAAAAAACTGACTAGAAAAACTGAGCAGAAAAACAGAGCAGAAAAACTGAGAAAAAAAGACTGAGAAAACGAAGAAAAACTTAGAAAAAAACTGTGAAAAAAACTGAAAAAAAAGAAGAACTGAGAAGAAAAACTGAGAAAAAAAGACTGAAAAAACTGAAGAAAAACTTAGAAAAAAAGTGTGAAAAAAACTGAAAAAAAAGAAGAACTGAGAAGAAAAACTGAGAAAAAAACTGACTAGAAAAACTGAGCAGAAAAACAGAGCAGGAAAACTGAGAAAAAAAGACTGAGAAAACGAAGAAAAACTTAGAAAAAAACTGTGAAAAAAACTGAAAAAAAAGAAGAACTGAGAAGAAAAACTGAGAAAAAAAGACTGAAAAAACTGAAGAAAAACTTAGAAAAAAAGTGTGAAAAAAACTGAAAAAAAAGAAGAACTGAGAAGAAAAACTGAGAAAAAAACTGACTAGAAAAACTGAGTAGAAAAACAGAGCAGAAAAACTGAGAAAAAAAGACTGAGAAAACGAAGAAAAACTTAGAAAAAAACTGTGAAAAAAACTGAAAACAAAGAAGAACTGAGCAGAAAAACTGAGAAAAAAAGACTGAAAAAACTGAAGAAAAAGTAGAAAAAAAACAGTGGAAAAAACTGTGAAAAAAAAGAACTGAGAAGAAAAACTGAGTAAAAAAACTGACTAGAAAAACTGAGCAGAAAAACAGAGCAGAAAAACTGAGAAAAAAAGACTGAGAAAACGAAGAAAAACTTAGAAAAAAACTGTGAAAAAAACTGAAAAAAAAGAAGAACTGAGAAGAAAAACTGAGAAAAAAAGACTGAAAAAACTGAAGAAAAACTTAGAAAAAAAGTGTGAAAAAAACTGAAAAAAAAGAAGAACTGAGAAGAAAAACTGAGAAAAAAACTGACTAGAAAAACTGAGTAGAAAAACAGAGCAGAAAAACTGAGAAAAAAAGACTGAGAAAACGAAGAAAAACTTAGAAAAAAACTGTGAAAAAAACTGAAAACAAAGAAGAACTGAGCAGAAAAACTGAGAAAAAAAGACTGAAAAAACTGAAGAAAAAGTAGAAAAAAAACAGTGGAAAAAAATGTGAAAAAAAAGAACTGAGAAGAAAAACTGAGTAAAAAAACTGAGTAGAAAAACTGAGCAGAAAAACAGAGCAGAAAAACTGAGAAAAAAAGACTGAGAAAACGAAGAAAAACTTAGAAAAAAACTGTGAAAAAAACTGAAAAAAAAGAACTGAGAAGAAAAACTGAGAAAAAAAGACTGAAAAAACTGAAGAAAAACTTAGAAAAAAAGTGTGAAAAAAACTGAAAAAAAAGAACTGAGAAGAAAAACTGAGAAAAAAACTGACTAGAAAAACTGAGCAGAAAAACAGAGCAGAAAAACTGAGAAAAAAAGACTGAGAAAACGAAGAAAAACTTAGAAAAAAACTGTGAAAAAAATTGAAAACAAAAAAGAACTGAGCAGAAAAACTGAGAAAAAAAGACTGAATAACTGAAGAAAAAGTAGGAAAAAAACAGTGGAAAAAACTGTGATAAAAAGAACAGAGAAGAAAAACTGAGTAAAAAAACTGACTAGAAAAACTGAGCAGAAAAACAGAGCAGAAAAACTGAGAAAAAAAGATTGAGAAAACGAAGAAAAACTTAGAAAAAAACTGTGAAAAAAACTGAAAACAAAGAAGAACTGAGAAGAAAAACTGAGAAAAAAAGACTGAAAAAACTGAAGAAAAACTTAGAAAAAAACTGTGAAAAAAACTGAAAAAAAAGAAGAACTGAGAAGAAAAACTGAGAAAAAAATTGACTAGAAAAACTGAGCAGAAAAACAAAGCAGAAAAACTGAGAAAAAAAGACTGAGAAAACGAAGAAAAACTTAGAAAAAAACTGTGAAAAAAACTGACTAGAAAAACTGAGCAGAAAAATAGAGCAAATAAACTGAGAAAAAAAGACTGAAAAAACTGAAAAAAAACTTAGAAAAAAACTGTGAAAAAAACTGAAAAAATAGAAGAACTGAGAAGAAAAACTGAGAAAAAAAGACTGAAAAAACTGAAGAAAGACTTAGAAAAAAAGTGTGAAAATACTGAAAAAAAAGAAGAACTGAGAAGAAAAACTGAGAAAAAAAGACTGAAAAAACTGAAGAAAAACTTAGAAAAAAACTGTGAAAGAAACTGAGAAAAAGAAGAACTGAGAAGAAGAACTGAGAAAAAAAGACTGAAAAAACTGAAGAAAAACTTAGAAAAAAACTGTGAAAAAAACTGAGAAAAAAAAGAACTGAGATGAAAAACTGAGCAAAAAAGACTGAAAAAACTGAGGAAAAACGGAGGAAAAGAACTGTGAAAAAAACTGAAGAAAAAGAAGAACTGAGAAGAAAAACTGAGAAAAAAACTGACGAGAAAAACTGAGCAGAAAAACAGAGCAGAAAAACTGAGCAAAAAAGACTGAGAAAACGAAGAACAACTTAGGAAAAAACTGTGAAAAAAACTGAAAAAAAAGAAGAACTGAGAAGAAAAACTGAGAAGAAAACTGACTAGAAAGACTGAGCAGAAAAACAGAGCAGAAAAACTGAGAAAAAAAGACTGAAAAAACTGAAGAAAAACTTAGAAAAAAACTGTGAAAAAAACTGAAAAAAAACTGAAAAAAAAGAAGAACTGAGAAGAAAAACTGAGTAAAAAAACTGACTAGAAAAACTGAGCAGAAAAACAGAGCAGAAAAACTGAGAAAAAAAGACTGAGAAAACGAAGAAAAACTTAGAAAAAAACTGTGAAAAAAACTGAAAAAAAAGAAGAACTGAGAAGAAAAACTGAGAAAAAAAGACTGAAAAAACTGAAGAAAAACTTAGAAAAAAAGTGTGAAAAAAACTGAAAAAAAAGAAGAACTGAGAAGAAAAACTGAGAAAAAAACTGACTAGAAAAACTGAGCAGAAAAACAGAGCAGAAAAACTGAGAAAAAAAGACTGAGAAAACGAAGAAAAACTTAGAAAAAAACTGTGAAAAAAACTGAAAACAAAGAAGAACTGAGAAGAAAAACTGAGAAAAAAAGACTGAAAAAACTGAAGAAAAACTTAGAAAAAAACTGTGAAAAAAACTGAAAAAAAAGAAGAACTGAGAAGAAAAACTGAGAAAAAAATTGACTAGAAAAACTGAGCAGAAAAACAGAGCAGAAAAACTGAGAAAAAAAGACTGAGAAAACGAAGAAAAACTTAGAAAAAAAGTGTGAAAAAAACTGAAAAAAAAGAAGAACTGAGAAGAAAAACTGAGAAAAAAACTGACTAGAAAAACTGAGCAGAAAAACAGAGCAGAAAAACTGAGAAAAAAAGACTGAAAAAACTGAAGAAAAACTTAGAAAAAAACTGTGAAAAAAACTGAAAAAAAAGAAGAACTGAGAAGAAAAACTGAGAAAAAACTGACTAGAAAAACTGAGCAGAAAAACAGAGCAGAAAAACTGAGAAAAAAAGACTGAGAAAACGAAGAAAAACTTAGAAAAAAACTGTGAAAAAAACTGACTAGAAAAACTGAGCAGAAAAATAGAGCAAATAAACTGAGAAAAAAAGACTGAAAAAACTGAAAAAAAACTTAGAAAAAAACTGTGAAAAAAACTGAAAAAATAGAAGAACTGAGAAGAAAAACTGAGAAAAAAAGACTGAAAAAACTGAAGAAAGACTTAGAAAAAAAGTGTGAAAATACTGAAAAAAAAGAAGAACTGAGAAGAAAAACTGAGAAAAAAAGACTGAAAAAACTGAAGAAAAACTTAGAAAAAAACTGTGAAAGAAACTGAGAAAAAGAAGAACTGAGAAGAAGAACTGAGAAAAAAAGACTGAAAAAACTGAAGAAAAACTTAGAAAAAAACTGTGAAAAAAACTGAGAAAAAAAAGAACTGAGATGAAAAACTGAGCAAAAAAGACTGAAAAAACTGAGGAAAAACGGAGGAAAAGAACTGTGAAAAAAACTGAAGAAAAAGAAGAACTGAGAAGAAAAACTGAGAAAAAAACTGACGAGAAAAACTGAGCAGAAAAACAGAGCAGAAAAACTGAGCAAAAAAGACTGAGAAAACGAAGAACAACTTAGGAAAAAACTGTGAAAAAAACTGAAAAAAAAGAAGAACTGAGAAGAAAAACTGAGAAGAAAACTGACTAGAAAGACTGAGCAGAAAAACAGAGCAGAAAAACTGAGAAAAAAAGACTGAAAAAACTGAAGAAAAACTTAGAAAAAAACTGTGAAAAAAACTGAAAAAAAACTGAAAAAAAAGAAGAACTGAGAAGAAAAACTGAGAAAAAAAGACTGAAAAAACTGAAGAAAGACTTAGAAAAAAAGTGTGAAATAAACTGAAAAAAAAGAAGAACTGAGAAGAAAAACTGAGAAAAAAACTGACTCGAATAACTGAGCAGAAAAACAGGGCAGAAAAACTGAGAAAAAAAGACTGAGAAAACGAAGAAAAACTTAGAAAAAAACTGTGAAAAAAACTGAAAACAAAGAAGAACTGAGCAGAAAAACTGAGAAAAAAAGACTGAAAAAACTGAAGAAAAAGTAGAAAAAAAACAGTGGAAAAAACTGTGAAAAAAAAGAACTGAGAAGAAAAACTGAGTAAAAAAACTGACTAGAAAAACTGAGCAGAAAAACAGAGCAGAAAAACTGAGAAAAAAAGACTGAGAAAACGAAGAAAAACTTAGAAAAAAACTGTGAAAAAAACTGAAAAAAAAGAAGAACTGAGAAGAAAAACTGAGAAAAAAGACTGAAAAAACTGAAGAAAAAGTTAGAAAAAAAGTGTGAAAAAAACTGAAAAAAAAGAAGAACTGAGAAGAAAAACTGAGAAAAAAACTGACTAGAAAAACTGAGCAGAAAAACAGAGCAGAAAAACTGAGAAAAAAAGACTGAGAAAACGAAGAAAAACTTAGAAAAAAACTGTGAAAAAAACTGAAAACAAAGAAGAACTGAGCAGAAAAACTGAGAAAAAAAGACTGAAAAAACTGAAGAAAAAGTAGAAAAAAAACAGTGGAAAAAACTGTGAAAAAAAAGAACTGAGAAGAAAAACTGAGTAAAAAAAACTGACTAGAAAAACTGAGCAGAAAAACAGAGCAGAAAAACTGAGAAAAAAAGACTGAGAAAACGAAGAAAAACTTAGAAAAAAACTGTGAAAAAAACTGAAAAAAAAGAAGAACTGAGAAGAAAAACTGAGAAAAAAAGACTGAAAAAACTGAAGAAAAACTTAGAAAAAAAGTGTGAAAAAAACTGAAAAAAAAGAAGAACTGAGAAGAAAAACTGAGAAAAAAACTGACTAGAAAAACTGAGCAGAAAAACAGAGCAGAAAAACTGAGAAAAAAAGACTGAGAAAACGAAGAAAAACTTAGGAAAAAACTGTGAAAAAAACTGAAAAAAAAGAAGAACTGAGAAGAAAAACTGAGAAGAAAACTGACTAGAAAGACTGAGCAGAAAAACAGAGCAGAAAAACTGAGAAAAAAAGACTGAAAAAACTGAAGAAAAACTTAGAAAAAAACTGTGAAAAAAACTGAAAAAAAACTGAAAAAAAAGAAGAACTGAGAAGAAAAACTGAGAAAAAAAGACTGAAAAAACTGAAGAAAGACTTAGAAAAAAAGTGTGAAATAAACTGAAAAAAAAGAAGAACTGAGAAGAAAAACTGAGAAAAAAACTGACTCGAATAACTGAGCAGAAAAACAGGGCAGAAAAACTGAGAAAAAAAGACTGAGAAAACGAAGAAAAACTTAGAAAAAAACTGTGAAAAAAACTGAAAACAAAGAACTGAGCAGAAAAACTGAGAAAAAAAGACTGAAAAAACTGAAGAAAAAGTAGAAAAAAAACAGTGGAAAAAACTGTGAAAAAAAAGAACTGAGAAGAAAAACTGAGTAAAAAAACTGACTAGAAAAACTGAGCAGAAAAACAGAGCAGAAAAACTGAGAAAAAAAGACTGAGAAAACGAAGAAAAACTTAGAAAAAAACTGTGAAAAAAACTGAAAAAAAAGAAGAACTGAGAAGAAAAACTGAGAAAAAAGACTGAAAAAACTGAAGAAAAACTTAGAAAAAAAGTGTGAAAAAAACTGAAAAAAAAGAAGAACTGAGAAGAAAAACTGAGAAAAAAACTGACTAGAAAAACTGAGCAGAAAAACAGAGCAGAAAAACTGAGAAAAAAAGACTGAGAAAACGAAGAAAAACTTAGAAAAAAACTGTGAAAAAAACTGAAAACAAAGAAGAACTGAGCAGAAAAACTGAGAAAAAAAGACTGAAAAAACTGAAGAAAAAGTAGAAAAAAAACAGTGGAAAAAACTGTGAAAAAAAAGAACTGAGAAGAAAAACTGAGTAAAAAAACTGACTAGAAAAACTGAGCAGAAAAACAGAGCAGAAAAACTGAGAAAAAAAGACTGAGAAAACGAAGAAAAACTTAGAAAAAAACTGTGAAAAAAACTGAAAAAAAAGAAGAACTGAGAAGAAAAACTGAGAAAAAAAGACTGAAAAAACTGAAGAAAAACTTAGAAAAAAAGTGTGAAAAAAACTGAAAAAAAAGAAGAACTGAGAAGAAAAACTGAGAAAAAAACTGACTAGAAAAACTGAGCAGAAAAACAGAGCAGAAAAACTGAGAAAAAAAGACTGAGAAAACGAAGAAAAACTTAGAAAAAAACTGTGAAAAAAACTGAAAACAAAGAAGAACTGAGAAGAAAAACTGAGAAAAAAAGACTGAAAAAACTGAAGAAAAACTTAGAAAAAAACTGTGAAAAAAACTGAAAAAAAAGAAGAACTGAGAAGAAAAACTGAGAAAAAAATTGACTAGAAAAACTGAGCAGAAAAACAAAGCAGAAAAACTGAGAAAAAAAGACTGAGAAAACGAAGAAAAACTTAGAAAAAAACTGTGAAAAAAACTGACTAGAAAAACTGAGCAGAAAAATAGAGCAAATAAACTGAGAAAAAAAGACTGAAAAAACTGAAAAAAAACTTAGAAAAAAACTGTGAAAAAAACTGAAAAAATAGAAGAACTGAGAAGAAAAACTGAGAAAAAAAGACTGAAAAAACTGAAGAAAGACTTAGAAAAAAAGTGTGAAAATACTGAAAAAAAAGAAGAACTGAGAAGAAAAACTGAGAAAAAAAGACTGAAAAAACTGAAGAAAAACTTAGAAAAAAACTGTGAAAGAAACTGAGAAAAAGAAGAACTGAGAAGAAGAACTGAGAAAAAAAGACTGAAAAAACTGAAGAAAAACTTAGAAAAAAACTGTGAAAAAAACTGAGAAAAAAAAGAACTGAGATGAAAAACTGAGCAAAAAAGACTGAAAAAACTGAGGAAAAACGGAGGAAAAGAACTGTGAAAAAAACTGAAGAAAAAGAAGAACTGAGAAGAAAAACTGAGAAAAAAACTGACGAGAAAAACTGAGCAGAAAAACAGAGCAGAAAAACTGAGCAAAAAAGACTGAGAAAACGAAGAACAACTTAGGAAAAAACTGTGAAAAAAACTGAAAAAAAAGAAGAACTGAGAAGAAAAACTGAGAAGAAAACTGACTAGAAAGACTGAGCAGAAAAACAGAGCAGAAAAACTGAGAAAAAAAGACTGAAAAAACTGAAGAAAAACTTAGAAAAAAACTGTAAAAAAAACTGAAAAAAAACTGAAAAAAAAGAAGAACTGAGAAGAAAAACTGAGAAAAAAAGACTGAAAAAACTGAAGAAAGACTTAGAAAAAAAGTGTGAAATAAACTGAAAAAAAAGAAGAACTGAGAAGAAAAACTGAGAAAAAAACTGACTCGAATAACTGAGCAGAAAAACAGGGCAGAAAAACTGAGAAAAAAAGACTGAGAAAACGAAGAAAAACTTAGAAAAAAACTGTGAAAAAAACTGAAAACAAAGAAGAACTGAGCAGAAAAATAGAGCAAATAAACTGAGAAAAAAAGACTGAAAAAACTGAAAAAAAACTTAGAAAAAAACTGTGAAAAAAACTGAAAAAATAGAAGAACTGAGAAGAAAAACTGAGAAAAAAAGACTGAAAAAACTGAAGAAAGACTTAGAAAAAAAGTGTGAAAATACTGAAAAAAAAGAAGAACTGAGAAGAAAAACTGAGAAAAAAAGACTGAAAAAACTGAAGAAAAACTTAGAAAAAAACTGTGAAAGAAACTGAGAAAAAGAAGAACTGAGAAGAAGAACTGAGAAAAAAAGACTGAAAAAACTGAAGAAAAACTTAGAAAAAAACTGTGAAAAAAACTGAGAAAAAAAAGAACTGAGATGAAAAACTGAGCAAAAAAGACTGAAAAAACTGAGGAAAAACGGAGGAAAAGAACTGTGAAAAAAACTGAAGAAAAAGAAGAACTGAGAAGAAAAACTGAGAAAAAAACTGACGAGAAAAACTGAGCAGAAAAACAGAGCAGAAAAACTGAGCAAAAAAGACTGAGAAAACGAAGAACAACTTAGGAAAAAACTGTGAAAAAAACTGAAAAAAAAGAAGAACTGAGAAGAAAAACTGAGAAGAAAACTGACTAGAAAGACTGAGCAGAAAAACAGAGCAGAAAAACTGAGAAAAAAAGACTGAAAAAACTGAAGAAAAACTTAGAAAAAAACTGTGAAAAAAACTGAAAAAAAACTGAAAAAAAAGAAGAACTGAGAAGAAAAACTGAGTAAAAAAACTGACTAGAAAAACTGAGCAGAAAAACAGAGCAGAAAAACTGAGAAAAAAAGACTGAGAAAACGAAGAAAAACTTAGAAAAAAACTGTGAAAAAAACTGAAAAAAATGAAGAACTGAGAAGAAAAACTGAGAAAAAAAGACTGAAAAAACTGAAGAAAAACTTAGAAAAAAAGTGTGAAAAAAACTGAAAAAAAAGAAGAACTGAGAAGAAAAACTGAGAAAAAAACTGACTAGAAAAACTGAGCAGAAAAACAGAGCAGAAAAACTGAGAAAAAAAGACTGAGGAAACGAAGAAAAACTTAGAAAAAAACTGTGAAAAAAACTGAAAACAAAGAAGAACTGAGAAGAAAAACTGAGAAAAAAAGACTGAAAAAACTGAAGAAAAACTTAGAAAAAAACTGTGAAAAAAACTGAAAAAAAAGAAGAACTGAGAAGAAAAACTGAGAAAAAAATTGACTAGAAAAACTGAGCAGAAAAACAGAGCAGAAAAACTGAGAAAAAAAGACTGAGAAAACGAAGAAAAACTTAGAAAAAAAGTGTGAAAAAAACTGAAAAAAAAGAAGAACTGAGAAGAAAAACTGAGAAAAAAACTGACTAGAAAAACTGAGCAGAAAAACAGAGCAGAAAAACTGAGAAAAAAAGACTGAAAAAACTGAAGAAAAACTTAGAAAAAAACTGTGAAAAAAACTGAAAAAAAAGAAGAACTGAGAAGAAAAACTGAGAAAAAAACTGACTAGAAAAACTGAGCAGAAAAACAGAGCAGAAAAACTGAGAAAAAAAGACTGAGAAAACGAAGAAAAACTTAGAAAAAAACTGTGAAAAAAACTGACTAGAAAAACTGAGCAGAAAAATAGAGCAAATAAACTGAGAAAAAAAGACTGAAAAAACTGAAAAAAAACTTAGAAAAAAACTGTGAAAAAAACTGAAAAAATAGAAGAACTGAGAAGAAAAACTGAGAAAAAAAGACTGAAAAAACTGAAGAAAGACTTAGAAAAAAAGTGTGAAAATACTGAAAAAAAAGAAGAACTGAGAAGAAAAACTGAGAAAAAAAGACTGAAAAAACTGAAGAAAAACTTAGAAAAAAACTGTGAAAGAAACTGAGAAAAAGAAGAACTGAGAAGAAGAACTGAGAAAAAAAGACTGAAAAAACTGAAGAAAAACTTAGAAAAAAACTGTGAAAAAAACTGAGAAAAAAAAGAACTGAGATGAAAAACTGAGCAAAAAAGACTGAAAAAACTGAGGAAAAACGGAGGAAAAGAACTGTGAAAAAAACTGAAGAAAAAGAAGAACTGAGAAGAAAAACTGAGAAAAAAACTGACGAGAAAAACTGAGCAGAAAAACAGAGCAGAAAAACTGAGCAAAAAAGACTGAGAAAACGAAGAACAACTTAGGAAAAAACTGTGAAAAAAACTGAAAAAAAAGAAGAACTGAGAAGAAAAACTGAGAAGAAAACTGACTAGAAAGACTGAGCAGAAAAACAGAGCAGAAAAACTGAGAAAAAAAGACTGAAAAAACTGAAGAAAAACTTAGAAAAAAACTGTGAAAAAAACTGAAAAAAAACTGAAAAAAAAGAAGAACTGAGAAGAAAAACTGAGAAAAAAAGACTGAAAAAACTGAAGAAAGACTTAGAAAAAAAGTGTGAAATAAACTGAAAAAAAAGAAGAACTGAGAAGAAAAACTGAGAAAAAAACTGACTCGAATAACTGAGCAGAAAAACAGGGCAGAAAAACTGAGAAAAAAAGACTGAGAAAACGAAGAAAAACTTAGAAAAAAACTGTGAAAAAAACTGAAATCAAAGAAGAACTGAGCAGAAAAACTGAGAAAAAAAGACTGAAAAAACTGAAGAAAAAGTAGAAAAAAAACAGTGGAAAAAACTGTGAAAAAAAAGAACTGAGAAGAAAAACTGAGTAAAAAAACTGACTAGAAAAACTGAGCAGAAAAACAGAGCAGAAAAACTGAGAAAAAAAGACTGAGAAAACGAAGAAAAACTTAGAAAAAAACTGTGAAAAAAACTGAAAAAAAAGAAGAACTGAGAAGAAAAACTGAGAAAAAAGACTGAAAAAACTGAAGAAAAAGTTAGAAAAAAAGTGTGAAAAAAACTGAAAAAAAAGAAGAACTGAGAAGAAAAACTGAGAAAAAAACTGACTAGAAAAACTGAGCAGAAAAACAGAGCAGAAAAACTGAGAAAAAAAGACTGAGAAAACGAAGAAAAACTTAGAAAAAAACTGTGAAAAAAACTGAAAACAAAGAAGAACTGAGCAGAAAAACTGAGAAAAAAAGACTGAAAAAACTGAAGAAAAAGTAGAAAAAAAACAGTGGAAAAAACTGTGAAAAAAAAGAACTGAGAAGAAAAACTGAGTAAAAAAAACTGACTAGAAAAACTGAGCAGAAAAACAGAGCAGAAAAACTGAGAAAAAAAGACTGAGAAAACGAAGAAAAACTTAGAAAAAAACTGTGAAAAAAACTGAAAAAAAAGAAGAACTGAGAAGAAAAACTGAGAAAAAAAGACTGAAAAAACTGAAGAAAAACTTAGAAAAAAAGTGTGAAAAAAACTGAAAAAAAAGAAGAACTGAGAAGAAAAACTGAGAAAAAAACTGACTAGAAAAACTGAGCAGAAAAACAGAGCAGAAAAACTGAGAAAAAAAGACTGAGAAAACGAAGAAAAACTTAGGAAAAAACTGTGAAAAAAACTGAAAAAAAAGAAGAACTGAGAAGAAAAACTGAGAAGAAAACTGACTAGAAAGACTGAGCAGAAAAACAGAGCAGAAAAACTGAGAAAAAAAGACTGAAAAAACTGAAGAAAAACTTAGAAAAAAACTGTGAAAAAAACTGAAAAAAAACTGAAAAAAAAGAAGAACTGAGAAGAAAAACTGAGAAAAAAAGACTGAAAAAACTGAAGAAAGACTTAGAAAAAAAGTGTGAAATAAACTGAAAAAAAAGAAGAACTGAGAAGAAAAACTGAGAAAAAAACTGACTCGAATAACTGAGCAGAAAAACAGGGCAGAAAAACTGAGAAAAAAAGACTGAGAAAACGAAGAAAAACTTAGAAAAAAACTGTGAAAAAAACTGAAAACAAAGAACTGAGCAGAAAAACTGAGAAAAAAAGACTGAAAAAACTGAAGAAAAAGTAGAAAAAAAACAGTGGAAAAAACTGTGAAAAAAAAGAACTGAGAAGAAAAACTGAGTAAAAAAACTGACTAGAAAAACTGAGCAGAAAAACAGAGCAGAAAAACTGAGAAAAAAAGACTGAGAAAACGAAGAAAAACTTAGAAAAAAACTGTGAAAAAAACTGAAAAAAAAGAAGAACTGAGAAGAAAAACTGAGAAAAAAGACTGAAAAAACTGAAGAAAAACTTAGAAAAAAAGTGTGAAAAAAACTGAAAAAAAAGAAGAACTGAGAAGAAAAACTGAGAAAAAAACTGACTAGAAAAACTGAGCAGAAAAACAGAGCAGAAAAACTGAGAAAAAAAGACTGAGAAAACGAAGAAAAACTTAGAAAAAAACTGTGAAAAAAACTGAAAACAAAGAAGAACTGAGCAGAAAAACTGAGAAAAAAAGACTGAAAAAACTGAAGAAAAAGTAGAAAAAAAACAGTGGAAAAAACTGTGAAAAAAAAGAACTGAGAAGAAAAACTGAGTAAAAAAACTGACTAGAAAAACTGAGCAGAAAAACAGAGCAGAAAAACTGAGAAAAAAAGACTGAGAAAACGAAGAAAAACTTAGAAAAAAACTGTGAAAAAAACTGAAAAAAAAGAAGAACTGAGAAGAAAAACTGAGAAAAAAAGACTGAAAAAACTGAAGAAAAACTTAGAAAAAAAGTGTGAAAAAAACTGAAAAAAAAGAAGAACTGAGAAGAAAAACTGAGAAAAAAACTGACTAGAAAAACTGAGTAGAAAAACAGAGCAGAAAAACTGAGAAAAAAAGACTGAGAAAACGAAGAAAAACTTAGAAAAAAACTGTGAAAAAAACTGAAAACAAAGAAGAACTGAGCAGAAAAACTGAGAAAAAAAGACTGAAAAAACTGAAGAAAAAGTAGAAAAAAAACAGTGGAAAAAAATGTGAAAAAAAAGAACTGAGAAGAAAAACTGAGTAAAAAAACTGAGTAGAAAAACTGAGCAGAAAAACAGAGCAGAAAAACTGAGAAAAAAAGACTGAGAAAACGAAGAAAAACTTAGAAAAAAACTGTGAAAAAAACTGAAAAAAAAGAAGAACTGAGAAGAAAAACTGAGAAAAAAAGACTGAAAAAACTGAAGAAAAACTTAGAAAAAAAGTGTGAAAAAAACTGAAAAAAAAGAACTGAGAAGAAAAACTGAGAAAAAAACTGACTAGAAAAACTGAGCAGAAAAACAGAGCAGAAAAACTGAGAAAAAAAGACTGAGAAAACGAAGAAAAACTTAGAAAAAAACTGTGAAAAAAATTGAAAACAAAAAAGAACTGAGCAGAAAAACTGAGAAAAAAAGACTGAATAACTGAAGAAAAAGTAGGAAAAAAACAGTGGAAAAAACTGTGATAAAAAGAACAGAGAAGAAAAACTGAGTAAAAAAACTGATTAGAAAAACTGAGCAGAAAAACAGAGCAGAAAAACTGAGAAAAAAAGACTGAGAAAACGAAGAAAAACTTAGAAAAAAACTGTGAAAAAAACTGAAAAAAAAGAAGAACTGAGAAGAAAAACTGAGAAAAAAAGACTGAAAAAACTGAAGAAAAACTTAGAAAAAAAGTGTGAAAAAAACTGAAAAAAAAGAAGAACTGAGAAGAAAAACTGAGAAAAAAACTGACTAGAAAAACTGAGCAGAAAAACAGAGCAGAAAAACTGAGAAAAAAAGACTGAAAAAACTGAAGAAAAACTTAGAAAAAAACTGTGAAAAAAACTGAAAAAAAAGAAGAACTGAGAAGAAAAACTGAGAAAAAAACTGACTAGAAAAACTGAGCAGAAAAACAGAGCAGAAAAACTGAGAAAAAAAGACTGAGAAAACGAAGAAAAACTTAGAAAAAAACTGTGAAAAAAACTGACTAGAAAAACTGAGCAGAAAAATAGAGCAAATAAACTGAGAAAAAAAGACTGAAAAAACTGAAAAAAAACTTAGAAAAAAACTGTGAAAAAAACTGAAAAAATAGAAGAACTGAGAAGAAAAACTGAGAAAAAAAGACTGAAAAAACTGAAGAAAGACTTAGAAAAAAAGTGTGAAAATACTGAAAAAAAAGAACTGAGAAGAAAAACTGAGAAAAAAAGACTGAAAAAACTGAAGAAAAACTTAGAAAAAAACTGTGAAAGAAACTGAGAAAAAGAAGAACTGAGAAGAAGAACTGAGAAAAAAAGACTGAAAAAACTGAAGAAAAACTTAGAAAAAAACTGTGAAAAAAACTGAGAAAAAAAAGAACTGAGATGAAAAACTGAGCAAAAAAGACTGAAAAAACTGAGGAAAAACGGAGGAAAAGAACTGTGAAAAAAACTGAAGAAAAAGAAGAACTGAGAAGAAAAACTGAGAAAAAAACTGACGAGAAAAACTGAGCAGAAAAACAGAGCAGAAAAACTGAGCAAAAAAGACTGAGAAAACGAAGAACAACTTAGGAAAAAACTGTGAAAAAAACTGAAAAAAAAGAAGAACTGAGAAGAAAAACTGAGAAGAAAACTGACTAGAAAGACTGAGCAGAAAAACAGAGCAGAAAAACTGAGAAAAAAAGACTGAAAAAACTGAAGAAAAACTTAGAAAAAAACTGTGAAAAAAACTGAAAAAAAACTGAAAAAAAAGAAGAACTGAGAAGAAAAACTGAGAAAAAAAGACTGAAAAAACTGAAGAAAGACTTAGAAAAAAAGTGTGAAATAAACTGAAAAAAAAGAAGAACTGAGAAGAAAAACTGAGAAAAAAACTGACTCGAATAACTGAGCAGAAAAACAGGGCAGAAAAACTGAGAAAAAAAGACTGAGAAAACGAAGAAAAACTTAGAAAAAAACTGTGAAAAAAACTGAAAACAAAGAAGAACTGAGCAGAAAAACTGAGAAAAAAAGACTGAAAAAACAGAAGAAAAAGTAGAAAAAAAACAGTGGAAAAAACTGTGAAAAAAAAGAACTGAGAAGAAAAACTGAGTAAAAAAACTGACTAGAAAAACTGAGCAGAAAAACAGAGCAGAAAAACTGAGAAAAAAAGACTGAGAAAACGAAGAAAAACTTAGAAAAAAACTGTGAAAAAAACTGAAAAAAAAGAAGAACTGAGAAGAAAAACTGAGAAAAAAGACTGAAAAAACTGAAGAAAAAGTTAGAAAAAAAGTGTGAAAAAAACTGAAAAAAAAGAAGAACTGAGAAGAAAAACTGAGAAAAAAACTGACTAGAAAAACTGAGCAGAAAAACAGAGCAGAAAAACTGAGAAAAAAAGACTGAGAAAACGAAGAAAAACTTAGAAAAAAACTGTGAAAAAAACTGAAAACAAAGAAGAACTGAGCAGAAAAACTGAGAAAAAAAGACTGAAAAAACTGAAGAAAAAGTAGAAAAAAAACAGTGGAAAAAACTGTGAAAAAAAAGAACTGAGAAGAAAAACTGAGTAAAAAAAACTGACTAGAAAAACTGAGCAGAAAAACAGAGCAGAAAAACTGAGAAAAAAAGACTGAGAAAACGAAGAAAAACTTAGAAAAAAACTGTGAAAAAAACTGAAAAAAAAGAAGAACTGAGAAGAAAAACTGAGAAAAAAAGACTGAAAAAACTGAAGAAAAACTTAGAAAAAAAGTGTGAAAAAAACTGAAAAAAAAGAAGAACTGAGAAGAAAAACTGAGAAAAAAACTGACTAGAAAAACTGAGCAGAAAAACAGAGCAGAAAAACTGAGAAAAAAAGACTGAGAAAACGAAGAAAAACTTAGGAAAAAACTGTGAAAAAAACTGAAAAAAAAGAAGAACTGAGAAGAAAAACTGAGAAGAAAACTGACTAGAAAGACTGAGCAGAAAAACAGAGCAGAAAAACTGAGAAAAAAAGACAGAAAAAACTGAAGAAAAACTTAGAAAAAAACTGTGAAAAAAACTGAAAAAAAACTGAAAAAAAAGAAGAACTGAGAAGAAAAACTGAGAAAAAAAGACTGAAAAAACTGAAGAAAGACTTAGAAAAAAAGTGTGAAATAAACTGAAAAAAAAGAAGAACTGAGAAGAAAAACTGAGAAAAAAACTGACTAGAAAAACTGAGCAGAAAAACAGAGCAGAAAAACTGAGAAAAAAAGACTGAAAAAACTGAAGAAAAACTTAGAAAAAAAGTGTGAAAAAAACTGAAAAAAAAGAAGAACTGAGAAGAAAAACTGAGAAAAAAACTGACTAGAAAAACTGAGCAGAAAAACAGAGCAGAAAAACTGAGAAAAAAAGACTGAAAAAACTGAAGAAAAACTTAGAAAAAAACTGTGAAAAAAACTGAAAAAAAAGAAGAACTGAGAAGAAAAACTGAGAAAAAAACTGACTAGAAAAACTGAGCAGAAAAACAGAGCAGAAAAACTGAGAAAAAAAGACTGAGAAAACGAAGAAAAACTTAGAAAAAAACTGTGAAAAAAACTGACTAGAAAAACTGAGCAGAAAAATAGAGCAAATAAACTGAGAAAAAAAGACTGAAAAAACTGAAAAAAAACTTAGAAAAAAACTGTGAAAAAAACTGAAAAAATAGAAGAACTGAGAAGAAAAACTGAGAAAAAAAGACTGAAAAAACTGAAGAAAGACTTAGAAAAAAAGTGTGAAAATACTGAAAAAAAAGAAGAACTGAGAAGAAAAACTGAGAAAAAAAGACTGAAAAAACTGAAGAAAAACTTAGAAAAAAACTGTGAAAGAAACTGAGAAAAAGAAGAACTGAGAAGAAGAACTGAGAAAAAAAGACTGAAAAAACTGAAGAAAAACTTAGAAAAAAACTGTGAAAAAAACTGAGAAAAAAAAGAACTGAGATGAAAAACTGAGCAAAAAAGACTGAAAAAACTGAGGAAAAACGGAGGAAAAGAACTGTGAAAAAAACTGAAGAAAAAGAAGAACTGAGAAGAAAAACTGAGAAAAAAACTGACGAGAAAAACTGAGCAGAAAAACAGAGCAGAAAAACTGAGCAAAAAAGACTGAGAAAACGAAGAACAACTTAGGAAAAAACTGTGAAAAAAACTGAAAAAAAAGAAGAACTGAGAAGAAAAACTGAGAAGAAAACTGACTAGAAAGACTGAGCAGAAAAACAGAGCAGAAAAACTGAGAAAAAAAGACTGAAAAAACTGAAGAAAACCTTAGAAAAAAACTGTGAAAAAAACTGAAAAAAAACTGAAAAAAAAGAAGAACTGAGAAGAAAAACTGAGAAAAAAAGACTGAAAAAACTGAAGAAAGACTTAGAAAAAAAGTGTGAAATAAACTGAAAAAAAAGAAGAACTGAGAAGAAAAACTGAGAAAAAAACTGACTCGAATAACTGAGCAGAAAAACAGGGCAGAAAAACTGAGAAAAAAAGACTGAGAAAACGAAGAAAAACTTAGAAAAAAACTGTGAAAAAAACTGAAAACAAAGAAGAACTGAGCAGAAAAACTGAGAAAAAAAGACTGAAAAAACTGAAGAAAAAGTAGAAAAAAAACAGTGGAAAAAACTGTGAAAAAAAAGAACTGAGAAGAAAAACTGAGTAAAAAAACTGACTAGAAAAACTGAGCAGAAAAACAGAGCAGAAAAACTGAGAAAAAAAGACTGAGAAAACGAAGAAAAACTTAGAAAAAAACTGTGAAAAAAACTGAAAAAAAAGAAGAACTGAGAAGAAAAACTGAGAAAAAAGACTGAAAAAACTGAAGAAAAAGTTAGAAAAAAAGTGTGAAAAAAACTGAAAAAAAAGAAGAACTGAGAAGAAAAACTGAGAAAAAAACTGACTAGAAAAACTGAGCAGAAAAACAGAGCAGAAAAACTGAGAAAAAAAGACTGAGAAAACGAAGAAAAACTTAGAAAAAAACTGTGAAAAAAACTGAAAACAAAGAAGAACTGAGCAGAAAAACTGAGAAAAAAAGACTGAAAAAACTGAAGAAAAAGTAGAAAAAAAACAGTGGAAAAAACTGTGAAAAAAAAGAACTGAGAAGAAAAACTGAGTAAAAAAAACTGACTAGAAAAACTGAGCAGAAAAACAGAGCAGAAAAACTGAGAAAAAAAGACTGAGAAAACGAAGAAAAACTTAGAAAAAAACTGTGAAAAAAACTGAAAAAAAAGAAGAACTGAGAAGAAAAACTGAGAAAAAAAGACTGAAAAAACTGAAGAAAAACTTAGAAAAAAAGTGTGAAAAAAACTGAAAAAAAAGAAGAACTGAGAAGAAAAACTGAGAAAAAAACTGACTAGAAAAACTGAGCAGAAAAACAGAGCAGAAAAACTGAGAAAAAAAGACTGAGAAAACGAAGAAAAACTTAGGAAAAAACTGTGAAAAAAACTGAAAAAAAAGAAGAACTGAGAAGAAAAACTGAGAAGAAAACTGACTAGAAAGACTGAGCAGAAAAACAGAGCAGAAAAACTGAGAAAAAAAGACAGAAAAAACTGAAGAAAAACTTAGAAAAAAACTGTGAAAAAAACTGAAAAAAAACTGAAAAAAAAGAAGAACTGAGAAGAAAAACTGAGAAAAAAAGACTGAAAAAACTGAAGAAAGACTTAGAAAAAAAGTGTGAAATAAACTGAAAAAAAAGAAGAACTGAGAAGAAAAACTGAGAAAAAAACTGACTCGAATAACTGAGCAGAAAAACAGGGCAGAAAAACTGAGAAAAAAAGACTGAGAAAACGAAGAAAAACTTAGAAAAAAACTGTGAAAAAAACTGAAAACAAAGAACTGAGCAGAAAAACTGAGAAAAAAAGACTGAAAAAACTGAAGAAAAAGTAGAAAAAAAACAGTGGAAAAAACTGTGAAAAAAAAGAACTGAGAAGAAAAACTGAGTAAAAAAACTGACTAGAAAAACTGAGCAGAAAAACAGAGCAGAAAAACTGAGAAAAAAAGACTGAGAAAACGAAGAAAAACTTAGAAAAAAAACTGTGAAAAAAACTGAAAAAAAAGAAGAACTGAGAAGAAAAACTGAGAAAAAAGACTGAAAAAACTGAAGAAAAACTTAGAAAAAAAGTGTGAAAAAAACTGAAAAAAAAGAAGAACTGAGAAGAAAAACTGAGAAAAAAACTGACTAGAAAAACTGAGCAGAAAAACAGAGCAGAAAAACTGAGAAAAAAAGACTGAGAAAACGAAGAAAAACTTAGAAAAAAACTGTGAAAAAAACTGAAAACAAAGAAGAACTGAGCAGAAAAACTGAGAAAAAAAGACTGAAAAAACTGAAGAAAAACTTAGAAAAAAACTGTGAAAAAAACTGAAAAAAAAGAAGAACTGAGAAGAAAAACTGAGAAAAAAACTGACTAGAAAGACTGAGCAGAAAAACAGAGCAGAAAAACTGAGAAAAAAAGACTGAAAAAACTGAAGAAAAACTTAGAAAAAAACTGTGAAAAAAACTGAAAAAAAAGAAGAACTGAGAAGAAAAACTGAGAAAAAAAGACTGAAAAAACTGAAGAAAGACTTAGAAAAAAAGCGTGAAAAAAACTGAAAAAAAAGAAGAACTGAGAAGAAAAACTGAGAAAAAAACTGACTCGAATAACTGAGCAGAAAAACAGGGCAGAAAAACTGAGAAAGAAAGACTGAGAAAACGAAGAAAAACTTAGAAAAAAACTGTGAAAAAAAGTGAAAACAAATGAAGAACTGAGAAGAAAAACTGAGAAAAAAACTGACTAGAAAAACTGAGCAGAAAAATAGAGCAGAAAAACTGAGAAAAAAAGACTGAAAAAACTGAAGAAAAACTTAGAAAAAAACTGTGAAAAAAACTGAAAACAAAGAAGAACTGAGCAGAACAACTGAGAAAAAAAGACTGAAAAAACTGAAGAAAAAGTAGAAAAAAAACAGTGGAAAAAACTGTGAAAAAAAAGAACTGAGAAGAAAAACTGAGTAAAAAAACTGACTAGAAAAACTGAGCAAAAAAACAGAGCAGAAAAACTGAGAAAAAAAGACTGAGAAAACGAAGAAAAACTTAGAAAAAAACTGTGAAAAAAACTGAAAAAAAAGAAGAACTGAGAAGAAAAACTGAGAAAAAAAGACTGAAAAAACTGAAGAAAAACTTAGAAAAAAAGTGTGAAAAAAACTGAACAAAAAGAAGAACTGAGAAGAAAAACTGAGAAAAAAACTGACTAGAAAAACTGAGTAGAAAAACAGAGCAGAAAAACTGAGAAAAAAAGACTGAGAAAACGAAGAAAAACTTAGAAAAAAACTGTGAAAAAAACTGAAAAAAAAGAAGAACTGAGAAGAAAAACTGAGAAAAAAAGACTGAAAAAACTGAAGAAAAACTTAGAAAAAAAGTGTGAAAAATACTGAAAAAAAAGAAGAACTGAGAATAAAAACTGAGAAAAAAACTGACTAGAAAAACTGAGCAGAAAAACAGAGCAGAAAAACTGAGAAAAAAAGACTGAGAAAACGAAGAAAAACTTAGAAAAAAACTGTGAAAAAAACTGAAAACAAAGAAGAACTGAGAAGAAAAACTGAGAAAAAAAGACTGAAAAAACTGAAGAAAAACTTAGAAAAAAAGTGTGAAAAAAACTGAAAAAAAGAAGAACTGAGAAGAAAAACTGAGAAAAAAACTGACTAGAAAAACTGAGCAGAAAAACAGAGCAGAAAAACTGAGAAAAAATGACTGAGAAAACGAAGAAAAACTTAGAAAAAAACTGTGAAAAAAACTGAAAACAAAGAAGAACTGAGCAGAAAAACTGAGAAAAAAAGACTGAAAAAACTGAAGAAAAACTTAGAAAAAAACTGAAAAAAACTGAAAAAAAAGAAGAACTGAGAAGAAAAACTGAGAAAAAAACTGACTAGAAAGACTGAGCAGAAAAACAGAGCAGAAAAACTGAGAAAAAAAGACTGATAAAACTGAAGAAAAACTTAGAAAAAAACTGTGAAAAAAACTGAAAAAAAAGAACTGAGAAGAAAAACTGAGAAAAAAAGACTGAAAAAACTGAAGAAAGACTTAGAAAAAAAGTGTGAAAAAAACTGAAAAAAAAGAAGAACTGAGAAGAAAAACTGAGAAAAAAACTGACTAGAAAAACTGAGTAGAAAAACAGAGCAGAAAAACTGAGAAAAAAAGACTGAGAAAACGAAGAAAAACTTAGAAAAAAACTGTGAAAAAAACTGAAAAAAAAGAAGAACTGAGAAGAAAAACTGAGAAAAAAAGACTGAAAAAACTGAAGAAAAACTTAGAAAAAAAGTGTGAAAAATACTGAAAAAAAAGAAGAACTGAGAATAAAAACTGAGAAAAAAACTGACTAGAAAAACTGAGCAGAAAAACAGAGCAGAAAAACTGAGAAAAAAAGACTGAGAAAACGAAGAAAAACTTAGAAAAAAACTGTGAAAAAAACTGAAAACAAAGAAGAACTGAGAAGAAAAACTGAGAAAAAAAGACTGAAAAAACTGAAGAAAAACTTAGAAAAAAAGTGTGAAAAAAACTGAAAAAAAGAAGAACTGAGAAGAAAAACTGAGAAAAAAACTGACTAGAAAAACTGAGCAGAAAAACAGAGCAGAAAAACTGAGAAAAAATGACTGAGAAAACGAAGAAAAACTTAGAAAAAAACTGTGAAAAAAACTGAAAACAAAGAAGAACTGAGCAGAAAAACTGAGAAAAAAAGACTGAAAAAACTGAAGAAAAACTTAGAAAAAAACTGTGAAAAAAACTGAAAAAAAAGAAGAACTGAGAAGAAAAACTGAGAAAAAAACTGACTAGAAAGACTGAGCAGAAAATCAGAGCAGAAAAACTGAGAAAAAAAGACTGATAAAACTGAAGAAAAACTTAGAAAAAAACTGTGAAAAAAACTGAAAAAAAAGAAGAACTGAGAAGAAAAACTGAGAAAAAAAGACTGAAAAAACTGAAGAAAGACTTAGAAAAAAAGTGTGAAAAAAACTGAAAAAAAAGAAGAACTGAGAAGAAAAACTGAGAAAAAAACTGACTCGAATAACTGAGCAGAAAAACAGGGCAGAAAAACTGAGAAAAAAAGACTGAGAAAACGAAGAAAAACTTAGAAAAAAACTGTGAAAAAAAGTGAAAACAAATGAAGAACTGAGAAGAAAAACTGAGAAAAAAACTGACTAGAAAAACTGAGCAGAAAAACAGAGCAGAAAAACTGAGAAAAAAAGACTGAGAAAACGAAGAAAAACTTAGAAAAAAACTGTGAAAAAAACTGAAAAAAAAGAACTGAGAAGAAAAACTGAGAAAAAAAGACTGAAAAAACTGAAGAAAAACTTAGAAAAAAAGTGTGAAAAAAACTGAAAAAAAGAAGAACTGAGAAGAAAAACTGAGAAAAAAACTGACTAGAAAAACTGAGCAGAAAAACAGAGCAGAAAAACTGAGAAAAAAAGACTGAGAAAACGAAGAAAAACTTGGAAAAAAACTGTGAAAAAACTGAAAAAAAAGAACTGAGAAGAAAAACTGAGAAAAAAAGACTGAAAAAACTGAAGAAAAACTTAGAAAAAAAGTGTGAAAAAAACTGAAAAAAAAGAAGAACTGAGAAGAAAAACTGAGAAAAAAACTGACTAGAAAAACTGAGCAGAAAAACAGAGCAGAAAAACTGAGAAAAAAGACTGAGAAAACGAAGAAAATCTTAAAAAAAAACTGTGAAAAAAACTGAAAACAAAGAAGAACTGAGCAGAAAAACTGAGAAAAAAAGACTGAAAAAACTGAAGAAAAACTTAGAAAAAAACTGTGAAAAAAACTGAAAAAAAAGAAGAACTGAGAAGAAAAACTGAGAAAAAAACTGACTAGAAAGACTGAGCAGAAAAACAGAGCAGAAAAACTGAGAAAAAAAGACTGAAAAAACTGAAGAAAAACTTAGAAAAAAACTGTGAAAAAAACTGAAAAAAAAGAAGAACTGAGAAGAAAAACTGAGAAAAAAAGACTGAAAAAACTGAAGAAAGACTTAGAAAAAAAGTGTGAAAAAAACTGAAAAAAAAGAAGAACTGAGAAGAAAAACTGAGAAAAAAACTGACTCGAATAACTGAGCAGAAAAACAGGGCAGAAAAACTGAGAAAAAAAGACTGAGAAAACGAAGAAAAACTTAGAAAAAAACTGTGAAAAAAAGTGAAAACAAATGAAGAACTGAGAAGAAAAACTGAGTAAAAAAACTGACTAGAAAAACTGAGCAGAAAAACAGAGCAGAAAAACTGAGAAAAAAAGACTGAGAAAACGAAGAAAAACTTAGAAAAAAACTGTGAAAAAAACTGAAAACAAAGAAGAACTGAGAAGAAAAACTGAGAAAAAAAGACTGAAAAAACTGAAGAAAAACTTAGAAAAAAAGTGTGAAAAAAACTGAAAAAAAGAAGAACTGAGAAGAAAAACTGAGAAAAAAACTGACTAGAAAAACTGAGCAGAAAAACAGAGCAGAAAAACTGAGAAAAAATGACTGAGAAAACGAAGAAAAACTTAGAAAAAAACTGTGAAAAAAACTGAAAAAAAAGAAGAACTGAGCAGAAAAACTGAGAAAAAAAGACTGAAAAAACTGAAGAAAAACTTAGAAAAAAACTGTGAAAAAAACTGAAAAAAAATAAGAACTGAGAAGAAAAACTGAGAAAAAAACTGACTAGAAAGACTGAGCAGAAAAACAGAGCAGAAAAACTGAGAAAAAAAGACTGAAAAAACTGAAGAAAAACTTAGAAAAAAACTGTGAAAAAAACTGAAAAAAAAGAAGAACTGAGAAGAAAAACTGAGAAAAAAACTGACTAGAAAAACTGAGCAGAAAAACAGAGCAGAAAAACTGAGAAAAAAGACTGAGAAAACGAAGAAAAACTTAGAAAAAAACTGTGAAAAAAACTGAAAAAAAAGAAGAAATGAGAAGAAAAACTGAGAAAAAAAGACTGAAAAAACTGAAGAAAGACTTAGAAAAAAAGTGTGAAAAAAACTGAAAAAAAAGAAGAACTGAGAAGAAAAACTGAGAAAAAAACTGACTCGAATAACTGAGCAGAAAAACAGGGCAGAAAAACTGAGAAAAAAAGACTGAGAAAACGAAGAAAAACTTAGAAAAAAACTGTGAAAAAAAGTGAAAACAAATGAAGAACTGAGAAGAAAAACTGAGAAAAAAACTGACTAGAAAAACTGAGCAGAAAAACAGAGCAGAAAAACTGAGAAAAAAAGACTGAGAAAACGAAGAAAAACTTAGAAAAAAACTGTGAAAAAAACTGAAAAAAAAGAACTGAGAAGAAAAACTGAGAAAAAAAGACTGAAAAAACTGAAGAAAAACTTAGAAAAAAAGTGTGAAAAAAACTGAAGAAAAAGAAGAACTGAGAAGAAAAACTGAGAAAAAAACTGACTAGAAAAACTGAGCAGAAAAACAGAGCAGAAAAACTGAGAAAAAAGACTGAGAAAACGAAGAAAAACTTAGAAAAAAAGTGTGAAAAAAACTGAAAAAAAGAAGAACTGAGAAGAAAAACTGAGAAAAAAACTGACTAGAAAAACTGAGCAGAAAAACAGAGCAGAAAAACTGAGAAAAAAAGACTGAGAAAACGAAGAAAAACTTGGAAAAAAACTGTGAAAAAACTGAAAAAAAAGAACTGAGAAGAAAAACTGAGAAAAAAAGACTGAAAAAACTGAAGAAAAACTTAGAAAAAAAGTGTGAAAAAAACTGAAAAAAAAGAAGAACTGAGAAGAAAAACTGAGAAAAAAACTGACTAGAAAAACTGAGCAGAAAAACAGAGCAGAAAAACTGAGAAAAAAGACTGAGAAAACGAAGAAAAACTTAGAAAAAAACTGTGAGAAAAACTGAAAACAAAGAAGAACTGAGCAGAAAAACTGAGAAAAAAAGACTGAAAAAACTGAAGAAAAACTTAGAAAAAAAGTGTGAAAAATACTGAAAAAAAAGAAGAACTGAGAATAAAAACTGAGAAAAAAACTGACTAGAAAAACTGAGCAGAAAAACAGAGCAGAAAAACTGAGAAAAAAAGACTGAGAAAACGAAGAAAAACTTAGAAAAAAACTGTGAAAAAAACTGAAAACAAAGAAGAACTGAGAAGAAAAACTGAGAAAAAAAGACTGAAAAAACTGAAGAAAAACTTAGAAAAAAAGTGTGAAAAAAACTGAAAAAAAGAAGAACTGAGAAGAAAAACTGAGAAAAAAACTGACTAGAAAAACTGAGCAGAAAAACAGAGCAGAAAAACTGAGAAAAAATGACTGAGAAAACGAAGAAAAACTTAGAAAAAAACTGTGAAAAAAACTGAAAACAAAGAAGAACTGAGCAGAAAAACTGAGAAAAAAAGACTGAAAAAACTGAAGAAAAACTTAGAAAAAAACTGTGAAAAAAACTGAAAAAAAAGAAGAACTGAGAAGAAAAACTGAGAAAAAAACTGACTAGAAAGACTGAGCAGAAAAACAGAGCAGAAAAACTGAGAAAAAAAGACTGATAAAACTGAAGAAAAACTTAGAAAAAAACTGTGAAAAAAACTGAAAAAAAAGAAGAACTGAGAAGAAAAACTGAGAAAAAAAGACTGAAAAAACTGAAGAAAGACTTAGAAAAAAAGTGTGAAAAAAACTGAAAAAAAAGAAGAACTGAGAAGAAAAACTGAGAAAAAAACTGACTAGAAAAACTGAGTAGAAAAACAGAGCAGAAAAACTGAGAAAAAAAGACTGAGAAAACGAAGAAAAACTTAGAAAAAAACTGTGAAAAAAACTGAAAAAAAAGAAGAACTGAGAAGAAAAACTGAGAAAAAAACTGACTAGAAAGACTGAGCAGAAAAACAGAGCAGAAAAACTGAGAAAAAATGACTGAAAAAACTGAAGAAAAACTTAGAAAAAAACTGAAAAAAACTGAAAAAAAAGAAGAACTGAGAAGAAAAACTGAGAAAAAAAGACTGAAAAAACTGAAGAAAGACTTAGAAAAAAAGTGTGAAAAAAACTGAAAAAAAAGAAGAACTGAGAAGAAAAACTGAGAAAAAAACTGACTCGAATAACTGAGCAGAAAAACAGGGCAGAAAAACTGAGAAAAAAAGACTGAGAAAACGAAGAAAAACTTAGAAAAAAACTGTGAAAAAAAGTGAAAACAAATGAAGAACTGAGAAGAAAAACTGAGTAAAAAAACTGACTAGAAAAACTGAGCAGAAAAACAGAGCAGAAAAACTGAGAAAAAAAGACTGAGAAAACGAAGAAAAACTTAGAAAAAAACTGTGAAAAAAACTGAAAACAAAGAAGAACTGAGAAGAAAAACTGAGAAAAAAAGACTGAAAAAACTGAAGAAAAACTTAGAAAAAAAGTGTGAAAAAAACTGAAAAAAAGAAGAACTGAGAAGAAAAACTGAGAAAAAAACTGACTAGAAAAACTGAGCAGAAAAACAGAGCAGAAAAACTGAGAAAAAATGACTGAGAAAACGAAGAAAAACTTAGAAAAAAACTGTGAAAAAAACTGAAAAAAAAGAAGAACTGAGCAGAAAAACTGAGAAAAAAAGACTGAAAAAACTGAAGAAAAACTTAGAAAAAAACTGTGAAAAAAACTGAAAAAAAAGAAGAACTGAGAAGAAAAACTGAGAAAAAAACTGACTAGAAAGACTGAGCAGAAAAACAGAGCAGAAAAACTGAGAAAAAAAGACTGAAAAAACTGAAGAAAAACTTAGAAAAAAACTGTGAAAAAAACTGTGAAAAAAAAGAACTGAGAAGAAAAACTGAGCAAAAAAGACTGAAAAAACTGAGGAAAAACGGAGGAAAAAAACTGAAAAAAACTGTGAAAAAAAAGAACTGAGAAGAAAAACTGAGAAAATAACTGACTAGAAAAACAGAGCAGAAAAACTGAGCAGAAAAACTGAGCAAAAATACTATTAAAAAAAACTGAAGAAAAACGGAAGAAAGAAACTGCGAAGAAAAACTGAGAAAAAAAGACTGAAAAAACTGAAGAAAAAGTAGAAAAAAAACAGTGGAAAAAACTGTGAAAAAAAAGAACTGAGAAGAAAAACTGAGTAAAAAAACTGACTAGAAAAACTGAGCAGAAAAACAGAGCAGAAAAACTGAGAAAAAAAGACTGAGAAAACGAAGAAAAACTTAGAAAAAAACTGTGAAAAAAACTGAAAAAAAAGAAGAACTGAGAAGAAAAACTGAGAAAAAAAGACTGAAAAAACTGAAGAAAAACTTAGAAAAAAACTGTGAAAAAAACTGAAAACAAAGAAGAACTGAGCAGAAAAACTGAGAAAAAAACTGGGAAAAAAAAGAACTGACAAGAAAAATTGAGCAAAAAAGACTGAAAAAACTGAGGAAAAACGGAGGAAAAAAACTGTTAAAAAAACTGTGAAAAAAAAGAAGAACTGAGAAGAAAAACTGAGAAAAAAAGACTGAAAAAACTGAAGAAAATCTTAGAAAAAAAACTGTGAAAAAAACTGAGAAAAAAAAGAACTGAGATGAAAAACTGAGCAAAAAAGACTGAAAAAACTGAGGAAAAACGGAGGAAAAGAACTGTGAAAAAAACTGAAGAAAAAGAAGAACTGAGAAGAAAAACTGAGAAAAAAACTGACTAGAAAGACTGAGCAGAAAAACAGAGCAGAAAAACTGAGAAAAAAAGACTGATAAAACTGAAGAAAAACTTAGAAAAAAACTGTGAAAAAAACTGAAAAAAAAGAAGAACTGAGAAGAAAAACTGAGAAAAAAAGACTGAAAAAACTGAAGAAAGACTTAGAAAAAAAGTGTGAAAAAAACTGAAAAAAAAGAAGAACTGAGAAGAAAAACTGAGAAAAAAACTGACTCGAATAACTGAGCAGAAAAACAGGGCAGAAAAACTGAGAAAAAAAGACTGAGAAAACGAAGAAAAACTTAGAAAAAAACTGTGAAAAAAAGTGAAAACAAATGAAGAACTGAGAAGAAAAACTGAGAAAAAAACTGACTAGAAAAACTGAGCAGAAAAACAGAGCAGAAAAACTGAGAAAAAAAGACTGAGAAAACGAAGAAAAACTTAGAAAAAAACTGTGAAAAAAACTGAAAAAAAAGAACTGAGAAGAAAAACTGAGAAAAAAAGACTGAAAAAACTGAAGAAAAACTTAGAAAAAAAGTGTGAAAAAAACTGAAGAAAAAGAAGAACTGAGAAGAAAAACTGAGAAAAAAACTGACTAGAAAAACTGAGCAGAAAAACAGAGCAGAAAAACTGAGAAAAAAGACTGAGAAAACGAAGAAAAACTTAGAAAAAAAGTGTGAAAAAAACTGAAAAAAAGAAGAACTGAGAAGAAAAACTGAGAAAAAAACTGACTAGAAAAACTGAGCAGAAAAACAGAGCAGAAAAACTGAGAAAAAAAGACTGAGAAAACGAAGAAAAACTTGGAAAAAAACTGTGAAAAAACTGAAAAAAAAGAACTGAGAAGAAAAACTGAGAAAAAAAGACTGAAAAAACTGAAGAAAAACTTAGAAAAAAAGTGTGAAAAAAACTGAAAAAAAAGAAGAACTGAGAAGAAAAACTGAGAAAAAAACTGACTAGAAAAACTGAGCAGAAAAACAGAGCAGAAAAACTGAGAAAAAAGACTGAGAAAACGAAGAAAATCTTAGAAAAAAACTGTGAAAAAAACTGAAAACAAAGAAGAACTGAGCAGAAAAACTGAGAAAAAAAAGACTGAAAAAACTGAAGAAAAACTTAGAAAAAAACTGTGAAAAAAACTGAAAAAAAAGAAGAACTGAGAAGAAAAACTGAGAAAAAAACTGACTAGAAAGACTGAGCAGAAAAACAGAGCAGAAAAACTGAGAAAAAAAGACTGAAAAAACTGAAGAAAGACTTAGAAAAAAAGTGTGAAAAAAACTGAAAAAAAAGAAGAACTGAGAAGAAAAACTGAGAAAAAAACTGACTCGAATAAGTGAGCAGAAAAACAGGGCAGAAAAACTGAGAAAAAAAGACTGAGAAAACGAAGAAAAACTTAGAAAAAAACTGTGAAAAAAAGTGAAAACAAATGAAGAACTGAGAAGAAAAACTGAGTAAAAAAACTGACTAGAAAAACTGAGCAGAAAAACAGAGCAGAAAAACTGAGAAAAAAAGACTGAGAAAACGAAGAAAAACTTAGAAAAAAACTGTGAAAAAAACTGAAAACAAAGAAGAACTGAGAAGAAAAACTGAGAAAAAAAGACTGAAAAAACTGAAGAAAAACTTAGAAAAAAAGTGTGAAAAAAACTGAAAAAAAATAAGAACTGAGAAGAAAAACTGAGAAAAAAACTGACTAGAAAGACTGAGCAGAAAAACAGAGCAGAAAAACTGAGAAAAAAAGACTGAAAAAACTGAAGAAAAACTTAGAAAAAAACTGTGAAAAAAACTGAAAAAAAAGAAGAACTGAGAAGAAAAACTGAGAAAAAAACTGACTAGAAAAACTGAGCAGAAAAACAGAGCAGAAAAACTGAGAAAAAAAGACTGAGAAAACGAAGAAAAACTTAGAAAAAAAGTGTGAAAAAAACTGAAAAAAAGAAGAACTGAGAAGAAAAACTGAGAAAAAAACTGACTAGAAAAACTGAGCAGAAAAACAGAGCAGAAAAACTGAGAAAAAATGACTGAGAAAACGAAGAAAAACTTAGAAAAAAACTGTGAAAAAAACTGAAAAAAAAGAAGAACTGAGCAGAAAAACTGAGAAAAAAAGACTGAAAAAACTGAAGAAAAACTTAGAAAAAAACTGTGAAAAAAACTGAAAAAAAATAAGAACTGAGAAGAAAAACTGAGAAAAAAACTGACTAGAAAGACTGAGCAGAAAAACAGAGCAGAAAAACTGAGAAAAAAAGACTGAAAAAACTGAAGAAAAACTTAGAAAAAAACTGTGAAAAAAACTGAAAAAAAAGAAGAACTGAGAAGAAAAACTGAGAAAAAAACTGACTAGAAAAACTGAGCAGAAAAACAGAGCAGAAAAACTGAGAAAAAAAGACTGAGAAAACGAAGAAAAACTTAGAAAAAAACTGTGAAAAAAACTGAAAAAAAAGAACTGAGAAGAAAAACTGAGAAAAAAAGACTGAAAAAACTGAAGAAAAACTTAGAAAAAAAAGTGTGAAAAAAACTGAAAAAAAAGAAGAACTGAGAAGAAAAACTGAGAAAAAAACTGACTAGAAAAACTGAGCAGAAAAACAGAGCAGAAAAACTGAGAAAAAAGACTGAGAAAACGAAGAAAAACTTAGAAAAAAAGTGTGAAAAAAACTGAAAAAAAGAAGAACTGAGAAGAAAAACTGAGAAAAAAACTGACTAGAAAAACTGAGCAGAAAAACAGAGCAGAAAAACTGAGAAAAAAAGACTGAGAAAACGAAGAAAAACTTGGAAAAAAACTGTGAAAAAACTGAAAAAAAAGAACTGAGAAGAAAAACTGAGAAAAAAAGACTGAAAAAACTGAAGAAAAACTTAGAAAAAAAGTGTGAAAAAAACTGAAAAAAAAGAAGAACTGAGAAGAAAAACTGAGAAAAAAACTGACTAGAAAAACTGAGCAGAAAAACAGAGCAGAAAAACTGAGAAAAAAGACTGAGAAAACGAAGAAAAACTTAGAAAAAAACTGTGAGAAAAACTGAAAAAAAAGAAGAACTGAGCAGAAAAACTGAGAAAAAAAGACTGAAAAAACTGAAGAAAAACTTAGAAAAAAACTGTGAAAAAAACTGAAAAAAAAGAAGAACTGAGAAGAAAAACTGAGAAAAAAACTGACTAGAAAGACTGAGCAGAAAAACAGAGCAGAAAAACTGAGAAAAAAAGACTGAAAAAACTGAAGAAAAACTTAGAAAAAAACTGTGAAAAAAACTGTGAAAAAAAAGAACTGAGAAGAAAAACTGAGCAAAAAAGACTGAAAAAACTGAGGAAAAACGGAGGAAAAAAACTGAAAAAAACTGTGAAAAAAAAGAACTGAGAAGAAAAACTGAGAAAATAACTGACTAGAAAAACAGAGCAGAAAAACTGAGCAGAAAAACTGAGCAAAAATACTATTAAAAAAAACTGAAGAAAAACGGAAGAAAGAAACTGCGAAGAAAAACTGAGAAAAAAAGACTGAAAAAACTGAAGAAAAAGTAGAAAAAAAACAGTGGAAAAAACTGTGAAAAAAAAGAACTGAGAAGAAAAACTGAGTAAAAAAACTGACTAGAAAAACTGAGCAGAAAAACAGAGCAGAAAAACTGAGAAAAAAAGACTGAGAAAACGAAGAAAAACTTAGAAAAATACTGTGAAAGAAACTGAAAAAAAGAAGAACTGAGAAGAAAAACTGAGAAAAAAAGACTGAAAAAACTGAAGAAAAACTTAGAAAAAAACTGTGAAAAAAACTGAGAAAAAAAAGAACTGAGATGAAAAACTGAGCAAAAAAGACTGAAAAAACTGAGGAAAAACGGAGGAAAAGAACTGTGAAAAAAACTGAAGAAAAAGAAGAACTGAGAAGAAAAACTGAGAAAAAAACTGACTAGAAAAACTGAGCAGAAAAACAGAGCAGAAAAACTGAGAAAAAAAGACTGAGAAAACGAAGAAAAACTTAGAAAAAAACTGTGAAAAAAAGTGAAAACAAATGAAGAACTGAGAAGAAAAACTGAGAAAAAAAGACTGAAAAAACTGAAGAAAGACTTAGAAAAAAAGTGTGAAAAAAACTGAAAAAAAAGAAGAACTGAGAAGAAAAACTGAGAAAAAAACTGACTCGAATAACTGAGCAGAAAAACAGGGCAGAAAAACTGAGAAAAAAAGACTGAGAAAACGAAGAAAAACTTAGAAAAAAACTGTGAAAAAAAGTGAAAACAAATGAAGAACTGAGAAGAAAAACTGAGTAAAAAAACTGACTAGAAAAACTGAGCAGAAAAACAGAGCAGAAAAACTGAGAAAAAAAGACTGAGAAAACGAAGAAAAACTTAGAAAAAAACTGTGAAAAAAACTGAAAACAAAGAAGAACTGAGAAGAAAAACTGAGAAAAAAAGACTGAAAAAACTGAAGAAAAACTTAGAAAAAAAGTGTGAAAAAAACTGAAAAAAAGAAGAACTGAGAAGAAAAACTGAGAAAAAAACTGACTAGAAAAACTGAGCAGAAAAACAGAGCAGAAAAACTGAGAAAAAATGACTGAGAAAACGAAGAAAAACTTAGAAAAAAACTGTGAAAAAAACTGAAAAAAAAGAAGAACTGAGCAGAAAAACTGAGAAAAAAAGACTGAAAAAACTGAAGAAAAACTTAGAAAAAAACTGTGAAAAAAACTGAAAAAAAATAAGAACTGAGAAGAAAAACTGAGAAAAAAACTGACTAGAAAGACTGAGCAGAAAAACAGAGCAGAAAAACTGAGAAAAAAAGACTGAAAAAACTGAAGAAAAACTTAGAAAAAAACTGTGAAAAAAACTGAAAAAAAAGAAGAACTGAGAAGAAAAACTGAGAAAAAAACTGACTAGAAAAACTGAGCAGAAAAACAGAGCAGAAAAACTGAGAAAAAAAGACTGAGAAAACGAAGAAAAACTTAGAAAAAAACTGTGAAAAAAACTGAAAAAAAAGAACTGAGAAGAAAAACTGAGAAAAAAAGACTGAAAAAACTGAAGAAAAACTTAGAAAAAAAGTGTGAAAAAAACTGAAAAAAAAGAAGAACTGAGAAGAAAAACTGAGAAAAAAACTGACTAGAAAAACTGAGCAGAAAAACAGAGCAGAAAAACTGAGAAAAAAGACTGAGAAAACGAAGAAAAACTTAGAAAAAAAGTGTGAAAAAAACTGAAAAAAAGAAGAACTGAGAAGAAAAACTGAGAAAAAAACTGACTAGAAAAACTGAGCAGAAAAACAGAGCAGAAAAACTGAGAAAAAAAGACTGAGAAAACGAAGAAAAACTTGGAAAAAAACTGTGAAAAAACTGAAAAAAAAGAACTGAGAAGAAAAACTGAGAAAAAAAGACTGAAAAAACTGAAGAAAAACTTAGAAAAAAAGTGTGAAAAAAACTGAAAAAAAAGAAGAACTGAGAAGAAAAACTGAGAAAAAAACTGACTAGAAAAACTGAGCAGAAAAACAGAGCAGAAAAACTGAGAAAAAAGACTGAGAAAACGAAGAAAAACTTAGAAAAAAACTGTGAGAAAAACTGAAAAAAAAGAAGAACTGAGCAGAAAAACTGAGAAAAAAAGACTGAAAAAACTGAAGAAAAACTTAGAAAAAAACTGTGAAAAAAACTGAAAAAAAAGAAGAACTGAGAAGAAAAACTGAGAAAAAAACTGACTAGAAAAACTGAGCAGAAAAACAGAGCAGAAAAACTGAGAAAAAAAGACTGAAAAAACTGAAGAAAAACTTAGAAAAAAACTGTGAAAAAAACTGTGAAAAAAAAGAACTGAGAAGAAAAACTGAGCAAAAAAGACTGAAAAAACTGAGGAAAAACGGAGGAAAAAAACTGAAAAAAACTGTGAAAAAAAAGAACTGAGAAGAAAAACTGAGAAAATAACTGACTAGAAAAACAGAGCAGAAAAACTGAGCAGAAAAACTGAGCAAAAATACTATTAAAAAAAACTGAAGAAAAACGGAAGAAAGAAACTGCGAAGAAAAACTGAGAAAAAAAGACTGAAAAAACTGAAGAAAAAGTAGAAAAAAAACAGTGGAAAAAACTGTGAAAAAAAAGAACTGAGAAGAAAAACTGAGTAAAAAAACTGACTAGAAAAACTGAGCAGAAAAACAGAGCAGAAAAACTGAGAAAAAAAGACTGAGAAAACGAAGAAAAACTTAGAAAAAAACTGTGAAAAAAACTGAAAAAAAAGAAGAACTGAGAAGAAAAACTGAGAAAAAAAGACTGAAAAAACTGAAGAAAAACTTAGAAAAAAACTGTGAAAAAAACTGAAAACAAAGAAGAACTGAGCAGAAAAACTGAGAAAAAAACTGGGAAAAAAAAGAACTGACAAGAAAAATTGAGCAAAAAATACTGAAAAAACTGAGGAAAAACGGAGGAAAAAAACTGTTAAAAAAACTGTGAAAAAAAAGAAGAACTGAGAAGAAAAACTGAGAAAAAAAGACTGAAAAAACTGAAGAAAATCTTAGAAAAAAAACTGTGAAAAAAACTGAGAAAAAAAAGAACTGAGATGAAAAACTGAGCAAAAAAGACTGAAAAAACTGAGGAAAAACGGAGGAAAAGAACTGTGAAAAAAACTGAAGAAAAAGAAGAACTGAGAAGAAAAACTGAGAAAAAAACTGACTAGAAAGACTGAGCAGAAAAACAGAGCAGAAAAACTGAGAAAAAAAGACTGAAAAAACTGAAGAAAAACTTAGAAAAAAACTGTGAAAAAAACTGAAAAAAAAGAAGAACTGAGAAGAAAAACTGAGAAAAAAAGACTGAAAAAACTGAAGAAAGACTTAGAAAAAAAGTGTGAATAAAACTGACAAAAAAGAAGAACTGAGAAGAAAAACTGAGAAAAAAACTGACTCGAATAACTGAGCAGAAAAACAGGGCAGAAAAACTGAGAAAAAAAGACTGAGAAAACGAAGAAAAACTTAGAAAAAAACTGTGAAAAAAAGTGAAAACAAATGAAGAACTGAGAAGAAAAACTGAGTAAAAAAACTGACTAGAAAAACTGAGCAGAAAAACAGAGCAGAAAAACTGAGAAAAAAGACTGAGAAAACGAAGAAAAACTTAGAAAAAAAGTGTGAAAAAAACTGAAAAAAAGAAGAACTGAGAAGAAAAACTGAGAAAAAAACTGACTAGAAAAACTGAGCAGAAAAACAGAGCAGAAAAACTGAGAAAAAAGACTGAGAAAACGAAGAAAAACTTAGAAAAAAAGTGTGAAAAAAACTGAAAAAAAGAAGAACTGAGAAGAAAAACTGAGAAAAAAACTGACTAGAAAAACTGAGCAGAAAAACAGAGCAGAAAAACTGAGAAAAAAAAGACTGAGAAAACGAAGAAAAACTTGGGAAAAAACTGTGAAAAAAACTGAAAAAAAAGAACTGAGAAGAAAAACTGAGAAAAAAAGACTGAAAAAACTGAAGAAAAACTTAGAAAAAAAGTGTGAAAAAAACTGAAAAAAAAGAAGAACTGAGAAGAAAAACTGAGAAAAAAACTGACTAGAAAAACTGAGCAGAAAAACAGAGCAGAAAAACTGAGAAAAAAGACTGAGAAAACGAAGAAAAACTTAGAAAAAAACTGTGAAAAAAACTGAAAACAAAGAAGAACTGAGCAGAAAAACTGAGAAAAAAAGACTGAAAAAACTGAAGAAAAACTTAGAAAAAAACTGTGAAAAAAACTGAAAAAAAAGAAGAACTGAGAAGAAAAACTGAGAAAAAAACTGACTAGAAAGACTGAGCAGAAAAACAGAGCAGAAAAACTGAGAAAAAAAGACTGAAAAAACTGAAGAAAAACTTAGAAAAAAACTGTGAAAAAAACTGTGAAAAAAAAGAACTGAGAAGAAAAACTGAGCAAAAAAGACTGAAAAAACTGAGGAAAAACGGAGGAAAAAAACTGAAAAAAACTGTGAAAAAAAAGAACTGAGAAGAAAAACTGAGAAAATAACTGACTAGAAAAACAGAGCAGAAAAACTGAGCAGAAAAACTGAGCAAAAATACTATTAAAAAAAACTGAAGAAAAACGGAAGAAAGAAACTGCGAAGAAAAACTGAGAAAAAAAGACTGAAAAAACTGAAGAAAAAGTAGAAAAAAAACAGTGGAAAAAACTGTGAAAAAAAAGAACTGAGAAGAAAAACTGAGTAAAAAAACTGACTAGAAAAACTGAGCAGAAAAACAGAGCAGAAAAACTGAGAAAAAAAGACTGAGAAAACGAAGAAAAACTTAGAAAAAAACTGTGAAAAAAACTGAAAAAAAAGAAGAACTGAGAAGAAAAACTGAGAAAAAAAGACTGAAAAAACTGAAGAAAAACTTAGAAAAAAACTGTGAAAAAAACTGAAAACAAAGAAGAACTGAGCAGAAAAACTGAGAAAAAAACTGGGAAAAAAAAGAACTGACAAGAAAAATTGAGCAAAAAAGACTGAAAAAACTGAGGAAAAACGGAGGAAAAAAACTGTTAAAAAAACTGTGAAAAAAAAGAAGAACTGAGAAGAAAAACTGAGAAAAAAAGACTGAAAAAACTGAAGAAAATCTTAGAAAAAAAACTGTGAAAAAAACTGAGAAAAAAAAGAACTGAGATGAAAAACTGAGCAAAAAAGACTGAAAAAACTGAGGAAAAACGGAGGAAAAGAACTGTGAAAAAAACTGAAGAAAAAGAAGAACTGAGAAGAAAAACTGAGAAAAAAACTGACTAGAAAGACTGAGCAGAAAAACAGAGCAGAAAAACTGAGAAAAAAAGACTGAAAAAACTGAAGAAAAACTTAGAAAAAAACTGTGAAAAAAACTGAAAAAAAAGAAGAACTGAGAAGAAAAACTGAGAAAAAAAGACTGAAAAAACTGAAGAAAGACTTAGAAAAAAAGTGTGAATAAAACTGAAAAAAAAGAAGAACTGAGAAGAAAAACTGAGAGAAAAACTGACTCCAATAACTGAGCAGAAAAACAGGGCAGAAAAACTGAGAAAAAAAGACTGAGAAAACGAAGAAAAACTTAGAAAAAAACTGTGAAAAAAAGTGAAAACAAATGAAGAACTGAGAAGAAAAACTGAGTAAAAAAACTGACTAGAAAAACTGAGCAGAAAAACAGAGCAGAAAAACTGAGAAAAAAAGACTGAGAAAACGAAGAAAAACTTAGAAAAAAACTGTGAAAAAAACTGAAAACAAAGAAGAACTGAGAAGAAAAACTGAGAAAAAAAGACTGAAAAAACTGAAGAAAAACTTAGAAAAAAACTGTGAAAAAAACTGAAAAAAAAGAAGAACTGAGAAGAAAAACTGAGAAAAAAAGACTGAAAAAACTGAAGAAAAACTTAGAAAAAAACTGTGAAAAAAACTGAAAACAAAGAAGAACTGAGCAGAAAAACTGAGAAAAAAACTGGGAAAAAAAAGAACTGACAAGAAAAATTGAGCAAAAAAGACTGAAAAAACTGAGGAAAAACGGAGGAAAAAAACTGTTAAAAAAACTGTGAAAAAAAAGAAGAACTGAGAAGAAAAACTGAGAAAAAAAGACTGAAAAAACTGAAGAAAATCTTAGAAAAAAAACTGTGAAAAAAACTGAGAAAAAAAAGAACTGAGATGAAAAACTGAGCAAAAAAGACTGAAAAAACTGAGGAAAAACGGAGGAAAAGAACTGTGAAAAAAACTGAAGAAAAAGAAGAACTGAGAAGAAAAACTGAGAAAAAAACTGACTAGAAAGACTGAGCAGAAAAACAGAGCAGAAAAACTGAGAAAAAAAGACTGAAAAAACTGAAGAAAAACTTAGAAAAAAACTGTGAAAAAAACTGAAAAAAAAGAAGAACTGAGAAGAAAAACTGAGAAAAAAAGACTGAAAAAACTGAAGAAAGACTTAGAAAAAAAGTGTGAATAAAACTGAAAAAAAAGAAGAACTGAGAAGAAAAACTGAGAAAAAAACTGACTCGAATAACTGAGCAGAAAAACAGGGCAGAAAAACTGAGAAAAAAAGACTGAGAAAACGAAGAAAAACTTAGAAAAAAACTGTGAAAAAAAGTGAAAACAAATGAAGAACTGAGAAGAAAAACTGAGTAAAAAAACTGACTAGAAAAACTGAGCAGAAAAACAGAGCAGAAAAACTGAGAAAAAAAGACTGAGAAAACGAAGAAAAACTTAGAAAAAAACTGTGAAAAAAACTGAAAACAAAGAAGAACTGAGAAGAAAAACTGAGAAAAAAAGACTGAAAAAACTGAAGAAAAACTTAGAAAAAAAGTGTGAAAAAAACTGAAAAAAAGAAGAACTGAGAAGAAAAACTGAGAAAAAAACTGACTAGAAAAACTGAGCAGAAAAACAGAGCAGAAAAACTGAGAAAAAAGACTCAGAAAACGAAGAAAAACTTAGAAAAAAAGTGTGAAAAAAACTGAAAAAAAGAAGAACTGAGAAGAAAAACTGAGAAAAAAACTGACTAGAAAAACTGAGCAGAAAAACAGAGCAGAAAAACTGAGAAAAAAAAGACTGAGAAAACGAAGAAAAACTTGGGAAAAAACTGTGAAAAAAACTGAAAAAAAAGAACTGAGAAGAAAAACTGAGAAAAAAAGACTGAAAAAACTGAAGAAAAACTTAGAAAAAAAGTGTGAAAAAAACTGAAAAAAAAGAAGAACTGAGAAGAAAAACTGAGAAAAAAACTGACTAGAAAAACTGAGCAGAAAAACAGAGCAGAAAAACTGAGAAAAAAGACTGAGAAAACGAAGAAAAACTTAGAAAAAAAGTGTGAAAAAAACTGAAAAAAAGAAGAACTGAGAAGAAAAACTGAGAAAAAAACTGACTAGAAAAACTGAGCAGAAAAACAGAGCAGAAAAACTGAGAAAAAAAAGACTGAGAAAACGAAGAAAAACTTGGGAAAAAACTGTGAAAAAAACTGAAAAAAAAGAACTGAGAAGAAAAACTGAGAAAAAAAGACTGAAAAAACTGAAGAAAAACTTAGAAAAAAAGTGTGAAAAAAACTGAAAAAAAAGAAGAACTGAGAAGAAAAACTGAGAAAAAAACTGACTAGAAAAACTGAGCAGAAAAACAGAGCAGAAAAACTGAGAAAAAAGACTGAGAAAACGAAGAAAAACTTAGAAAAAAACTGTGAAAAAAACTGAAAACAAAGAAGAACTGAGCAGAAAAACTGAGAAAAAAAGACTGAAAAAACTGAAGAAAAACTTAGAAAAAAACTGTGAAAAAAACTGAAAAAAAAGAAGAACTGAGAAGAAAAACTGAGCAAAAAAGACTGAAAAAACTGAGGAAAAACGGAGGAAAAAAACTGAAAAAAACTGTGAAAAAAAAGAACTGAGAAGAAAAACTGAGAAAATAACTGACTAGAAAAACAGAGCAGAAAAACTGAGCAGAAAAACTGAGCAAAAATACTATTAAAAAAAACTGAAGAAAAACGGAAGAAAGAAACTGCGAAGAAAAACTGAGAAAAAAAGACTGAAAAAACTGAAGAAAAAGTAGAAAAAAAACAGTGGAAAAAACTGTGAAAAAAAAGAACTGAGAAGAAAAACTGAGTAAAAAAACTGACTAGAAAAACTGAGCAGAAAAACAGAGCAGAAAAACTGAGAAAAAATGACTGAGAAAACGAAGAAAAACTTAGAAAAAAACTGTGAAAAAAACTGAAAAGAAAGAAGAACTGAGAAGAAAAACTGGGAAAAAAAGACTGAAAAAACTGAAGAAAAACTTAGAAAAAAACTGTGAAAAAAACTGAAAACAAAGAAGAACTGAGCAGAAAAACTGAGAAAAAAACTGGGAAAAAAAAGAACTGACAAGAAAAATTGAGCAAAAAAGACTGAAAAAACTGAGGAAAAACGGAGGAAAAAAACTGTTAAAAAAACTGTGAAAAAAAAGAAGAACTGAGAAGAAAAACTGAGAAAAAAAGACTGAAAAAACTGAAGAAAATCTTAGAAAAAAAACTGTGAAAAAAACTGAGAAAAAAAAGAACTGAGATGAAAAACTGAGCAAAAAAGACTGAAAAAACTGAGGAAAAACGGAGGAAAAGAACTGTGAAAAAAACTGAAGAAAAAGAAGAACTGAGAAGAAAAACTGAGAAAAAAACTGACTAGAAAGACTGAGCAGAAAAACAGAGCAGAAAAACTGAGAAAAAAAGACTGAAAAAACTGAAGAAAAACTTAGAAAAAAACTGTGAAAAAAACTGAAAAAAAAGAAGAACTGAGAAGAAAAACTGAGAAAAAAAGACTGAAAAAACTGAAGAAAGACTTAGAAAAAAAGTGTGAATAAAACTGAAAAAAAAGAAGAACTGAGAAGAAAAACTGAGAAAAAAACTGACTCGAATAACTGAGCAGAAAAACAGGGCAGAAAAACTGAGAAAAAAAGACTGAGAAAACGAAGAAAAACTTAGAAAAAAACTGTGAAAAAAAGTGAAAACAAATGAAGAACTGAGAAGAAAAACTGAGTAAAAAAACTGACTAGAAAAACTGAGCAGAAAAACAGAGCAGAAAAACTGAGAAAAAAAGACTGAGAAAACGAAGAAAAACTTAGAAAAAAACTGTGAAAAAAACTGAAAACAAAGAAGAACTGAGAAGAAAAACTGAGAAAAAAAGACTGAAAAAACTGAAGAAAAACTTAGAAAAAAAGTGTGAAAAAAACTGAAAAAAAGAAGAACTGAGAAGAAAAACTGAGAAAAAAACTGACTAGAAAAACTGAGCAGAAAAACAGAGCAGAAAAACTGAGAAAAAAGACTGAGAAAACGAAGAAAAACTTAGAAAAAAAGTGTGAAAAAAACTGAAAAAAAGAAGAACTGAGAAGAAAAACTGAGAAAAAAACTGACTAGAAAAACTGAGCAGAAAAACAGAGCAGAAAAACTGAGAAAAAAAAGACTGAGAAAACGAAGAAAAACTTGGGAAAAAACTGTGAAAAAAACTGAAAAAAAAGAACTGAGCAGAAAAACTGAGAAAAAAAGACTGAAAAAACTGAAGAAAAACTTAGAAAAAAACTGTGAAAAAAACTGAAAAAAAAGAAGAACTGAGAAGAAAAACTGAGAAAAAAACTGACTAGAAAAACTGAGCAGAAAAACAGAGCAGAAAAACTGAGAAAAAAGACTGAGAAAACGAAGAAAAACTTAGAAAAAAACTGTGAAAAAAACTGAAAACAAAGAAGAACTGAGAAGAAAAACTGAGAAAAAAAGACTGAAAAAACTGAACAAAGACTTAGAAAAAAACTGTGAAAAAAAGTGAAAACAAATGAAGAACTGAGAAGAAAAACTGAGAAAAAAACTGACTAGAAAAACTGAGCAGAAAAATAGAGCAGAAAAACTGAGAAAAAAAGACTGAAAAAACTGAAGAAAAACTTAGAAAAAAACTGTGAAAAAAACTGAAAACAAAGAAGAACTGAGCAGAAAAACTGAGAAAAAAAGACTGAAAAAACTGAAGAAAAAGTAGAAAAAAAACAGTGGAAAAAACTGTGAAAAAAAAGAACTGAGAAGAAAAACTGAGTAAAAAAACTGACTAGAAAAACTGAGCAAAAAAACAGAGCAGAAAAACTGAGAAAAAAAGACTGAGAAAACGAAGAAAAACTTGGAAAAAAACTGTGAAAAAAACTGAAAAAAAAGAAGAACTGAGAAGAAAAACTGAGAAAAAAAGACTGAAAAAACTGAAGAAAAACTTGGAAAAAAAGTGTGAAAAAAACTGAACAAAAAGAAGAACTGAGAAGAAAAACTGAGAAAAAAACTGACTAGAAAAACTGAGTAGAAAAACAGAGCAGAAAAACTGAGAAAAAAAGACTGAGAAAACGAAGAAAAACTTAGAAAAAAACTGTGAAAAAAACTGAAAAAAAAGAACTGAGAAGAAAAACTGAGAAAAAAAGACTGAAAAAACTGAAGAAAAACTTAGAAAAAAACTGTGAAAAATACTGAAAAAAAAGAAGAACTGAGAAGAAAAACTGAGAAAAAAACTGACTAGAAAAACTGAGCAGAAAAACAGAGCAGAAAAACTGAGAAAAAAAGACTGAGAAAACGAAGAAAAACTTAGAAAAATACTGTGAAAAAAACTGAAAACAAAGAACTGAGAAGAAAAACTGAGAAAAAAAGACTGAAAAAACTGAAGAAAAACTTAGAAAAAAAGTGTGAAAAAAACTGAAAAAAAGAAGAACTGAGAAGAAAAACTGAGAAAAAAACTGACTAGAAAAACTGAGCAGAAAAACAGAGCAGAAAAACTGAGAAAAAATGACTGAGAAAACGAAGAAAAACTTAGAAAAAAACTGTGAAAAAAACTGAAAACAAAGAAGAACTGAGCAGAAAAACTGAGAAAAAAAGACTGAAAAAACTGAAGAAAGACTTAGAAAAAAACTGTGAAAAAAACTGTGAAAAAAAAGAACTGAGAAGAAAAACTGAGCAAAAAAGACTGAAAAAACTGAGGAAAAACGGAGGAAAAAAACTGAAAAAAACTGTGAAAAAAAAGAACTGAGAAGAAAAACTGAGAAAATAACTGACTAGAAAAACAGAGCAGAAAAACTGAGCAGAAAAACTGAGCAAAAATACTATTAAAAAAAACTGAAGAAAAACGGAAGAAAAAAACTGCGAAGAAAAACTGAGAAAAAAAGACTGAAAAAACTGAAGAAAAAGTAGAAAAAAAACAGTGGAAAAAACTGTGAAAAAAAAGAACTGAGAAGAAAAACTGAGTAAAAAAACTGACTAGAAAAACTGAGCAGAAAAACTGAGAAAAAAAGACTGAGAAAACGAAGAAAAACTTAGAAAAAAACTGTGAAAAAAACTGAAAAAAAAGAACTGAGAAGAAAAACTGAGAAAAAAAGACTGAAAAAACTGAAGAAAGACTTAGAAAAAAAGTGTGAAAAAAACTGAAAAAAAAGAAGAACTGAGAAGAAAAACTGAGAAAAAAACTGACTCGAATAACTGAGCAGAAAAACAGGGCAGAAAAACTGAGAAAAAAAGACTGAGAAAACGAAGAAAAACTTAGAAAAAAACTGTGAAAAAAACTGAAAACAAAGAAGAACTGAGCAGAAAAACTGAGAAAAAAGACTGAAAAAACTGAAGAAAAACTGAGAAAAAAACTGTGAAAAAAACTGAAAAAAAAGAAGAACTGAGAAGAAAAACTGAGAAAAAAACTGACTAGAAAGACTGAGCAGAAAAACAGAGCAGAAAAACTGAGAAAAAAAGACTGAAAAAACTGAAGAAAAACTTAGAAAAAAACTGTGAAAAAAACTGGAAAAAAAGAAGAACTGAGAAGAAAAACTGAGAAAAAAACTGACTCGAATAACTGAGCAGAAAAACAGGGCAGAAAAACTGAGCAAAAAAGACTGAAAAAACTGAGGAAAAACGGAGGAAAAAAACTGAAAAAAACTGTGAAAAAAAAGAACTGAGAAGAAAAACTGAGAAAATAACTGACTAGAAAAACAGAGCAGAAAAACTGAGCAGAAAAACTGAGCAAAAATACTATTAAAAAAAACTGAAGAAAAACGGAAGAAAAAAACTGCGAAGAAAAACTGAGAAAAAAAGACTGAAAAAACTGAAGAAAAAGTAGAAAAAAAACAGTGGAAAAAACTGTGAAAAAAAAGAACTGAGAAGAAAAACTGAGTAAAAAAACTGACTAGAAAAACTGAGCAGAAAAACTGAGAAAAAAAGACTGAAAAAACTGAAGAAAAAGTAGAAAAAAAACAGTGGAAAAAACTGTGGAAAAAAAAGAACTGAGAAGAAAAACTGAGTAAAAAAACTGACTAGAAAAACTGAGCAGAAAAACTGAGAAAAAAAGACTGAGAAAACGAAGAAAAACTTAGAAAAAAACTGTGAAAAAAACTGAAAAAAAAGAACTGAGAAGAAAAACTGAGAAAAAAAGACTGAAAAAACTGAAGAAAGACTTAGAAAAAAAGTGTGAAAAAAACTGAAAAAAAAGAAGAACTGAGAAGAAAAACTGAGAAAAAAACTGACTCGAATAACTGAGCAGAAAAACAGGGCAGAAAAACTGAGAAAAAAAGACTGAGAAAACGAAGAAAAACTTAGAAAAAAACTGTGAAAAAAACTGAAAACAAAGAAGAACTGAGCAGAAAAACTGAGAAAAAAGACTGAAAAAACTGAAGAAAAACTGAGAAAAAAACTGTGAAAAAAACTGAAAAAAAAGAAGAACTGAGAAGAAAAACTGAGAAAAAAACTGACTAGAAAGACTGAGCAGAAAAACAGAGCAGAAAAACTGAGAAAAAAAGACTGAAAAAACTGAAGAAAAACTTAGAAAAAAACTGTGAAAAAAACTGAAAAAAAAGAAGAACTGAGAAGAAAAACTGAGAAAAAAACTGACTCGAATAACTGAGCAGAAAAACAGGGCAGAAAAACTGAGCAAAAAAGACTGAAAAAACTGAGGAAAAACGGAGGAAAAAAACTGAAAAAAACTGTGAAAAAAAAGAACTGAGAAGAAAAACTGAGAAAATAACTGACTAGAAAAACAGAGCAGAAAAACTGAGCAGAAAAACTGAGCAAAAATACTATTAAAAAAAACTGAAGAAAAACGGAAGAAAAAAACTGCGAAGAAAAACTGAGAAAAAAAGACTGAAAAAACTGAAGAAAAAGTAGAAAAAAAACAGTGGAAAAAACTGTGAAAAAAAAGAACTGAGAAGAAAAACTGAGTAAAAAAACTGACTAGAAAAACTGAGCAGAAAAACTGAGAAAAAAAGACTGAGAAAACGAAGAAAAACTTAGAAAAAAACTGTGAAAAAAACTGAAAAAAAAGAAGAACTGAGAAGAAAAACTGAGAAAAAAAGACTGAAAAAACTGAAGAAAAACTTAGAAAAAAAGTGTGAAAAATACTGAAAAAAAAGAAGAACTGAGAAGAAAAACTGAGAAAAAAACTGACTAGAAAAACTGAGCAGAAAAACAGAGCAGAAAAACTGAGAAAAAAAGACTGAGAAAACGAAGAAAAACTTAGAAAAAAACTGTGAAAAAAATTGAAAACAAAGAAGAACTGAGCAGAAAAACTGAGAAAAAAACTGTGAAAAAAAAGAACTGACAAGAAAAATTGAGCAAAAAAGACTGAAAAAAGTGAGGAAAAACGGAGGAAAAAAACTGTGAAAAAAACTGAGAAAAAAAAGAACTGAGATGAAAAACTGAGCAAAAAAGACTGAAAAAACTGAGGAAAAACGGAGGAAAAGAACTGTGAAAAAAACTGAAGAAAAAGAAGAACTGAGAAGAAAAACTGAGAAAAAAAACTGACTAGAAAGACTGAGCAGAAAAACAGAGCAGAAAAACTGAGAAAAAAAGACTGAAAAAACTGAAGAAAAACTTAGAAAAAAACTGAAAAAAACTGAAAAAAAAGAAGAACTGAGAAGAAAAACTGAGAAAAAAAGACTGAAAAAACTGAAGAAAGACTTAGAAAAAAAGTGTGAAAAAAACTGAAAAAAAGAAGAACTGAGAAGAAAAACTGAGAAAAAAACTGACTAGAAAAACTGAGCAGAAAAACAGAGCAGAAAAACTGAGAAAAAAAGACTGAGAAAACGAAGAAAAACTTAGAAAAAAACTGTGAAAAAAACTGAAAAAAAGAAGAACTGAGAAGAAAAACTGAGTAAAAAAGACTGAAAAAACTGAAGAAAGAATTAGAAAAAAAGTGTGAAAAAAACTGAAAAAAAGAAGAACTGAGAAGAAAAACTGAGAAAAAAACTGACTAGAAAAACTGAGCAGAAAAACAGAGCAGAAAAACTGAGAAAAAATGACTGAGAAAACGAAGAAAAACTTAGAAAAAAACTGTGAAAAAAACTGAAAACAAGGAAGAACTGAGCAGAAAAACTGAGAAAAAAAGACTGAAAAAACTGAAGAAAAACTTAGAAAAAAACTGAAAAAAACTGAAAAAAAAGAAGAACTGAGAAGAAAAACTGAGAAAAAAACTGACTAGAAAGACTGAGCAGAAAAACAGAGCAGAAAAACTGAGAAAAAAAGACTGAAAAAACTGAAGAAAAACTTAGAAAAAAACTGTGAAAAAAACTGAAAAAAAGGAACTGAGAAGAAAAACTGAGAAAAAAAGACTGAAAAAACTGAAGAAAGACTTAGAAAAAAAGTGTGAAAAAAACTGAAAAAAAAGAAGAACTGAGAAGAAAAACTGAGAAAAAAACTGACTCGAATAACTGAGCAGAAAAACAGGGCAGAAAAACTGAGAAAAAAAGACTGAGAAAACGAAGAAAAACTTAGAAAAAAACTGTGAAAAAAACTGAAAACAAAGAAGAACTGAGCAGAAAAACTGAGAAAAAAAGACTGAAAAAACTGAAGAAAAACTGAGAAAAAAACTGTGAAAAAAACTGAAAAAAAAGAAGAACTGAGAAGAAAAACTGAGAAAAAAACTGACTAGAAAGACTGAGCAGAAAAACAGAGCAGAATAACTGAGAAAAAAAGACTGAGAAAACGAAGAAAAACTTAGAAAAAAACTGTGAAAAAAACTGAAAAAAAAGAAGAACTGAGAAGAAAAACTGAGAAAAAAACTGACTCGAATAACTGAGCAGAAAAACAGGGCAGAAAAACTGAGCAAAAAAGACTGAAAAAACTGAGGAAAAACGGAGGAAAAAAACTGAAAAAAACTGAAAAAAAAGAACTGAGAAGAAAAACTGAGAAAATAACTGACTAGAAAAACAGAGCAGAAAAACTGAGCAGAAAAACTGAGCAAAAATACTATTAAAAAAAACTGAAGAAAAACGGAAGAAAAAAACTGCGAAGAAAAACTGAGAAAAAAAGACTGAAAAAACTGAAGAAAAAGTAGAAAAAAAACAGTGGAAAAAACTGTGAAAAAAAAGAACTGAGAAGAAAAACTGAGTAAAAAAACTGACTAGAAAAACTGAGCAGAAAAACTGAGAAAAAAAGACTGAGAAAACGAAGAAAAACTTAGAAAAAAACTGTGAAAAAAACTGAAAAAAAAGAAGAACTGAGAAGAAAAACTGAGAAAAAAAGACTGAAAAAACTGAAGAAAAACTTAGAAAAAAAGTGTGAAAAATACTGAAAAAAAAGAAGAACTGAGAAGAAAAACTGAGAAAAAAACTGACTAGAAAAACTGAGCAGAAAAACAGAGCAGAAAAACTGAGAAAAAAAGACTGAGAAAACGAAGAAAAACTTAGAAAAAAACTGTGAAAAAAATTGAAAACAAAGAAGAACTGAGCAGAAAAACTGAGAAAAAAACTGTGAAAAAAAAGAACTGACAAGAAAAATTGAGCAAAAAAGACTGAAAAAACTGAAGAAAAACTGAGAAAAAAAGTGTGAAAAAAACTGAAAAAAAAGAAGAACAGAGAAGAAAAAATGTGAAAAAAACTGACTAGAAAAACTGAGCAGAAAAACAGAGCAGAAAAACTGAGAAAAAAAGACTGAGAAAACGAAGAAAAACTTAGAAAAAAAGTGTGAAAAAAACTGAAGAAAAAGAAGAACTGAGAAGAAAAACTGAGAAAAAAACTGACTAGAAAAACTGAGCAGAAAAACAGAGCAGAAAAACTGAGAAAAAAGACTGAGAAAACGAAGAAAAACTTAGAAAAAAAGTGTGAAAAAAACTGAAAAAAAGAAGAACTGAGAAGAAAAACTGAGAAAAAAACTGACTAGAAAAACTGAGCAGAAAAACAGAGCAGAAAAACTGAGAATAAAAGACTGAGAAAACGAAGAAAAACTTGGAAAAAAACTGTGAAAAAAACTGAAAAAAAAGAACTGAGAAGAAAAACTGAGAAAAAAAGACTGAAAAACTGAAGAAAAACTTAGAAAAAAAGTGTGAAAAAAACTGAAAAAAAAGAAGAACTGAGAAGAAAAACTGAGAAAAAAACTGACTAGAAAAACTGAGCAGAAAAACAGAGCAGAAAAACTGAGAAAAAAGACTGAGAAAACGAAGAAAAACTTAGAAAAAAACTGTGAAAAAAACTGAAAACAAAGAACTGAGAAGAAAAACTGAGAAAAAAAGACTGAAAAAACTGAAGAAAAACTTAGAAAAAAAGTGTGAAAAAAACTGAAAAAAAGAAGAACTGAGAAGAAAAACTGAGAAAAAAACTGACTAGAAAAACTGAGCAGAAAAACAGAGCAGAAAAACTGAGAAAAAATGACTGAGAAAACGAAGAAAAACTTAGAAAAAAACTGTGAAAAAAACTGAAAACAAAGAAGAACTGAGCAGAAAAACTGAGAAAAAAAGACTGAAAAAACTGAAGAAAAACTTAGAAAAAAACTGTGAAAAAAACTGAAAAAAAAGAAGAACTGAGAAGAAAAACTGAGAAAAAAACTGACTAGAAAGACTGAGCAGAAAAACAGAGCAGAAAAACTGAGAAAAAAAGACTGAAAAAACTGAAGAAAAACTTAGAAAAAAACTGAAAAAAACTGAAAAAAAAGAACTGAGAAGAAAAACTGAGAAAAAAAGACTGAAAAAACTGAAGAAAGACTTAGAAAAAAAGTGTGAAAAAAACTGAAAAAAAAGAAGAACTGAGAAGAAAAACTGAGAAAAAAACTGACTCGAATAACTGAGCAGAAAAACAGGGCAGAAAAACTGAGAAAAAAAGACTGAGAAAACGAAGAAAAACTTAGAAAAAAACTGTGAAAAAAACTGAAAACAAAGAAGAACTGAGCAGAAAAACTGAGAAAAAAAGACTGAAAAAACTGAAGAAAAACTGAGAAAAAAACTGTGAAAAAAACTGAAAAAAAAGAAGAACTGAGAAGAAAAACTGAGAAAAAAACTGACTAGAAAGACTGAGCAGAAAAACAGAGCAGAAAAACTGAGAAAAAAAGACTGAAAAAACTGAAGAAAAACTTAGAAAAAAACTGTGAAAAAAACTGAAAAAAAAGAAGAACTGAGAAGAAAAACTGAGAAAAAAACTGACTCGAATAACTGAGCAGAAAAACAGGGCAGAAAAACTGAGCAAAAAAGACTGAAAAAACTGAGGAAAAACGGAGGAAAAAAACTGAAAAAAACTGTGAAAAAAAAGAACTGAGAAGAAAAACTGAGAAAATAACTGACTAGAAAAACAGAGCAGAAAAACTGAGCAGAAAAACTGAGCAAAAATACTATTAAAAAAAACTGAAGAAAAACGGAAGAAAAAAACTGCGAAGAAAAACTGAGAAAAAAAGACTGAAAAAACTGAAGAAAGACTTAGAAAAAAACTGTGAAAAAAAGTGAAAACAAATGAAGAACTGAGAAGAACAACTGAGAAAAAAACTGACTAGAAAAACTGAGCAGAAAAATAGAGCAGAAAAACTGAGAAAAAAAGACTGAGAAAACGAAGAAAAACTTAGAAAAAAACTGTGAAAAAAACTGAAAACAAAGAAGAACTGAGCAGAAAAACTGAGAAAAAAAGACTGAAAAAACTGAAGAAAGATTTAGAAAAAAACTGTGAAAAAAACTGTGAAAAAAAAGAACTGACAAGAAAAACTGAGAAAAAAAGACTGAAAAAACTGAAGAAAAACTTAGAAAAAAAGTGTGAAAAAAACTGAAAAAAAGAAGAACTGAGAAGAAAAACTGAGAAAAAAACTGACTAGAAAAACTGAGCAGAAAAACAGAGCAGAAAAACTGAGAAAAAAGACTGAGAAAACGAAGAAAAACTTAGAAAAAAAGTGTGAAAAAAACTGAAAAAAAGAAGAACTGAGAAGAAAAACTGAGAAAAAAACTGACTAGAAAAACTGAGCAGAAAAACAGAGCAGAAAAACTGAGAAAAAAAAGACTGAGAAAACGAAGAAAAACTTGGGAAAAAACTGTGAAAAAAACTGAAAAAAAAGAACTGAGCAGAAAAACTGAGAAAAAAAGACTGAAAAAACTGAAGAAAAACTTAGAAAAAAACTGTGAAAAAAACTGAAAAAAAAGAAGAACTGAGAAGAAAAACTGAGAAAAAAACTGACTAGAAAAACTGAGCAGAAAAACAGAGCAGAAAAACTGAGAAAAAAGACTGAGAAAACGAAGAAAAACTTAGAAAAAAACTGTGAAAAAAACTGAAAACAAAGAAGAACTGAGAAGAAAAACTGAGAAAAAAAGACTGAAAAAACTGAACAAAGACTTAGAAAAAAACTGTGAAAAAAAGTGAAAACAAATGAAGAACTGAGAAGAAAAACTGAGAAAAAAACTGACTAGAAAAACTGAGCAGAAAAATAGAGCAGAAAAACTGAGAAAAAAAGACTGAAAAAACTGAAGAAAAACTTAGAAAAAAACTGTGAAAAAAACTGAAAACAAAGAAGAACTGAGCAGAAAAACTGAGAAAAAAAGACTGAAAAAACTGAAGAAAAAGTAGAAAAAAAACAGTGGAAAAAACTGTGAAAAAAAAGAACTGAGAAGAAAAACTGAGTAAAAAAACTGACTAGAAAAACTGAGCAAAAAAACAGAGCAGAAAAACTGAGAAAAAAAGACTGAGAAAACGAAGAAAAACTTGGAAAAAAACTGTGAAAAAAACTGAAAAAAAAGAAGAACTGAGAAGAAAAACTGAGAAAAAAAGACTGAAAAAACTGAAGAAAAACTTGGAAAAAAAGTGTGAAAAAAACTGAACAAAAAGAAGAACTGAGAAGAAAAACTGAGAAAAAAACTGACTAGAAAAACTGAGTAGAAAAACAGAGCAGAAAAACTGAGAAAAAAAGACTGAGAAAACGAAGAAAAACTTAGAAAAAAACTGTGAAAAAAACTGAAAAAAAAGAACTGAGAAGAAAAACTGAGAAAAAAAGACTGAAAAAACTGAAGAAAAACTTAGAAAAAAACTGTGAAAAATACTGAAAAAAAAGAAGAACTGAGAAGAAAAACTGAGAAAAAAACTGACTAGAAAAACTGAGCAGAAAAACAGAGCAGAAAAACTGAGAAAAAAAGACTGAGAAAACGAAGAAAAACTTAGAAAAATACTGTGAAAAAAACTGAAAACAAAGAACTGAGAAGAAAAACTGAGAAAAAAAGACTGAAAAAACTGAAGAAAAACTTAGAAAAAAAGTGTGAAAAAAACTGAAAAAAAGAAGAACTGAGAAGAAAAACTGAGAAAAAAACTGACTAGAAAAACTGAGCAGAAAAACAGAGCAGAAAAACTGAGAAAAAATGACTGAGAAAACGAAGAAAAACTTAGAAAAAAACTGTGAAAAAAACTGAAAACAAAGAAGAACTGAGCAGAAAAACTGAGAAAAAAAGACTGAAAAAACTGAAGAAAGACTTAGAAAAAAACTGTGAAAAAAACTGTGAAAAAAAAGAACTGAGAAGAAAAACTGAGCAAAAAAGACTGAAAAAACTGAGGAAAAACGGAGGAAAAAAACTGAAAAAAACTGTGAAAAAAAAGAACTGAGAAGAAAAACTGAGAAAATAACTGACTAGAAAAACAGAGCAGAAAAACTGAGCAGAAAAACTGAGCAAAAATACTATTAAAAAAAACTGAAGAAAAACGGAAGAAAAAAACTGCGAAGAAAAACTGAGAAAAAAAGACTGAAAAAACTGAAGAAAAAGTAGAAAAAAAACAGTGGAAAAAACTGTGAAAAAAAAGAACTAAGAAAAACTGAGTAAAAAAACTGACTAGAAAAACTGAGCAGAAAAACTGAGAAAAAAGACTGAGAAAACGAAGAAAAACTTAGAAAAAAACTGTGAAAAAAACTGAAAAAAAAGAACTGAGAAGAAAAACTGAGAAAAAAAGACTGAAAAAACTGAAGAAAGACTTAGAAAAAAAGTGTGAAAAAAACTGAAAAAAAAGAAGAACTGAGAAGAAAAACTGAGAAAAAAACTGACTCGAATAACTGAGCAGAAAAACAGGGCAGAAAAACTGAGAAAAAAAGACTGAGAAAACGAAGAAAAACTTAGAAAAAAACTGTGAAAAAAACTGAAAACAAAGAAGAACTGAGCAGAAAAACTGAGAAAAAAGACTGAAAAAACTGAAGAAAAACTGAGAAAAAAACTGTGAAAAAAACTGAAAAAAAAGAAGAACTGAGAAGAAAAACTGAGAAAAAAACTGACTAGAAAGACTGAGCAGAAAAACAGAGCAGAAAAACTGAGAAAAAAAGACTGAAAAAACTGAAGAAAAACTTAGAAAAAAACTGTGAAAAAAACTGGAAAAAAAGAAGAACTGAGAAGAAAAACTGAGAAAAAAACTGACTCGAATAACTGAGCAGAAAAACAGGGCAGAAAAACTGAGCAAAAAAGACTGAAAAAACTGAGGAAAAACGGAGGAAAAAAACTGAAAAAAACTGTGAAAAAAAAGAACTGAGAAGAAAAACTGAGAAAATAACTGACTAGAAAAACAGAGCAGAAAAACTGAGCAGAAAAACTGAGCAAAAATACTATTAAAAAAAACTGAAGAAAAACGGAAGAAAAAAACTGCGAAGAAAAACTGAGAAAAAAAGACTGAAAAAACTGAAGAAAAAGTAGAAAAAAAACAGTGGAAAAAACTGTGAAAAAAAAGAACTGAGAAGAAAAACTGAGTAAAAAAACTGACTAGAAAAACTGAGCAGAAAAACTGAGAAAAAAAGACTGAAAAAACTGAAGAAAAAGTAGAAAAAAAACAGTGGAAAAAACTGTGAAAAAAAAGAACTGAGAAGAAAAACTGAGTAAAAAAACTGACTAGAAAAACTGAGCAGAAAAACTGAGAAAAAAAGACTGAGAAAACGAAGAAAAACTTAGAAAAAAACTGTGAAAAAAACTGAAAAAAAAGAACTGAGAAGAAAAACTGAGAAAAAAAGACTGAAAAAACTGAAGAAAGACTTAGAAAAAAAGTGTGAAAAAAACTGAAAAAAAAGAAGAACTGAGAAGAAAAACTGAGAAAAAAACTGACTCGAATAACTGAGCAGAAAAACAGGGCAGAAAAACTGAGAAAAAAAGACTGAGAAAACGAAGAAAAACTTAGAAAAAAACTGTGAAAAAAACTGAAAACAAAGAAGAACTGAGCAGAAAAACTGAGAAAAAAGACTGAAAAAACTGAAGAAAAACTGAGAAAAAAACTGTGAAAAAAACTGAAAAAAAAGAAGAACTGAGAAGAAAAACTGAGAAAAAAACTGACTAGAAAGACTGAGCAGAAAAACAGAGCAGAAAAACTGAGAAAAAAAGACTGAAAAAACTGAAGAAAAACTTAGAAAAAAACTGTGAAAAAAACTGAAAAAAAAGAAGAACTGAGAAGAAAAACTGAGAAAAAAACTGACTCGAATAACTGAGCAGAAAAACAGGGCAGAAAAACTGAGCAAAAAAGACTGAAAAAACTGAGGAAAAACGGAGGAAAAAAACTGAAAAAAACTGTGAAAAAAAAGAACTGAGAAGAAAAACTGAGAAAATAACTGACTAGAAAAACAGAGCAGAAAAACTGAGCAGAAAAACTGAGCAAAAATACTATTAAAAAAAACTGAAGAAAAACGGAAGAAAAAAACTGCGAAGAAAAACTGAGAAAAAAAGACTGAAAAAACTGAAGAAAAAGTAGAAAAAAAACAGTGGAAAAAACTGTGAAAAAAAAGAACTGAGAAGAAAAACTGAGTAAAAAAACTGACTAGAAAAACTGAGCAGAAAAACTGAGAAAAAAAGACTGAGAAAACGAAGAAAAACTTAGAAAAAAACTGTGAAAAAAACTGAAAAAAAAGAAGAACTGAGAAGAAAAACTGAGAAAAAAAGACTGAAAAAACTGAAGAAAAACTTAGAAAAAAAGTGTGAAAAATACTGAAAAAAAAGAAGAACTGAGAAGAAAAACTGAGAAAAAAACTGACTAGAAAAACTGAGCAGAAAAACAGAGCAGAAAAACTGAGAAAAAAAGACTGAGAAAACGAAGAAAAACTTAGAAAAAAACTGTGAAAAAAATTGAAAACAAAGAAGAACTGAGCAGAAAAACTGAGAAAAAAACTGTGAAAAAAAAGAACTGACAAGAAAAATTGAGCAAAAAAGACTGAAAAAAGTGAGGAAAAACGGAGGAAAAGAACTGTGAAAAAAACTGAAGAAAAAGAAGAACTGAGAAGAAAAACTGAGAAAAAAAACTGACTAGAAAGACTGAGCAGAAAAACAGAGCAGAAAAACTGAGAAAAAAAGACTGAAAAAACTGAAGAAAAACTTAGAAAAAAACTGAAAAAAACTGAAAAAAAAGAAGAACTGAGAAGAAAAACTGAGAAAAAAAGACTGAAAAAACTGAAGAAAGACTTAGAAAAAAAGTGTGAAAAAAACTGAAAAAAAGAAGAACTGAGAAGAAAAACTGAGAAAAAAACTGACTAGAAAAACTGAGCAGAAAAACAGAGCAGAAAAACTGAGAAAAAAAGACTGAGAAAACGAAGAAAAACTTAGAAAAAAACTGTGAAAAAAACTGAAAAAAAGAAGAACTGAGAAGAAAAACTGAGTAAAAAAGACTGAAAAAACTGAAGAAAGAATTAGAAAAAAAGTGTGAAAAAAACTGAAAAAAAGAAGAACTGAGAAGAAAAACTGAGAAAAAAACTGACTAGAAAAACTGAGCAGAAAAACAGAGCAGAAAAACTGAGAAAAAATGACTGAGAAAACGAAGAAAAACTTAGAAAAAAACTGTGAAAAAAACTGAAAACAAAGAAGAACTGAGCAGAAAAACTGAGAAAAAAAGACTGAAAAAACTGAAGAAAAACTTAGAAAAAAACTGAAAAAAACTGAAAAAAAAGAAGAACTGAGAAGAAAAACTGAGAAAAAAACTGACTAGAAAGACTGAGCAGAAAAACAGAGCAGAAAAACTGAGAAAAAAAGACTGAAAAAACTGAAGAAAAACTTAGAAAAAAACTGTGAAAAAAACTGAAAAAAAGGAACTGAGAAGAAAAACTGAGAAAAAAAGACTGAAAAAACTGAAGAAAGACTTAGAAAAAAAGTGTGAAAAAAACTGAAAAAAAAGAAGAACTGAGAAGAAAAACTGAGAAAAAAACTGACTCGAATAACTGAGCAGAAAAACAGGGCAGAAAAACTGAGAAAAAAAGACTGAGAAAACGAAGAAAAACTTAGAAAAAAACTGTGAAAAAAACTGAAAACAAAGAAGAACTGAGCAGAAAAACTGAGAAAAAAAGACTGAAAAAACTGAAGAAAAACTGAGAAAAAAACTGTGAAAAAAACTGAAAAAAAAGAAGAACTGAGAAGAAAAACTGAGAAAAAAACTGACTAGAAAGACTGAGCAGAAAAACAGAGCAGAATAACTGAGAAAAAAAGACTGAGAAAACGAAGAAAAACTTAGAAAAAAACTGTGAAAAAAACTGAAAAAAAAGAAGAACTGAGAAGAAAAACTGAGAAAAAAACTGACTCGAATAACTGAGCAGATAAACAGGGCAGAAAAACTGAGCAAAAAAGACTGAAAAAACTGAGGAAAAACGGAGGAAAAAAACTGAAAAAAACTGAAAAAAAAGAACTGAGAAGAAAAACTGAGAAAATAACTGACTAGAAAAACAGAGCAGAAAAACTGAGCAGAAAAACTGAGCAAAAATACTATTAAAAAAAACTGAAGAAAAACGGAAGAAAAAAACTGCGAAGAAAAACTGAGAAAAAAAGACTGAAAAAACTGAAGAAAAAGTAGAAAAAAAACAGTGGAAAAAACTGTGAAAAAAAAGAACTGAGAAGAAAAACTGAGTAAAAAAACTGACTAGAAAAACTGAGCAGAAAAACTGAGAAAAAAAGACTGAGAAAACGAAGAAAAACTTAGAAAAAAACTGTGAAAAAAACTGAAAAAAAAGAAGAACTGAGAAGAAAAACTGAGAAAAAAAGACTGAAAAAACTGAAGAAAAACTTAGAAAAAAAGTGTGAAAAATACTGAAAAAAAAGAAGAACAGAGAAGAAAAAATGTGAAAAAAACTGACTAGAAAAAATGAGCAGAAAAACAGAGCAGAAAAACTGAGAAAAAAGACTGAGAAAACGAAGAAAAACTTAGAAAAAAAGTGTGAAAAAAACTGAAAAAAAGAAGAACTGAGAAGAAAAACTGAGAAAAAAACTGACTAGAAAAACTGAGCAGAAAAACAGAGCAGAAAAACTGAGAATAAAAGACTGAGAAAACGAAGAAAAACTTGGAAAAAAACTGTGAAAAAAACTGAAAAAAAAGAACTGAGAAGAAAAACTGAGAAAAAAAGACTGAAAAACTGAAGAAAAACTTAGAAAAAAAGTGTGAAAAAAACTGAAAAAAAAGAAGAACTGAGAAGAAAAACTGAGAAAAAAACTGACTAGAAAAACTGAGCAGAAAAACAGAGCAGAAAAACTGAGAAAAAAGACTGAGAAAACGAAGAAAAACTTAGAAAAAAACTGTGAAAAAAACTGAAAACAAAGAACTGAGAAGAAAAACTGAGAAAAAAAGACTGAAAAAACTGAAGAAAAACTTAGAAAAAAAGTGTGAAAAAAACTGAAAAAAAGAAGAACTGAGAAGAAAAACTGAGAAAAAAACTGACTAGAAAAACTGAGCAGAAAAACAGAGCAGAAAAACTGAGAAAAAATGACTGAGAAAACGAAGAAAAACTTAGAAAAAAACTGTGAAAAAAACTGAAAACAAAGAAGAACTGAGCAGAAAAACTGAGAAAAAAAGACTGAAAAAACTGAAGAAAAACTTAGAAAAAAACTGTGAAAAAAACTGAAAAAAAAGAAGAACTGAGAAGAAAAACTGAGAAAAAAACTGACTAGAAAGACTGAGCAGAAAAACAGAGCAGAAAAACTGAGAAAAAAAGACTGAAAAAACTGAAGAAAAACTTAGAAAAAAACTGAAAAAAACTGAAAAAAAAGAACTGAGAAGAAAAACTGAGAAAAAAAGACTGAAAAAACTGAAGAAAGACTTAGAAAAAAAGTGTGAAAAAAACTGAAAAAAAGAAGAACTGAGAAGAAAAACTGAGAAAAAAACTGACTCGAATAACTGAGCAGAAAAACAGGGCAGAAAAACTGAGAAAAAAAGACTGAGAAAACGAAGAAAAACTTAGAAAAAAACTGTGAAAAAAACTGAAAACAAAGAAGAACTGAGCAGAAAAACTGAGAAAAAAAGACTGAAAAAACTGAAGAAAAACTGAGAAAAAAACTGTGAAAAAAACTGAAAAAAAAGAAGAACTGAGAAGAAAAACTGAGAAAAAAACTGACTAGAAAGACTGAGCAGAAAAACAGAGCAGAAAAACTGAGAAAAAAAGACTGAAAAAACTGAAGAAAAACTTAGAAAAAAACTGTGAAAAAAACTGAAAAAAAAGAAGAACTGAGAAGAAAAACTGAGAAAAAAACTGACTCGAATAACTGAGCAGAAAAACAGGGCAGAAAAACTGAGCAAAAAAGACTGAAAAAACTGAGGAAAAACGGAGGAAAAAAACTGAAAAAAACTGTGAAAAAAAAGAACTGAGAAGAAAAACTGAGAAAATAACTGACTAGAAAAACAGAGCAGAAAAACTGAGCAGAAAAACTGAGCAAAAATACTATTAAAAAAACTGAAGAAAAACGGAAGAAAAAAACTGCGAAGAAAAACTGAGAAAAAAAGACTGAAAAAACTGAAGAAAGACTTAGAAAAAAACTGTGAAAAAAAGTGAAAACAAATGAAGAACTGAGAAGAACAACTGAGAAAAAAACTGACTAGAAAAACTGAGCAGAAAAATAGAGCAGAAAAACTGAGAAAAAAAGACTGAAAAAACTGAAGGAAAACTTAGAAAAAAACTGTGAAAAAAACTGAAAACAAAGAAGAACTGAGCAGAAAAACTGAGAAAAAAAGACTGAAAAAACTGAAGAAAAAGTAGAAAAAAAACAGTGGAAAAAACTGTGAAAAAAAAGAACTGAGAAGAAAAACTGAGTAAAAAAACTGACTAGAAAAACTGAGCAAAAAAACAGAGCAGAAAAACTGAGAAAAAAAGACTGAGAAAACGAAGAAAAACTTAGAAAAAAACTGTGAAAAAAACTGAAAAAAAAGAAGAACTGAGAAGAAAAACTGAGAAAAAAAGACTGAAAAAACTGAAGAAAAACTTAGAAAAAAAGTGTGAAAAAAACTGAACAAAAAGAAGAACTGAGAAGAAAAACTGAGAAAAAAACTGACTAGAAAAACTGAGTAGAAAAACAGAGCAGAAAAACTGAGAAAAAAAGACTGAGAAAACGAAGAAAAACTTAGAAAAAAACTGTGAAAAAAACTGAAAACAAAGAAGAACTGAGAAGAAAAACTGAGAAAAAAAGACTGAAAAAACTGAAGAAAAAGTAGAAAAAAAACAGTGGAAAAAACTGTGGGGAAAAAAAAGAACTGAGAAGAAAAACTGAGTAAAAAAACTGACTAGAAAAACTGAGAAGAAAAACTGAGAAAAAAAGACTGAAAAAACTGAAGAAAGACTTAGAAAAAAAGTGTGAAAATACTGATAAAAAAGAAGAACTGAGAAGAAAAACTGAGAAAAAAACTGACTAGAATAATTGAGCAGAAAAACAGAGCAGAAAAACTGAGAAAAAAAGACTTAGAAAACGAAGAAAAACTTAGAAAAAAACTGTGAAAAAAACTGAAAAAAAAGAAGAACTGAGAAGAAAAACTGAGAAAAAAACTGACTAGAATAACTGAGCAGAAAAACAGAGCAGAAAAACTGAGAAAAAAAGACTGAGAAAACGAAGAAAAACTTAGAAAAAACTGTGAAAAAAACTGAAAAAAAAGAAGAACTGAGAAGAAAAACTGAGAAAAAAACTGAAAAAAAAGAAGAACTGAGAAGAAAACTGAGAAAAAAACTGACTAGATTAACTGAGCAGAAAAACAGAGCAGAAAAAGTGAGAAAAAAAGACTGAGAAAACGAAGAAAAACTTAGAAAAAAACTGTGAAAAAAACTGAAAAAAAAGAAGAACTGAGAAGAAAAACTGAGAAAAAAAGACTGAAAAAACTGAAGAAAAACTTAGAAAAAAACTGAGAAAGAAACTGAAAAAAAGAAGAACTGAGAAGAAAAACTGAGAAAAAAAGACTGAAAAAACTGAAGAAAAACTTAGAAAAAAACTGAAAAAAACTGAAAAAAAAGAAGAACTGAGAAGAAAAACTGAGAAAAAAAGACTGAGAAAACGAAGAAAAACTTAGAAAAAAACTGTGAAAAAAAGTGAAAAAAAAGGAAGAACTGAGAAGAAAAACTGAGAAAAAAACTGACTAGAAAAACTGAGCAGAAAAATAGAGCAGAAAAACTGAGAAAAAAAGACTGAAAAAACTGAAGAAAAACTTAGAAAAAAACTGTGAAAAAAACTGAAAAAAAAGAAGAACTGAGAAGAAAAACTGAGAAAAAAAGACTGAAAAAACTGAAGAAAGACTTAGAAAAAAAGTGTGAAAATACTGAAAAAAAAGAAGAACTGAGAAGAAAAACTGAGAAAAAAACTGACTAGAAAAACTGAGCAGAAAAACAGAGCAGAAAAACTGAGAAAAAAAGACTGAGAAAACGAAGAAAAACTTAGAAAAAAACTGTGAAAAAAACTGAAAACAAATAAGAACTGAGCAGAAAAACTGAGAAAAAAAGACTGAAAAAACTGAAGAAAGACTTAGAAAAAAAGTGTGAAAATACTGATAAAAAAGAAGAACTGAGAAGAAAAACTGAGAAAAAAACTGACTAGAATAACTGAGCAGAAAAACAGAGCAGAAAAACTGAGAAAAAAAGACTGAGAAAACGAAGAAAAACTTAGAAAAAACTGTGAAAAAAACTGAAAAAAAAGAAGAACTAAGAAAAACTGAGAAAAAAACTGACTAGAAAGACTGAGCAGAAAAACAGCAGAAAAACTGAGAAAAAAGACTGAAAAAACTGAAGAAACACTTAGAAAAAAACTGTGAAAAAAACTGAAAACAAAGAAGAACTGAGAAGAAAAACTGAGAAAAAAAGACTGAAAAAACTGAAGAAAAACTTAGAAAAAAAGTGTGAAAAAAACTGAAAAAAAGAAGAACTGAGAAGAAAAACTGAGAAAAAACTGACGAGAAAAACTGAGCAGAAAAACAGAGCAGAAAAACTGAGAAAAAATGACTGAGAAAACGAAGAAAAACTTAGAAAAAAACTGTGAAAAAAACTGAAAACAAAGAAGAACTGAGCAGAAAAACTGAGAAAAAAAGACTGAAAAAACTGAAGAAAAACTTAGAAAAAAACTGTGAAAAAAACTGAAAAAAAAGAAGAACTGAGAAGAAAAACTGAGAAAAAACTGACGAGAAAAACTGAGCAGAAAAACAGAGCAGAAAAACTGAGAAAAAATGACTGAGAAAACGAAGAAAAACTTAGAAACAAACTGTGAAAAAAACTGAAAACAAAGAAGAACTGAGCAGAAAAACTGAGAAAAAAAGACTGAAAAAACTGAAGAAAAACTTAGAAAAAAACTGTGAAAAAAACTGAAAAAAAAGAAGAACTGAGAAGAAAAACTGAGAAAAAAACTGACTAGAAAGACTGAGCAGAAAAACAGAGCAGAAAAACTGAGAAAAAAAGACTGAAAAAACTGAAGAAAAACTTAGAAAAAAACTGTGAAAAAAACTGAAAAAAAAGAACTGAGAAGAAAAACTGAGAAAAAAAGACTGAAAAAACTGAAGAAAGACTTAGAAAAAAAGTGTGAAAAAAACTGAAAAAAAAGAAGAACTGAGAAGAAAAACTGAGAAAAAAACTGACTCGAATAACTGAGCAGAAAAACAGGGCAGAAAAACTGAGAAAAAAAGACTGAGAAAACGAAGAAAAACTTAGAAAAAAACTGAAAACAAAGAAGAACTGAGCAGAAAAACTGAGAAAAAAAGACTGAAAAAACTGAAGAAAAACTGAGAAAAAAACTGTGAAAAAAACTGAAAAAAAAGAAGAACTGAGAAGAAAAACTGAGAAAAAAACTGACTAGAAAGACTGAGCAGAAAAACAGAGCAGAAAAACTGAGAAAAAAAGACTGAAAAAACTGAAGAAAAACTTAGAAAAAAACTGTGAAAAAAACTGAAAAAAAAGAAGAACTGAGAAGAAAAACTGAGAAAAAAACTGACTCGAATAACTGAGCAGAAAAACAGGGCAGAAAAACTGAGCAAAAAAGACTGAAAAAACTGAGGAAAAACGGAGGAAAAAAACTGAAAAAAACTGTGAAAAAAAAGAACTGAGAAGAAAAACTGAGAAAATAACTGACTAGAAAAACAGAGCAGAAAAACTGAGCAGAAAAACTGAGCAAAAATACTATTAAAAAAAACTGAAGAAAAACGGAGAAAAAAAGACTGAAAAAACTGAAGAAAAAGTAGAAAAAAAACAGTGGAAAAAACTGTGGGGAAAAAAAAGAACTGAGAAGAAAAACTGAGTAAAAAAACTGACTAGAAAAACTGAGAAGAAAAACTGAGAAAAAAAGACTGAAAAAACTGAAGAAAGACTTAGAAAAAAAGTGTGAAAATACTGATAAAAAAGAAGAACTGAGAAGAAAAACTGAGAAAAAAACTGACTAGAATAACTGAGCAGAAAAACAGAGCAGAAAAACTGAGAAAAAAAGACTTAGAAAACGAAGAAAAACTTAGAAAAAAACTGTGAAAAAAACTGAAAAAAAAGAAGAACTGAGAAGAAAAACTGAGAAAAAAACTGAAAAAAAAGAAGAACTGAGAAGAAAAACTGAGAAAAAAACTGACTAGATTAACTGAGCAGAAAAACAGAGCAGAAAAAGTGAGAAAAAAAGACTGAGAAAACGAAGAAAAACTTAGAAAAAAACTGTGAAAAAAACTGAAAAAAAAGAAGAACTGAGAAGAAAAACTGAGAAAAAAAGACTGAAAAAACTGAAGAAAAACTTAGAAAAAAACTGAGAAAGAAACTGAAAAAAAGAAGAACTGAGAAGAAAAACTGAGAAAAAAAGACTGAAAAAACTGAAGAAAAACTTAGAAAAAAACTGAAAAAAACTGAAAAAAAAGAAGAACTGAGAAGAAAAACTGAGAAAAAAAGACTGAGAAAACGAAGAAAAACTTAGAAAAAAACTGTGAAAAAAAGTGAAAAAAAAGGAAGAACTGAGAAGAAAAACTGAGAAAAAAACTGACTAGAAAAACTGAGCAGAAAAATAGAGCAGAAAAACTGAGAAAAAAAGACTGAAAAAACTGAAGAAAAACTTAGAAAAAAACTGTGAAAAAAACTGAAAAAAAAGAAGAACTGAGAAGAAAAACTGAGAAAAAAAGACTGAAAAAACTGAAGAAAGACTTAGAAAAAAAGTGTGAAAATACTGAAAAAAAAGAAGAACTGAGAAGAAAAACTGAGAAAAAAACTGACTAGAAAAACTGAGCAGAAAAACAGAGCAGAAAAACTGAGAAAAAAAGACTGAGAAAACGAAGAAAAACTTAGAAAAAAACTGTGAAAAAAACTGAAAACAAATAAGAACTGAGCAGAAAAACTGAGAAAAAAAGACTGAAAAAACTGAAGAAAGACTTAGAAAAAAAGTGTGAAAATACTGATAAAAAAGAAGAACTGAGAAGAAAAACTGAGAAAAAAACTGACTAGAATAACTGAGCAGAAAAACAGAGCAGAAAAACTGAGAAAAAAAGACTGAGAAAACGAAGAAAAACTTAGAAAAAACTGTGAAAAAAACTGAAAAAAAAGAAGAACTAAGAAAAACTGAGAAAAAAACTGACTAGAAAGACTGAGCAGAAAAACAGCAGAAAAACTGAGAAAAAAAGACTGAAAAAACTGAAGAAAAACTTAGAAAAAAACTGAGAAAAAAACTGAAAAAAAAGAAGAACTGAGAAGAAAAACTGAGAAAAAAACTGACTAGAATAACTGAGCAGAAAAACAGAGCAGAAAAAGTGAGAAAAAAAGACTGAGAAAACGAAGAAAAACTTAGAAAAAAACTGTGAAAAAAACTGAAAAAAAAGAAGAACTGAGAAGAAAAACTGAGAAAAAAACTGACTAGATTAACTGAGCAGAAAAACAGAGCAGAAAAAGTGAGAAAAAAAGACTGAGAAAACGAAGAAAAACTTAGAAAAAAACTGTGAAAAAAACTGAAAAAAAAGAAGAACTGAGAAGAAAAACTGAGAAAAAAAGACTGAAAAAACTGAAGTAAAACTTAGAAAAAAACTGAAAAAAACTGAAAAAAAAGAAGAACTGAGAAGAAAAACTGAGAAAAAAAGACTGAGAAAACGAAGAAAAACTTAGAAAAAAACTGTGAAAAAAAGTGAAAAAAAAGGAAGAACTGAGAAGAAAAACTGAGAAAAAAACTGACTAGAAAAACTGAGCAGAAAAATAGAGCAGAAAAACTGAGAAAAAAAGACTGAAAAAACTGAAGAAAAACTTAGAAAAAAACTGTGAAAAAAACTGAAAAAAAAGAAGAACTGAGAAGAAAAACTGAGAAAAAAAGACTGAAAAAACTGAAGAAAGACTTAGAAAAAAAGTGTGAAAATACTGAAAAAAAAGAAGAACTGAGAAGAAAAACTGAGAAAAAAACTGACTAGAATAACTGAGCAGAAAAACAGAGCAAAAAAACTGAGAAAAAAAGACTTAGAAAACGAAGAAAAACTTAGAAAAATACTGTGAAAAATACTGAAAAAAAAGAACTGAGAAGAAAAACTGAGAAAAAAACTGACTAGAATAACTGAGCAGAAAAACAGAGCAGAAAAACTGAGAAAAAAAGACTGAGAAAACGAAGAAAAACTTAGAAAAAATCTGTGAAAAAAACTGGAAAAAATGAAGAACTGAGAAGAAAAACTGAGAAAAAAACTGACTAGAATAACTGAGCAGAAAAACAGGTCAGAAAAACTGAGAAAAAAAGACTGAAAAAACTGAAGAAAAAGGAGAAAAAAAACAGTGGAAAAAACTGTGAAAAAAAAGAACTGAGAAGAAAAACTGAGTAAAAAAACTGACTAGAAAAACTGAGCAGAAAAACAGAGCAGAAAAACTGAGAAAAAAAGACTGAGAAAACGAAGAAAAACTTAGAAAAAAACTGTGAAAAAAACTGAAAAAAAAGAAGAACTGAGAAGAAAAACTGAGAAAAAAAGACTGAAAAAACTGAAGAAAAACTTAGAAAAAAAGTGTGAAAAAAACTGATAAAAAAGAACAGAGAAGAAAAAATGTGAAAAAAACTGACTAGAAAAACTGAGCAGAAAAACAGAGCAGAAAAACTGAGAAAAAAAGACTGAGAAAACGAAGAAAAACTTAGAAAAAAACTGTGAAAAAAACTGAAAACAAAGAAGAACTGAGCAGAAAAACTGAGAAAAAAAGACTGAAAAAACTGAAGAAAAACTTAGAAAAAAACTGTGAAAAAAACTGAAAAAAAAGAAGAACTGAGAAGAAAAACTGAGAAAAAAAGACTGAAAAAACTGAAGAAAGACTTAGAAAAAAAGTGTGAAAAAAACTGAAAAAAAAGAAGAACTGAGAAGAAAAACTGAGAAAAAAACTGACTAGAAAAACTGAGCAGAAAAACAGAGCAGAAAAACTGAGAAAAAAAGACTGAGAAAACGAAGAAAAACTTAGAAAAAAACTGTGAAAAAAACTGGAAAAAAAGAAGAACTGAGAAGAAAAACTGAGAAAAAAACTGACTAGAAAGACTGAGCAGAAAAACAGCAGAAAAACTGAGAAAAAAAGACTGAAAAAACTGAAGAAAAACTTAGAAAAAAACTGTGAAAAAAACTGAAAAAAAAGAAGAACTGAGAAGAAAAACTGAGAAAAAAACTGACTAGATTAACTGAGCAGAAAAACAGAGCAGAAAAAGTGAGAAAAAAAGACTGAGAAAACGAAGAAAAACTTAGAAAAAAACTGTGAAAAAAACTGAAAAAAAAGAAGAACTGAGAAGAAAAACTGAGAAAAAAAGACTGAAAAAACTGAAGAAAAACTTAGAAAAAAACTGTGAAAGAAACTGAAAAAAAGAAGAACTGAGAAGAAAAACTGAGAAAAAAAGACTGAAAAAACTGAAGAAAAACTTAGAAAAAAACTGAAAAAAACTGAAAAAAAAGAAGAACTGAGAAGAAAAACTGAGAAAAAAAGACTGAGAAAACGAAGAAAAACTTAGAAAAAAACTGTGAAAAAAAGTGAAAAAAAAGGAAGAACTGAGAAGAAAAACTGAGAAAAAAACTGACTAGAAAAACTGAGCAGAAAAACAGAGCAGAAAAACTGAGAAAAAAAGACTGAAAAAAACTGAAGAAAAACTTAGAAAAAAACTGTGAAAAAAACTGAAAACAAAGAAGAACTGAGCAGAAAACTGAGAAAAAAGACTGAAAAAACTGAAGAAAAACTTAGAAAAAAACTGTGAAAAAAACTGAAAAAAAAGAAGAACTGAGAAGAAAAACTGAGAAAAAAAGACTGAAAAAACTGAAGAAAGACTTAGAAAAAAAGTGTGAAAATACTGAAAAAAAAGAAGAACTGAGAAGAAAAACTGAGAAAAAAACTGACTAGAATAACTGAGCAGAAAAACAGAGCAGAAAAACTGAGAAAAAAAGACTTAGAAAACGAAGAAAAACTTAGAAAAATACTGTGAAAAATACTGAAAAAAAAGAACTGAGAAGAAAAACTGAGAAAAAAACTGACTAGAATAACTGAGCAGAAAAACAGAGCAGAAAAACTGAGAAAAAAAGACTGAGAAAACGAAGAAAAACTTAGAAAAAAACTGTGAAAAAAACTGGAAAAAAAGAAGAACTGAGAAGAAAAACTGAGAAAAAAACTGACTAGAATAACTGAGCAGAAAAACAGGTCAGAAAAACTGAGAAAAAAAGACTGAAAAAACTGAAGAAAAAGGAGAAAACAAACAGTGGAAAAAACTGTGAAAAAAAAGAACTGAGAAGAAAAACTGAGTAAAAAAACTGACTAGAAAAACTGAGCAGAAAAACAGAGCAGAAAAACTGAGAAAAAAAGACTGAGAAAACGAAGAAAAACTTAGAAAAAAACTGTGAAAAAAACTGAAAAAAAAGAAGAACTGAGAAGAAAAACTGAGAAAAAAAGACTGAAAAAACTGAAGAAAAACTTAGAAAAAAAGTGTGAAAAAAACTGAAAAAAAAGAAGAACAGAGAAGAAAAAATGTGAAAAAAACTGACTAGAAAAACTGAGCAGAAAAACAGAGCAGAAAAACTGAGAAAAAAAGACTGAGAAAACGAAGAAAAACTTAGAAAAAATCTGTGAAAAAAACTGAAAACGAAGAAGAACTGAGCAGAAAAACTGAGAAAAAAAGACTGAAAAAACTGAAGAAAAACTTAGAAAAAAACTGAAAAAAACTGAAAAAAAAGAAGAACTGAGAAGAAAAACTGAGAAAAAAAGACTGAAAGAACTGAAGAAAAACTTAGAAAAAAACTGAAAAAAACTGAAAAAAAAGAAGAACTGAGAAGAATAACTGAGAAAAAAACTGACTAGAAAGACTGAGCAGAAAAACAGAGCAGAAAAACTGAGAAAAAAAGACTGAAAAAACTGAAGAAAAACTTAGAAAAAAACTGTGAAAAAAACTGAAAAAAAAGAAGAACTGAGAAGAAAAACTGAGAAAAAAAGACTGAAAAAACTGAAGAAAGACTTAGAAAAAAAGTGTGAAAAAAACTGAAAAAAAAGAAGAACTGAGAAGAAAAACTGAGAAAAAAACTGACTAGAAAAACTGAGCAGAAAAACAGAGCAGAAAAACTGAGAAAAAAAGACTGAGAAAACGAAGAAAAACTTAGAAAAAAACTGTGAAAAAAATTGAAAACAAAGAAGAACTGAGCAGAAAAACTGAGAAAAAAAGACTGAAAAAACTGAAGAAAAACTTAGAAAAAAACTGTGAAAAAAACTGAAAAAAAAGAAGAACTGAGAAGAAAAACTGAGAAAAAAAGACTGAAAAAACTGAAGAAAGACTTAGAAAAAAAGTGTGAAAATACTGAAAAAAAAGAAGAACTGAGAAGAAAAACTGAGAAAAAAACTGACTAGAATAACTGAGCAGAAAAACAGAGCAGAAAAACTGAGAAAAAAAGACTTAGAAAACGAAGAAAAACTTAGAAAAATACTGTGAAAAATACTGAAAAAAAAGAACTGAGAAGAAAAACTGAGAAAAAAACTGACTAGAATAACTGAGCAGAAAAACAGAGCAGAAAAACTGAGAAAAAAAGACTGAGAAAACGAAGAAAAACTTAGAAAAAAACTGTGAAAAAAACTGGAAAAAAAGAAGAACTGAGAAGAAAAACTGAGAAAAAAAGACTGAAAAAACTGAAGAAAAACTTAGAAAAAAAGTGTGAAAAAAACTGAAAAAAAAGAAGAACTGAGAAGAAAAACTGAGAAAAAAACTGACTAGAAAAACTGAGCAGAAAAACAGAGCAGAAAAACAGAAAAAAAGACTGAGAAAACGAAGAAAAACTTAGAAAAAAACTGTGAAAAAAACTGAAAAAAAAGAAGAACTGAGAAGAAAAACTGAGAAAAAAAGACTGAAAAAACTGAAGAAAAACTTAGAAAAAAAGTGTGAAAAAAACTGAAAAAAAAGAAGAACTGAGAAGAAAAACTGAGAAAAAAACTGACTAGAAAAACTGAGCAGAAAAACAGAGCAGAAAAACTGAGAAAAAAAGACTGAGAAAACGAAGAAAAACTTAGAAAAAAACTGTGAAAAAAACTGAAAACAAAGAAGAACTGAGCAGAAAAACTGAGAAAAAAAGACTGAAAAAACTGAAGAAAAACTTAGAAAAAAAGTGTGAAAAAAACTGAAAAAAAAGAAGAACTGAGAAGAAAAACTGAGAAAAAAACTGACTAGAAAAACTGAGTAGAAAAACAGAGCAGAAAAACTGAGAAAAAAAGACTGAGAAAACGAAGAAAAACTTAGAAAAAAACTGTGAAAAAAACTGAAAACAAAGAAGAACTGAGCAGAAAAACTGAGAAAAAAAGACTGAAAAAACTGAAGAAAAAGTAGAAAAAAAACAGTGGAAAAAACTGTGAAAAAAAAGAACTGAGAAGAAAAACTGAGTAAAAAAACTGACTAGAAAAACTGAGCAGAAAAACAGAGCAGAAAAACTGAGAAAAAAAGACTGAGAAAACGAAGAAAAACTTAGAAAAAAACTGTGAAAAAAACTGAAAACAAAAATTAAACTGAGCAGAAAAACTGAGAAAAAAAGACTGAAAAACTGAAGAAAAAGTAGAAAAAAAACAGTGGAAAAAACTGTGAAAAAAAGAACTGAGAAGAAAAACTGAGTAAAAAAACTGACTAGAAAAACTGAGCAGAAAAACAGAGCAGAAAAACTGAGAAAAAAAGACTGAGAAAACGAAGAAAAAATTAGAAAAAAACTGTGAAAAAAACTGAAAAAAAGAAGAACTGAGAAGAAAAACTGAGAAAAAAAGACTGAAAAAACTGAAGAAAAACTTAGAAAAAAAGTGTGAAAAAAACTGAAAAAAAAGAAGAACTGAGAAGAAAAACTGAGAAAAAAACTGACTAGAAAAACTGAGCAGAAAAACAGAGCAGAAAAACTGAGAAAAAAAGACTGAGAAAACGAAGAAAAACTTAGAAAAAAACTGTGAAAAAAACTGAAAACAAAGAAGAACTGAGAAGAAAAACTGAGAAAAAAAGACTGAAAAAACTGAAGAAAAACTTAGAAAAAAAGTGTGAAAAAAACTGAAAAAAAAGAAGAACAGAGAAGAAAAAATGTGAACAAAACTGACTAGAAAAACTGAGCAGAAAAACAGAGCAGAAAAACTGAGAAAAAAAGACTGAGAAAACGAAGAAAAACTTAGAAAAAAACTGTGAAAAAAACTGAAAACAAAAAAGAACTGAGCAGAAAAACTGAGAAAAAAAGACTGAAATACTGAAGAAAAAGTAGAAAAAAAACAGTGGAAAAAACTGTGAAAAAAAGAACTGAGAAGAAAAACTGAGTAAAAAAACTGACTAGAAAAACTGAGCAGAAAAACAGAGCAGAAAAACTGAGAAAAAAAGACTGAGAAAACGAAGAAAAACTTAGAAAAAAACTGTGAAAAAAACTGAAAAAAAAGAAGAACTGAGAAGAAAAACTGAGAAAAAAAGACTGAAAAAACTGAAGAAAAACTTAGAAAAAAAGTGTGAAAAAAACTGAAAAAAAAGAAGAACTGAGAAGAAAAACTGAGAAAAAAACTGACTAGAAAAACTGAGCAGAAAAACAGAGCAGAAAAACTGAGAAAAAAAGACTGAGAAAACGAAGAAAAACTTAGAAAAAAACTGTGAAAAAAACTGAAAACAAAGAAGAACTGAGCAGAAAAACTGAGAAAAAAAGACTGAAAAAACTGAAGAAAAACTTAGAAAAAAACTGTGAAAAAAACTGAAAAAAAAGAAGAACTGAGAAGAAAAACTGAGAAAAAAACTGACTCGAATAACTGAGAAGAAAAACAGGGCAGAAAAACTGAGAAAAAAAGACTGAGAAAACGAAGAAAAACTTAGAAAAAAACTGTGAAAAAAAGTGAAAACAAATGAAGAACTGAGAAGAATAACTGAGAAAAAAACAGACTAGAAAAACTGAGCAGAAAAACAGAGCAGAAAAACTGAGAAAAAAAGACTGAGAAAACGAAGAAAAACTTAGAAAAAAACTGTGAAAAAAACTGGAAAAAAAGAAGAACTGAGAAGAAAAACTGAGAAAAAAACTGACTAGAATAACTGAGCAGAAAAACAGGTCAGAAAAACTGAGAAAAAAAGACTGAAAAAACTGAAGAAAAAGGAGAAAACAAACAGTGGAAAAAACTGTGAAAAAAAAGAACTGAGAAGAAAAACTGAGTAAAAAAACTGACTAGAAAAACTGAGCAGAAAAACAGAGCAGAAAAACTGAGAAAAAAAGACTGAGAAAACGAAGAAAAACTTAGAAAAAAACTGTGAAAAAAACTGAAAAAAAAGAAGAACTGAGAAGAAAAACTGAGAAAAAAAGACTGAAAAAACTGAAGAAAAACTTAGAAAAAAAGTGTGAAAAAAACTGAAAAAAAAGAAGAAGAGAGAAGAAAAAATGTGAAAAAAACTGACTAGAAAAACTGAGCAGAAAAACAGAGCAGAAAAACTGAGAAAAAAAGACTGAGAAAACGAAGAAAAACTTAGAAAAAATCTGTGAAAAAAACTGAAAACGAAGAAGAACTGAGCAGAAAAACTGAGAAAAAAAGACTGAAAAAACTGAAGAAAAACTTAGAAAAAAACTGAAAAAAACTGAAAAAAAAGAACTGAGAAGAATAACTGAGAAAAAAAACTGACTAGAAAGACTGAGCAGAAAAACAGAGCAGAAAAACTGAGAAAAAAAGACTGAAAAAACTGAAGAAAAACTTAGAAAAAAACTGTGAAAAAAACTGAAAAAAAAGAAGAACTGAGAAGAAAAACTGAGAAAAAAAGACTGAAAAAACTGAAGAAAGACTTAGAAAAAAAGTGTGAAAAAAACTGAAAAAAAAGAAGAACTGAGAAGAAAAACTGAGAAAAAAACTGACTAGAAAAACTGAGCAGAAAAACAGAGCAGAAAAACTGAGAAAAAAAGACTGAGAAAACGAAGAAAAACTTAGAAAAAACCTGTGAAAAAAACTGAAAACAAAAAAGAACTGAGCAGAAAAACTGAGAAAAAAAGACTGAAAAACTGAAGAAAAAGTAGAAAAAAAACAGTGGAAAAAACTGTGAAAAAAAGAACTGAGAAGAAAAACTGAGTAAAAAAACTGACTAGAAAAACTGAGCAGAAAAACAGAGCAGAAAAACAGAAAAAAAGACTGAGAAAACGAAGAAAAACTTAGAAAAAAACTGTGAAAAAAACTGAAAAAAAAGAAGAACTGAGAAGAAAAACTGAGAAAAAAAGACTGAAAAAACTGAAGAAAAACTTAGAAAAAAAGTGTGAAAAAAACTGAAAAAAAAGAAGAACTGAGAAGAAAAACTGAGAAAAAAACTGACTAGAAAAACTGAGCAGAAAAACAGAGCAGAAAAACTGAGAAAAAAAGACTGAGAAAACGAAGAAAAACTTAGAAAAAAACTGTGAAAAAAACTGAAAACAAAGAAGAACTGAGCAGAAAAACTGAGAAAAAAAGACTGAAAAAACTGAAGAAAAACTTAGAAAAAAAGTGTGAAAAAAACTGAAAAAAAAAGAACTGAGAAGAAAAACTGAGAAAAAAACTGACTAGAAAAACTGAGTAGAAAAACAGAGCAGAAAAACTGAGAAAAAAAGACTGAGAAAACGAAGAAAAAATTAGAAAAAAACTGTGAAAAAAACTGAAAAAAAGAAGAACTGAGAAGAAAAACTGAGAAAAAAAGACTGAAAAAACTGAAGAAAAACTTAGAAAAAAAGTGTGAAAAAAACTGAAAAAAAAGAAGAACTGAGAAGAAAAACTGAGAAAAAAACTGACTAGAAAAACTGAGCAGAAAAACAGAGCAGAAAAACTGAGAAAAAAAGACTGAGAAAACGAAGAAAAACTTAGAAAAAAACTGTGAAAAAAACTGAAAACAAAGAAGAACTGAGAAGAAAAACTGAGAAAAAAAGACTGAAAAAACTGAAGAAAAACTTAGAAAAAAAGTGTGAAAAAAACTGAAAAAAAAGAAGAACAGAGAAGAAAAAATGTGAAAAAAACTGACTAGAAAAACTGAGCAGAAAAACAGAGCAGAAAAACTGAGAAAAAAAGACTGAGAAAACGAAGAAAAACTTAGAAAACACTGTGAAAAAAACTGAAAACAAAAAAGAACTGAGCAGAAAAACTGAGAAAAAAAGACTGAAAAACTGAAGAAAAAGTAGAAAAAAAACAGTGGAAAAAACTGTGAAAAAAAGAACTGAGAAGAAAAACTGAGTAAAAAAACTGACTAGAAAAACTGAGCAGAAAAACAGAGCAGAAAAACTGAGAAAAAAAGACTGAGAAAACGAAGAAAAACTTAGAAAAAAACTGTGAAAAAAACTGAAAAAAAAGAAGAACTGAGAAGAAAAACTGAGAAAAAAAGACTGAAAAAACTGAAGAAAAACTTAGAAAAAAAGTGTGAAAAAAACTGAAAAAAAAGAAGAACTGAGAAGAAAAACTGAGAAAAAAACTGACTAGAAAAACTGAGCAGAAAAACAGAGCAGAAAAACTGAGAAAAAAAGACTGAGAAAACGAAGAAAAACTTAGAAAAAAACTGTGAAAAAAACTGAAAACAAAGAAGAACTGAGCAGAAAAACTGAGAAAAAAAGACTGAAAAAACTGAAGAAAAACTTAGAAAAAAACTGTGAAAAAAACTGAAAAAAAAGAAGAACTGAGAAGAAAAACTGAGAAAAAAACTGACTCGAATAACTGAGAAGAAAAACGGGGCAGAAAAACTGAGAAAAAAAGACTGAGAAAACGAAGAAAAACTTAGAAAAAAACTGTGAAAAAAAGTGAAAACAAATGGAGAACTGAGAAGAAAAACTGAGAAAAAAACTGACTAGAAAAACTGAGCAGAAAAACAGAGCAGAAAAACTGAGAAAAAAAGACTGAGAAAACGAAGAAAAACTTAGAAAAAAACTGTGAAAAAAACTGAAAAAAAAGAACTGAGAAGAAAAACTGAGAAAAAAAGACTGAAAAAACTGAAGAAAAACTTAGAAAAAAAGTGTGAAAAAAACTGAAAAAAAAGAAGAACTGAGAAGAAAAACTGAGAAAAAAACTGACTAGAAAAACTGAGCAGAAAAACAGAGCAGAAAAACTGAGAAAAAAGACTGAGAAAACGAAGAAAAACTTAGAAAAAATCTGTGAAAAAAACTGAAAACAAAGAAGAACTGAGCAGAAAAACTGAGAAAAAAAGACTGAAAAAACTGAAGAAAAACTTAGAAAAAAACTGAAAAAAACTGAAAAAAAAGAAGAACTGAGAAGAAAAACTGAGAAAAAAACTGACTAGAAAGACTGAGCAGAAAAACAGAGCAGAAAAACTGAGAAAAAAAGACTGAAAAAACTGAAGAAAAACTTAGAAAAAAAGTGTGAAAAAAACTGAAAAAAAAGAAGAACTGAGAAGAAAAACTGTGAAAAAAACTGAAAAAAAAGAAGAACTGAGAAGAAAAACTGAGAAAAAAAGACTGAAAAAACTGAAAAAGACTTAGAAAAAAAGTGTGAAAAAAACTGAAAAAAAAGAAGAACTGAGAAGAAAAACTGAGAAAAAAACTGACTCGAATAACTGAGCAGAAAAACAGGGCAGAAAAACTGAGAAAAAAAGACTGAGAAAACTGAAGAAAACTTTAGAAAAAAACTGTGAAAAAAACTGAAAAAAAAAGAAGAACTGAGAAGAAAAACTGAGAAAAAAACTGACTAGAATAACTGAGCAGAAAAACAGAGCAGAAAAACTGAGAAAAAAAGACTGAGAAAACGAAGAAAAACTTAGAAAAAAACTGTGAAAGAAACTGAAAAAAAGAAGAACTGAGAAGAAAAACTGAGAAAAAAAGACTGAAAAAACTGAGGAAAAACGGAGGAAAAAAACTGAAAAAAACTGTGAAAAAAAAGAACTGAGAAGAAAAACTGAGAAAATAACTGACTAGAAAAACAGAGCAGAAAAACTGAGCAGAAAAACTGAGCAAAAATACTATTAAAAAAAACTGAAGAAAAACGGAAGAAAAAAACTGCGAAGAAAAACTGAGAAAAAAAGACTGAAAAAACTGAAGAAAAAGTAGAAAAAAAACAGTGGAAAAAACTGTGAAAAAAGAAGAACTGAGAAGAAAAACTGAGAAAAAAAGACTGAAAAAACTGAAGAAAAACTTAGAAAAAAAGTGTGAATAAAACTGAAAAAAAAGAAGAACTGAGAAGAAAAACTGAGAAAAAAACTGACTAGAAAAACTGAGCAGAAAAACAGAGCAGAAAAACTGAAAAAAAAGACTGAGAAAACGAAGAAAAACTTAGAAAAAAACTGTGAAAAAAACTGAAAACAAAAAAGAACTGAGCAGAAAAACTGAGAAAAAAAGACTGAAAAACTGAAGAAAAAGTAGAAAAAAAACAGTGGAAAAAACTGTGAAAAAAAGAACTGAGAAGAAAAACTGAGTAAAAAAACTGACTAGAAAAACTGAGCAGAACAACAGAGCAGAAAAACTGAGAAAAAAAGACTGAGAAAACGAAGAAAAACTTAGAAAAATCTGTGAAAAAAACTGAAAAAAAAGAAGAACTGAGAAGAAAAACTGAGAAAAAAACTGACTAGAAAGACTGAGCAGAAAAACAGCAGAAAAACTGAGAAAAAAAGACTGAAAAAACTGAAGAAAAACTTAGAAAAAAACTGTGAAAAAAACTGAAAAAAAAGAAGAACTGAGAAGAAAAACTGAGAAAAAAAGACTGAAAAAACTGAAGAAAAACTTAGAAAAAAAGTGTGAAAAAAACTGAAAAAAAAGAAGAACAGAGAAGAAAAAATGTGAAAAAAACTGACTAGAAAAACTGAGCAGAAAAACAGAGCAGAAAAACTGAGAAAAAAAGACTGAGAAAACGAAGAAAAACTTAGAAAAAAACTGTGAAAAAAACTGAAAACAAAGAAGAACTGAGCAGAAAAACTGAGAAAAAAAGACTGAAAAAACTGAAGAAAAAGTAGAAAAAAAACTGTGGAAAAAACTGTGAAAAAAAAGAACTGAGAAGAAAAACTGAGTAAAAAAACTGACTAGAAAAACTGAGCAGAAAAACAGAGCAGAAAAACTGAGAAAAAAAGACTGAGAAAACGAAGAAAAACTTAGAAAAAAACTGAAAAAAACTGAAAAAAAAGAAGAACTGAGAAGAAAAACTGAGAAAAAAAGACTGAGAAAACGAAGAAAAACTTAGAAAAAAACTGTGAAAAAAAGTGAAAAAAAAGGAAGAACTGAGAAGAAAAACTGAGAAAAAAACTGACTAGAAAAACTGAGCAGAAAAATAGAGCAGAAAAACTGAGAAAAAAAGACTGAAAAAACTGAAGAAAAACTTAGAAAAAAACTGTGAAAAAAACTGAAAAAAAAGAAGAACTGAGAAGAAAAACTGAGAAAAAAAGACTGAAAAAACTGAAGAAAGACTTAGAAAAAAAGTGTGAAAATACTGAAAAAAAAGAAGAACTGAGAAGAAAAACTGAGAAAAAAACTGACTAGAAAAACTGAGCAGAAAAACAGAGCAGAAAAACTGAGAAAAAAAGACTGAGAAAACGAAGAAAAACTTAGAAAAAAACTGTGAAAAAAACTGAAAACAAATAAGAACTGAGCAGAAACACTGAGAAAAAAAGACTGAAAAAACTGAAGAAAGACTTAGAAAAAAAGTGTGAAAATACTGATAAAAAAGAAGAACTGAGAAGAAAAACTGAGAAAAAAACTGACTAGAATAACTGAGCAGAAAAACAGAGCAGAAAAACTGAGAAAAAAAGACTGAGAAAACGAAGAAAAACTTAGAAAAAACTGTGAAAAAAACTGAAAAAAAAGAAGAACTAAGAAAAACTGAGAAAAAAACTGACTAGAAAGACTGAGCAGAAAAACAGCAGAAAAACTGAGAAAAAAAGACTGAAAAAACTGAAGAAAAACTTAGAAAAAAACTGTGAAAAAAACTGAAAAAAAAGAAGAACTGAGAAGAAAAACTGAGAAAAAAACTGACTAGAATAACTGAGCAGAAAAACAGAGCAGAAAAAGTGAGAAAAAAAGACTGAGAAAACGAAGAAAAACTTAGAAAAAAACTGTGAAAAAAACTGAAAAAAAAGAAGAACTGAGAAGAAAAACTGAGAAAAAAACTGACTAGATTAACTGAGCAGAAAAACAGAGCAGAAAAAGTGAGAAAAAAAGACTGAGAAAACGAAGAAAAACTTAGAAAAAAACTGTGAAAAAAACTGAAAAAAAAGAAGAACTGAGAAGAAAAACTGAGAAAAAAAGACTGAAAAAACTGAAGAAAAACTTAGAAAAAACTGTGAAAGAAACTGAAAAAAAGAAGAACTGAGAAGAAAAACTGAGAAAAAAAGACTGAAAAAACTGAAGTAAAACTTAGAAAAAAACTGAAAAAAACTGAAAAAAAAGAAGAACTGAGAAGAAAAACTGAGAAAAAAAGACTGAGAAAACGAAGAAAAACTTAGAAAAAAACTGTGAAAAAAAGTGAAAAAAAAGGAAGAACTGAGAAGAAAAACTGAGAAAAAAACTGACTAGAAAAACTGAGCAGAAAAATAGAGCAGAAAAACTGAGAAAAAAGACTGAAAAAACTGAAGAAAAACTTAGAAAAAAACTGTGAAAAAAACTGAAAAAAAAGAAGAACTGAGAAGAAAAACTGAGAAAAAAAGACTGAAAAAACTGAAGAAAGACTTAGAAAAAAAGTGTGAAAATACTGAAAAAAAAGAAGAACTGAGAAGAAAAACTGAGAAAAAAACTGACTAGAATAACTGAGCAGAAAAACAGAGCAGAAAAACTGAGAAAAAAAGACTTAGAAAACGAAGAAAAACTTAGAAAAATACTGTGAAAAATACTGAAAAAAAAGAACTGAGAAGAAAAACTGAGAAAAAAACTGACTAGAATAACTGAGCAGAAAAACAGAGCAGAAAAACTGAGAAAAAAAGACTGAGAAAACGAAGAAAAACTTAGAAAAAATCTGTGAAAAAAACTGGAAAAAATGAAGAACTGAGAAGAAAAACTGAGAAAAAAACTGACTAGAATAACTGAGCAGAAAAACAGGTCAGAAAAACTGAGAAAAAAAGACTGAAAAAACTGAAGAAAAAGGAGAAAAAAAACAGTGGAAAAAACTGTGAAAAAAAAGAACTGAGAAGAAAAACTGAGTAAAAAAACTGACTAGAAAAACTGAGCAGAAAAACAGAGCAGAAAAACTGAGAAAAAAAGACTGAGAAAACGAAGAAAAACTTAGAAAAAAACTGTGAAAAAAACTGAAAAAAAAGAAGAACTGAGAAGAAAAACTGAGAAAAAAAGACTGAAAAAACTGAAGAAAAACTTAGAAAAAAAGTGTGAAAAAAACTGATAAAAAAGAAGAACAGAGAAGAAAAAATGTGAAAAAAACTGACTAGAAAAACTGAGCAGAAAAACAGAGCAGAAAAACTGAGAAAAAAAGACTGAGAAAACGAAGAAAAACTTAGAAAAAAACTGTGAAAAAAACTGAAAACAAAGAAGAACTGAGCAGAAAAACTGAGAAAAAAAGACTGAAAAAACTGAAGAAAAACTTAGAAAAAAACTGTGAAAAAAACTGAAAAAAAAGAAGAACTGAGAAGAAAAACTGAGAAAAAAAGACTGAAAAAACTGAAGAAAGACTTAGAAAAAAAGTGTGAAAAAAACTGAAAAAAAAGAAGAACTGAGAAGAAAAACTGAGAAAAAAACTGACGAGAATAACTGAGCAGAAAAACAGAGCAGAAAAACTGAGAAAAAAAGACTTAGAAAACGAAGAAAAACTTAGAAAAAAACTGTGAAAAAAACTGAAAAAAAAGAAGAACTGAGAAGAAAAACTGAGAAAAAAACTGACTAGAATAACTGAGCAGAAAAACAGAGCAGAAAAACTGAGAAAAAAAGACTGAGAAAACGAAGAAAAACTTAGAAAAATCTGTGAAAAAAACTGAAAAAAAAGAAGAACTGAGAAGAAAAACTGAGAAAAAAACTGACTAGAAAGACTGAGCAGAAAAACAGCAGAAAAACTGAGAAAAAAAGACTGAAAAAACTGAAGAAAAACTTAGAAAAAAACTGTGAAAAAAACTGAAAAAAAAGAAGAACTGAGAAGAAAAACTGAGAAAAAAACTGACTAGATTAACTGAGCAGAAAAACAGAGCAGAAAAAGTGAGAAAAAAAGACTGAGAAAACGAAGAAAAACTTAGAAAAAAACTGTGAAAAAAACTGAAAAAAAAGAAGAACTGAGAAGAAAAACTGAGAAAAAAAGACTGAAAAAACTGAAGAAAAACTTAGAAAAAAACTGTGAAAGAAACTGAAAAAAAGAAGAACTGAGAAGAAAAACTGAGAAAAAAAGACTGAAAAAACTGAAGAAAAACTTAGAAAAAAACTGAAAAAAACTGAAAAAAAAGAAGAACTGAGAAGAAAAACTGAGAAAAAAAGACTGAGAAAACGAAGAAAAACTTAGAAAAAAACTGTGAAAAAAAGTGAAAAAAAAGGAAGAACTGAGAAGAAAAACTGAGAAAAAAACTGACTAGAAAAACTGAGCAGAAAAACAGAGCAGAAAAACTGAGAAAAAAAGACTGAAAAAACTGAAGAAAAACTTAGAAAAAAACTGTGAAAAAAACTGAAAACAAAGAAGAACTGAGCAGAAAAACTGAGAAAAAAAGACTGAAAAAACTGAAGAAAAACTTAGAAAAAAACTGTGAAAAAAACTGAAAAAAAAGAAGAACTGAGAAGAAAAACTGAGAAAAAAAGACTGAAAAAACTGAAGAAAGACTTAGAAAAAAAGTGTGAAAATACTGAAAAAAAAGAAGAACTGAGAAGAAAAACTGAGAAAAAAACTGACTAGAATAACTGAGCAGAAAAACAGAGCAGAAAAACTGAGAAAAAAAGACTTAGAAAACGAAGAAAAACTTAGAAAAATACTGTGAAAAATACTGAAAAAAAAGAACTGAGAAGAAAAACTGAGAAAAAAACTGACTAGAATAACTGAGCAGAAAAACAGAGCAGAAAAACTGAGAAAAAAAGACTGAGAAAACGAAGAAAAACTTAGAAAAAAACTGTGAAAAAAACTGGAAAAAAAGAAGAACTGAGAAGAAAAACTGAGAAAAAAACTGACTAGAATAACTGAGCAGAAAAACAGGTCAGAAAAACTGAGAAAAAAAGACTGAAAAAACTGAAGAAAAAGGAGAAAACAAACAGTGGAAAAAACTGTGAAAAAAAAGAACTGAGAAGAAAAACTGAGTAAAAAAACTGACTAGAAAAACTGAGCAGAAAAACAGAGCAGAAAAACTGAGAAAAAAAGACTGAGAAAACGAAGAAAAACTTAGAAAAAAACTGTGAAAAAAACTGAAAAAAAAGAAGAACTGAGAAGAAAAACTGAGAAAAAAAGACTGAAAAAACTGAAGAAAAACTTAGAAAAAAAGTGTGAAAAAAACTGAAAAAAAAGAAGAACAGAGAAGAAAAAATGTGAAAAAAACTGACTAGAAAAACTGAGCAGAAAAACAGAGCAGAAAAACTGAGAAAAAAAGACTGAGAAAACGAAGAAAAACTTAGAAAAAAACTGTGAAAAAAACTGAAAAAAAAGAAGAACTGAGAAGAAAAACTGAGAAAAAAAGACTGAAAAAACTGAAGAAAAACTTAGAAAAAAAGTGTGAAAAAAACTGATAAAAAAGAAGAACAGAGAAGAAAAAATGTGAAAAAAACTGACTAGAAAAACTGAGCAGAAAAACAGAGCAGAAAAACTGAGAAAAAAAGACTGAGAAAACGAAGAAAAACTTAGAAAAAAACTGTGAAAAAAACTGAAAACAAAGAAGAACTGAGCAGAAAAACTGAGAAAAAAAGACTGAAAAAACTGAAGAAAAACTTAGAAAAAAACTGTGAAAAAAACTGAAAAAAAAGAAGAACTGAGAAGAAAAACTGAGAAAAAAAGACTGAAAAAACTGAAGAAAGACTTAGAAAAAAAGTGTGAAAAAAACTGAAAAAAAAGAAGAACTGAGAAGAAAAACTGAGAAAAAAACTGACGAGAATAACTGAGCAGAAAAACAGAGCAGAAAAACTGAGAAAAAAAGACTTAGAAAACGAAGAAAAACTTAGAAAAAAACTGTGAAAAAAACTGAAAAAAAAGAAGAACTGAGAAGAAAAACTGAGAAAAAAACTGACTAGAATAACTGAGCAGAAAAACAGAGCAGAAAAACTGAGAAAAAAAGACTGAGAAAACGAAGAAAAACTTAGAAAAATCTGTGAAAAAAACTGAAAAAAAAGAAGAACTGAGAAGAAAAACTGAGAAAAAAACTGACTAGAAAGACTGAGCAGAAAAACAGCAGAAAAACTGAGAAAAAAAGACTGAAAAAACTGAAGAAAAACTTAGAAAAAAACTGTGAAAAAAACTGAAAAAAAAGAAGAACTGAGAAGAAAAACTGAGAAAAAAACTGACTAGATTAACTGAGCAGAAAAACAGAGCAGAAAAAGTGAGAAAAAAAGACTGAGAAAACGAAGAAAAACTTAGAAAAAAACTGTGAAAAAAACTGAAAAAAAAGAAGAACTGAGAAGAAAAACTGAGAAAAAAAGACTGAAAAAACTGAAGAAAAACTTAGAAAAAAACTGTGAAAGAAACTGAAAAAAAGAAGAACTGAGAAGAAAAACTGAGAAAAAAAGACTGAAAAAACTGAAGAAAAACTTAGAAAAAAACTGAAAAAAACTGAAAAAAAAGAAGACCTGAGAAGAAAAACTGAGAAAAAAAGACTGAGAAAACGAAGAAAAACTTAGAAAAAAACTGTGAAAAAAAGTGAAAAAAAAGGAAGAACTGAGAAGAAAAACTGAGAAAAAAACTGACTAGAAAAACTGAGCAGAAAAACAGAGCAGAAAAACTGAGAAAAAAAGACTGAAAAAACTGAAGAAAAACTTAGAAAAAAACTGTGAAAAAAACTGAAAACAAAGAAGAACTGAGCAGAAAAACTGAGAAAAAAAGACTGAAAAAACTGAAGAAAAACTTAGAAAAAAACTGTGAAAAAAACTGAAAAAAAAGAAGAACTGAGAAGAAAAACTGAGAAAAAAAGACTGAAAAAACTGAAGAAAGACTTAGAAAAAAAGTGTGAAAATACTGAAAAAAAAGAAGAACTGAGAAGAAAAACTGAGAAAAAAACTGACTAGAATAACTGAGCAGAAAAACAGAGCAGAAAAACTGAGAAAAAAAGACTTAGAAAACGAAGAAAAACTTAGAAAAATACTGTGAAAAATACTGAAAAAAAAGAACTGAGAAGAAAAACTGAGAAAAAAACTGACTAGAATAACTGAGCAGAAAAACAGAGCAGAAAAACTGAGAAAAAAAGACTGAGAAAACGAAGAAAAACTTAGAAAAAAACTGTGAAAAAAACTGGAAAAAAAGAAGAACTGAGAAGAAAAACTGAGAAAAAAACTGACTAGAATAACTGAGCAGAAAAACAGGTCAGAAAAACTGAGAAAAAAAGACTGAAAAAACTGAAGAAAAAGGAGAAAACAAACAGTGGAAAAAACTGTGAAAAAAAAGAACTGAGAAGAAAAACTGAGTAAAAAAACTGACTAGAAAAACTGAGCAGAAAAACAGAGCAGAAAAACTGAGAAAAAAAGACTGAGAAAACGAAGAAAAACTTAGAAAAAAACTGTGAAAAAAACTGAAAAAAAAGAAGAACTGAGAAGAAAAACTGAGAAAAAAAGACTGAAAAAACTGAAGAAAAACTTAGAAAAAAAGTGTGAAAAAAACTGAAAAAAAAGAAGAACAGAGAAGAAAAAATGTGAAAAAAACTGACTAGAAAAACTGAGCAGAAAAACAGAGCAGAAAAACTGAGAAAAAAGACTGAGAAAACGAAGAAAAACTTAGAAAAAATCTGTGAAAAAAACTGAAAACGAAGAAGAACTGAGCAGAAAAACTGAGAAAAAAAGACTGAAAAAACTGAAGAAAAACTTAGAAAAAAACTGAAAAAAACTGAAAAAAAAGAAGAACTGAGAAGAAAAACTGAGAAAAAAAGACTGAAAGAACTGAAGAAAAACTTAGAAAAAAACTGAAAAAAACTGAAAAAAAAGAAGAACTGAGAAGAATAACTGAGAAAAAAACTGACTAGAAAGACTGAGCAGAAAAACAGAGCAGAAAAACTGAGAAAAAAAGACTGAAAAAACTGAAGAAAAACTTAGAAAAAAACTGTGAAAAAAACTGAAAAAAAAGAAGAACTGAGAAGAAAAACTGAGAAAAAAAGATTGAAAAAACTGAAGAAAGACTTAGAAAAAAAGTGTGAAAAAAACTGAAAAAAAAGAAGAACTGAGAAGAAAAACTGAGAAAAAAACTGACTAGAAAAACTGAGCAGAAAAACAGAGCAGAAAAACTGAGAAAAAAAGACTGAGAAAACGAAGAAAAACTTAGAAAAAAACTGTGAAAAAAACTGAAAACAAAAAAGAACTGAGCAGAAAAACTGAGAAAAAAAGACTGAAAAACTGAAGAAAAAGTAGAAAAAAAACAGTGGAAAAAACTGTGAAAAAAAGAACTGAGAAGAAAAACTGAGTAAAAAAACTGACTAGAAAAACTGAGCAGAAAAACAGAGCAGAAAAACAGAAAAAAAGACTGAGAAAACGAAGAAAAACTTAGAAAAAAACTGTGAAAAAAACTGAAAAAAAAGAAGAACTGAGAAGAAAAACTGAGAAAAAAAGACTGAAAAAACTGAAGAAAAAGTTAGAAAAAAAGTGTGAAAAAAACTGAAAAAAAAGAAGAACTGAGAAGAAAAACTGAGAAAAAAACTGACTAGAAAAACTGAGCAGAAAAACAGAGCAGAAAAACTGAGAAAAAAAGACTGAGAAAACGAAGAAAAACTTAGAAAAAAACTGTGAAAAAAACTAAAAACAAAGAAGAACTGAGCAGAAAAACTGAGAAAAAAAGACTGAAAAAACTGAAGAAAAACTTAGAAAAAAAGTGTGAAAAAAACTGAAAAAAAAGAAGAACTGAGAAGAAAAACTGAGAAAAAAACTGACTAGAAAAACTGAGTAGAAAAACAGAGCAGAAAAACTGAGAAAAAAAGACTGAGAAAACGAAGAAAAACTTAGAAAAAAACTGTGAAAAAAACTGAAAACAAAGAAGAACTGAGCAGAAAAACTGAGAAAAAAAGACTGAAAAAACTGAAGAAAAAGTAGAAAAAAAACAGTGGAAAAAACTGTGAAAAAAAAGAACTGAGAAGAAAAACTGAGTAAAAAAACTGACTAGAAAAACTGAGCAGAAAAACAGAGCAGAAAAACTGAGAAGAAAAGACTGAGAAAACGAAGAAAAACTTAGAAAAAAACTGTGAAAAAAACTGAAAACAAAAATTAAACTGAGCAGAAAAACTGAGAAAAAAAGACTGAAAAACTGAAGAAAAAGTAGAAAAAAAACAGTGGAAAAAACTGTGAAAAAAAGAACTGAGAAGAAAAACTGAGTAAAAAAACTGACTAGAAAAACTGAGCAGAAAAACAGAGCAGAAAAACTGAGAAAAAAAGACTGAGAAAACGAAGAAAAAATTAGAAAAAAACTGTGAAAAAAACTGAAAAAAAGAAGAACTGAGAAGAAAAACTGAGAAAAAAAGACTGAAAAAACTGAAGAAAAACTTAGAAAAAAAGTGTGAAAAAAACTGAAAAAAAAGAAGAACTGAGAAGAAAAACTGAGAAAAAAACTGACTAGAAAAACTGAGCAGAAAAACAGAGCAGAAAAACTGAGAAAAAAAGACTGAGAAAACGAAGAAAAACTTAGAAAAAAACTGTGAAAAAAACTGAAAACAAAAAAGAACTGAGCAGAAAAACTGAGAAAAAAAGACTGAAATACTGAAGAAAAAGTAGAAAAAAAACAGTGGAAAAAACTGTGAAAAAAAGAACTGAGAAGAAAAACTGAGTAAAAAAACTGACTAGAAAAACTGAGCAGAAAAACAGAGCAGAAAAACTGAGAAAAAAAGACTGAGAAAACGAAGAAAAACTTAGAAAAAAACTGTGAAAAAAACTGAAAAAAAAGAAGAACTGAGAAGAAAAACTGAGAAAAAAAGACTGAAAAAACTGAAGAAAAACTTAGAAAAAAAGTGTGAAAAAAACTGAAAAAAAAGAAGAACTGAGAAGAAAAACTGAGAAAAAAACTGACTAGAAAAACTGAGCAGAAAAACAGAGCAGAAAAACTGAGAAAAAAAGACTGAGAAAACGAAGAAAAACTTAGAAAAAAACTGTGAAAAAAACTGAAAACAAAGAAGAACTGAGCAGAAAAACTGAGAAAAAAAGACTGAAAAAACTGAAGAAAAACTTAGAAAAAAACTGTGAAAAAAACTGAAAAAAAAGAAGAACTGAGAAGAAAAACTGAGAAAAAAACTGACTCGAATAACTGAGAAGAAAAACAGGGCAGAAAAACTGAGAAAAAAAGACTGAGAAAACGAAGAAAAACTTAGAAAAAAACTGTGAAAAAAAGTGAAAACAAATGAAGAACTGAGAAGAAAAACTGAGAAAAAAACAGACTAGAAAAACTGAGCAGAAAAACAGAGCAGAAAAACTGAGAAAAAAAGACTGAGAAAACGAAGAAAAACTTAGAAAAAAACTGTGAAAAAAACTGGAAAAAAAGAAGAACTGAGAAGAAAAACTGAGAAAAAAACTGACTAGAATAACTGAGCAGAAAAACAGGTCAGAAAAACTGAGAAAAAAAGACTGAAAAAACTGAAGAAAAAGGAGAAAACAAACAGTGGAAAAAACTGTGAAAAAAAAGAACTGAGAAGAAAAACTGAGTAAAAAAACTGACTAGAAAAACTGAGCAGAAAAACAGAGCAGAAAAACTGAGAAAAAAAGACTGAGAAAACGAAGAAAAACTTAGAAAAAAACTGTGAAAAAAACTGAAAAAAAAGAAGAACTGAGAAGAAAAACTGAGAAAAAAAGACTGAAAAAACTGAAGAAAAACTTAGAAAAAAAGTGTGAAAAAAACTGAAAAAAAAGAAGAAGAGAGAAGAAAAAATGTGAAAAAAACTGACTAGAAAAACTGAGCAGAAAAACAGAGCAGAAAAACTGAGAAAAAAAGACTGAGAAAACGAAGAAAAACTTAGAAAAAATCTGTGAAAAAAACTGAAAACGAAGAAGAACTGAGCAGAAAAACTGAGAAAAAAAGACTGAAAAAACTGAAGAAAAACTTAGAAAAAAACTGAAAAAAACTGAAAAAAAAGAAGAACTGAGAAGAAAAACTGAGAAAAAAAGACTGAAAGAACTGAAGAAAAACTTAGAAAAAAACTGAAAAAAACTGAAAAAAAAGAAGAACTGAGAAGAATAACTGAGAAAAAAACTGACTAGAAAGACTGAGCAGAAAAACAGAGCAGAAAAACTGAGAAAAAAAGACTGAAAAAACTGAAGGAAAACTTAGAAAAAAACTGTGAAAAAAACTGAAAAAAAAGAAGAACTGAGAAGAAAAACTGAGAAAAAAAGACTGAAAAAACTGAAGAAAGACTTAGAAAAAAAGTGTGAAAAAAACTGAAAAAAAAGAAGAACTGAGAAGAAAAACTGAGAAAAAAACTGACTAGAAAAACTGAGCAGAAAAACAGAGCAGAAAAACTGAGAAAAAAAGACTGAGAAAACGAAGAAAAACTTAGAAAAAACCTGTGAAAAAAACTGAAAACAAAAAAGAACTGAGCAGAAAAACTGAGAAAAAAAGACTGAAAAACTGAAGAAAAAGTAGAAAAAAAACAGTGGAAAAAACTGTGAAAAAAAGAACTGAGAAGAAAAACTGAGTAAAAAAACTGACTAGAAAAACTGAGCAGAAAAACAGAGCAGAAAAACAGAAAAAAAGACTGAGAAAACGAAGAAAAACTTAGAAAAAAACTGTGAAAAAAACTGAAAAAAAAGAAGAACTGAGAAGAAAAACTGAGAAAAAAAGACTGAAAAAACTGAAGAAAAACTTAGAAAAAAAGTGTGAAAAAAACTGAAAAAAAAGAAGAACTGAGAAGAAAAACTGAGAAAAAAACTGACTAGAAAAACTGAGCAGAAAAACAGAGCAGAAAAACTGAGAAAAAAAGACTGAGAAAACGAAGAAAAACTTAGAAAAAAACTGTGAAAAAAACTGAAAACAAAGAAGAACTGAGCAGAAAAACTGAGAAAAAAAGACTGAAAAAACTGAAGAAAAACTTAGAAAAAAAGTGTGAAAAAAACTGAAAAAAAAAGAACTGAGAAGAAAAACTGAGAAAAAAACTGACTAGAAAAACTGAGTAGAAAAACAGAGCAGAAAAACTGAGAAAAAAAGACTGAGAAAACGAAGAAAAAATTAGAAAAAAACTGTGAAAAAAACTGAAAAAAAGAAGAACTGAGAAGAAAAACTGAGAAAAAAAGACTGAAAAAACTGAAGAAAAACTTAGAAAAAAAGTGTGAAAAAAACTGAAAAAAAAGAAGAACTGAGAAGAAAAACTGAGAAAAAAACTGACTAGAAAAACTGAGCAGAAAAACAGAGCAGAAAAACTGAGAAAAAAAGACTGAGAAAACGAAGAAAAACTTAGAAAAAAACTGTGAAAAAAACTGAAAACAAAGAAGAACTGAGAAGAAAAACTGAGAAAAAAAGACTGAAAAAACTGAAGAAAAACTTAGAAAAAAAGTGTGAAAAAAACTGAAAAAAAAGAAGAACTGAGAAGAAAAACTGAGAAAAAAACTGACTAGAAAAACTGAGCAGAAAAACAGAGCAGAAAAACTGAGAAAAAAAGACTGAGAAAACGAAGAAAAACTTAGAAAAAAACTGTGAAAAAAACTGAAAACAAAGAAGAACTGAGCAGAAAAACTGAGAAAAAAAGACTGAAAAAACTGAAGAAAAACTTAGAAAAAAAGTGTGAAAAAAACTGAAAAAAAAAGAACTGAGAAGAAAAACTGAGAAAAAAACTGACTAGAAAAACTGAGTAGAAAAACAGAGCAGAAAAACTGAGAAAAAAAGACTGAGAAAACGAAGAAAAAATTAGAAAAAAACTGTGAAAAAAACTGAAAAAAAGAAGAACTGAGAAGAAAAACTGAGAAAAAAAGACTGAAAAAACTGAAGAAAAACTTAGAAAAAAAGTGTGAAAAAAACTGAAAAAAAAGAAGAACTGAGAAGAAAAACTGAGAAAAAAACTGACTAGAAAAACTGAGCAGAAAAACAGAGCAGAAAAACTGAGAAAAAAAGACTGAGAAAACGAAGAAAAACTTAGAAAAAAACTGTGAAAAAAACTGAAAACAAAGAAGAACTGAGAAGAAAAACTGAGAAAAAAAGACTGAAAAAACTGAAGAAAAACTTAGAAAAAAAGTGTGAAAAAAACTGAAAAAAAAGAAGAACAGAGAAGAAAAAATGTGAAAAAAACTGACTAGAAAAACTGAGCAGAAAAACAGAGCAGAAAAACTGAGAAAAAAAGACTGAGAAAACGAAGAAAAACTTAGAAAAAAACTGTGAAAAAAACTGAAAACAAAAAAGAACTGAGCAGAAAAACTGAGAAAAAAAGACTGAAAAACTGAAGAAAAAGTAGAAAAAAAACAGTGGAAAAAACTGTGAAAAAAAGAACTGAGAAGAAAAACTGAGTAAAAAAACTGACTAGAAAAACTGAGCAGAAAAACAGAGCAGAAAAACTGAGAAAAAAAGACTGAGAAAACGAAGAAAAACTTAGAAAAAAACTGTGAAAAAAACTGAAAAAAAAGAAGAACTGAGAAGAAAAACTGAGAAAAAAAGACTGAAAAAACTGAAGAAAAACTTAGAAAAAAAGTGTGAAAAAAACTGAAAAAAAAGAAGAACTGAGAAGAAAAACTGAGAAAAAAACTGACTAGAAAAACTGAGCAGAAAAACAGAGCAGAAAAACTGAGAAAAAAAGACTGAGAAAACGAAGAAAAACTTAGAAAAAAACTGTGAAAAAAACTGAAAACAAAGAAGAACTGAGCAGAAAAACTGAGAAAAAAAGACTGAAAAAACTGAAGAAAAACTTAGAAAAAAACTGTGAAAAAAACTGAAAAAAAAGAAGAACTGAGAAGAAAAACTGAGAAAAAAACTGACTCGAATAACTGAGAAGAAAAACGGGGCAGAAAAACTGAGAAAAAAAGACTGAGAAAACGAAGAAAAACTTAGAAAAAAACTGTGAAAAAAAGTGAAAACAAATGGAGAACTGAGAAGAAAAACTGAGAAAAAAACTGACTAGAAAAACTGAGCAGAAAAACAGAGCAGAAAAACTGAGAAAAAAAGACTGAGAAAACGAAGAAAAACTTAGAAAAAAACTGTGAAAAAAACTGAAAAAAAAGAACTGAGAAGAAAAACTGAGAAAAAAAGACTGAAAAAACTGAAGAAAAACTTAGAAAAAATGTGTGAAAAAAACTGAAAAAAAAGAAGAACTGAGAAGAAAAACTGAGAAAAAACTGACTAGAAAAACTGAGCAGAAAAACAGAGCAGAAAAACTGAGAAAAAAGACTGAGAAAACGAAGAAAAACTTAGAAAAAATCTGTGAAAAAAACTGAAAACAAAGAAGAACTGAGCAGAAAAACTGAGAAAAAAAGACTGAAAAAACTGAAGAAAAACTTAGAAAAAAACTGAAAAAAACTGAAAAAAAAGAAGAACTGAGAAGAAAAACTGAGAAAAAAACTGACTAGAAAGACTGAGCAGAAAAACAGAGCAGAAAAACTGAGAAAAAAAGACTGAAAAAACTGAAGAAAAACTTAGAAAAAAAGTGTGAAAAAAACTGAAAAAAAAGAAGAACTGAGAAGAAAAACTGTGAAAAAAACTGAAAAAAAAGAAGAACTGAGAAGAAAAACTGAGAAAAAAACTGACTAGAAAGACTGAGCAGAAAAACAGAGCAGAAAAACTGAGAAAAAAAGACTGAAAAAACTGAAGAAAAACTTAGAAAAAAAGTGTGAAAAAAACTGAAAAAAAAGAAGAACTGAGAAGAAAAACTGAGAAAAAAACTGACTCGAATAACTGAGCAGAAAAACAGGGCAGAAAAACTGAGAAAAAAAGACTGAGAAAACTGAAGAAAACTTTAGAAAAAAACTGTGAAAAAAACTGAAAAAAAAAGAAGAACTGAGAAGAAAAACTGAGAAAAAAACTGACTAGAATAACTGAGCAGAAAAACAGAGCAGAAAAACTGAGAAAAAAAGACTGAGAAAACGAAGAAAAACTTAGAAAAAAACTGTGAAAGAAACTGAAAAAAAGAAGAACTGAGAAGAAAAACTGAGAAAAAAAGACTGAAAAAACTGAGGAAAAACGGAGGAAAAAAACTGAAAAAAACTGTGAAAAAAAAGAACTGAGAAGAAAAACTGAGAAAATAACTGACTAGAAAAACAGAGCAGAAAAACTGAGCAGAAAAACTGAGCAAAAATACTATTAAAAAAAACTGAAGAAAAACGGAAGAAAAAAACTGCGAAGAAAAACTGAGAAAAAAAGACTGAAAAAACTGAAGAAAAAGTAGAAAAAAAACAGTGGAAAAAACTGTGAAAAAAGAAGAACTGAGAAGAAAAACTGAGAAAAAAAGACTGAAAAAACTGAAGAAAAACTTAGAAAAAAAGTGTGAATAAAACTGAAAAAAAAGAAGAACTGAGAAGAAAAACTGAGAAAAAAACTGACTAGAAAAACTGAGCAGAAAAACAGAGCAGAAAAACTGAAAAAAAAGACTGAGAAAACGAAGAAAAACTTAGAAAAAAACTGTGAAAAAAACTGAAAACAAAAAAGAACTGAGCAGAAAAACTGAGAAAAAAAGACTGAAAAACTGAAGAAAAAGTAGAAAAAAAACAGTGGAAAAAACTGTGAAAAAAAGAACTGAGAAGAAAAACTGAGTAAAAAAACTGACTAGAAAAACTGAGCAGAACAACAGAGCAGAAAAACTGAGAAAAAAAGACTGAGAAAACGAAGAAAAACTTAGAAAAAAACTGTGAAAAAAACTGAAAAAAAAGAACTGAGAAGAAAAACTGAGAAAAAAGACTGAAAAAACTGAAGAAAAACTTAGAAAAAAAGTGTGAAAAAAACTGAAAAAAAAGAAGAACTGAGAAGAAAAACTGAGAAAAAAACTGACTAGAAAGACTGAGCAGAAAAACAGCAGAAAAACTGAGAAAAAAAGACTGAAAAAACTGAAGAAAAACTTAGAAAAAAACAGTGGAAAAAACTGTGAAAAAAAAGAAGAACTGAGAAGAAAAACTGAGAAAAAAACTGACTAGAATAACTGAGCAGAAAAACAGAGCAGAAAAACTGAGAAAAAAAGACTGAGAAAACGAAGAAAAACTTAGAAAAAAACTGTGAAAAAAACTGAAAAAAAAGAAGAACTGAGAAGAAAAACTGAGAAAAAAAGACTGAAAAAACTGAAGAAAAACTTAGAAAAAAAGTGTGAAAAAAACTGAAAAAAAAGAAGAACAGAGAAGAAAAAATGTGAAAAAAACTGACTAGAAAAACTGAGCAGAAAAACAGAGCAGAAAAACTGAGAAAAAAAGACTGAGAAAACGAAGAAAAACTTAGAAAAAAACTGTGAAAAAAACTGAAAACAAAGAAGAACTGAGCAGAAAAACTGAGAAAAAAAGACTGAAAAAACTGAAGAAAAAGTAGAAAAAAAACAGTGGAAAAAACTGTGAAAAAAAAGAACTGAGAAGAAAAACTGAGTAAAAAAACTGACTAGAAAAACTGAGCAGAAAAACAGAGCAGAAAAACTGAGAAAAAAAGACTGAGAAAACGAAGAAAAACTTAGAAAAAAACTGTGAAAAAAACTGAAAAAAAAGAACTGAGAAGAAAAACTGAGAAAAAAAGTCTGAAAAAACTGAAGAAAAACTTAGAAAAAAAGTGTGAAAAAAACTGAAAAAAAAGAACTGAGAAGAAAAACTGAGAAAAAAACTGACTAGAAAAACTGAGCAGAAAAACAGAGCAGAAAAACTTAGAAAAAAGACTGAGAAAACGAAGAAAAACTTAGAAAAAATCTGTGAAAAAAACTGAAAAAAAAGAACTGAGCAGAAAAACTGAGAAAAAATGACTGAAAAAACTGAAGAAAAACTTAGAAAAAAACTGAAAAAAACTGAAACAAAAGAAGAACTGAGAAGAAAAACTGAGAAAAAAACTGACTAGAAAGACTGAGCAGAAAAACAGAGCAGAAAAACTGAGAAAAAAAGACTGAAAAAACTGAAGAAAAACTTAGAAAAAAAGTGTGAAAAAAACTGAAAAAAAAGAAGAACTGAGAAGAAAAACTGTGAAAAAAACTGAAAAAAAAGAAGAACTGAGAAGAAAAACTGAGAAAAAAAGACTGAAAAAACTGAAAAAGACTTAGAAAAAAAGTGTGAAAAAAACTGAAAAAAAAGAAGAACTGAGAATAAAAACTGAGAAAAAAACTGACTCGAATAACTGAGCAGAAAAACAGGGCAGAAAAACTGAGAAAAAAAGACTGAGAAAACGAAGAAAAACTTAGAAAAAAACTGTGAAAAAAAGTGAAAACAAATGAAGAACTGGGAAGAAAAACTGAGAAAAAAACTGACTAGAAAAACTGAGCAGAAAAATAGAGCAGAAAAACTGAGAAAAAAAGACTGAAAAAACTGAAGAAAAACTTAGAAAAAAACTGTGAAAAAAACTGAAAAAAAAGAAGAACTGAGAAGAAAAACTGAGAAAAAAACTGACTCGAATAACTGAGCAGAAAAACAGGGCAGAAAAACTGAGAAAAAAAGACTGAGAAAACTGAAGAAAACTTTAGAAAAAAACTGTGAAAAAAACTGAAAAAAAAAGAAGAACTGAGAAGAAAAACTGAGAAAAAAACTGACTAGAATAACTGAGCAGAAAAACAGAGCAGAAAAACTGAGAAAAAAAGACTGAGAAAACGAAGAAAAACTTAGAAAAAAACTGTGAAAGAAACTGAAAAAAAGAAGAACTGAGAAGAAAAACTGAGAAAAAAAGACTGAAAAAACTGAGGAAAAACGGAGGAAAAAAACTGAAAAAAACTGTGAAAAAAAAGAACTGAGAAGAAAAACTGAGAAAATAACTGACTAGAAAAACAGAGCAGAAAAACTGAGCAGAAAAACTGAGCAAAAATACTATTAAAAAAAACTGAAGAAAAACGGAAGAAAAAAACTGCGAAGAAAAACTGAGAAAAAAAGACTGAAAAAACTGAAGAAAAAGTAGAAAAAAAACAGTGGAAAAAACTGTGAAAAAAGAAGAACTGAGAAGAAAAACTGAGAAAAAAAGACTGAAAAAACTGAAGAAAAACTTAGAAAAAAAGTGTGAATAAAACTGAAAAAAAAGAAGAACTGAGAAGAAAAACTGAGAAAAAAACTGACTCGAATAACTGAGCAGAAAAACAGGGCAGAAAAACTGAGAAAAAAAGACTGAGAAAACGAAGAAAAACTTAGAAAAAAACTCTGAAAAAAACTGAAAAAAAAGAACTGAGAAGAAAAACTGAGAAAAAAACTAACTAGAAAAACTGAGTAGAAAAACAGAGCAGAAAAACTGAGAAAAAAAGACTGAGAAAACGAAGAAAAACTTAGAAAAAAACTGTGAAAAAAACTGAAAACAAAAAAGAACTGAGCAGAAAAACTGAGAAAAAAAGACTGAAAAACTGAAGAAAAAGTAGAAAAAAAACAGTGGAAAAAACGGTGAAAAAAAGAACTAAGAAAAACTGAGTAAAAAAACTGACTAGAAAAACTGAGCAGAAAAACAGAGCAGAAAAACTGAGAAAAAAAGACTGAGAAAACGAAGAAAAACTTAGAAAAAAACTGTGAAAAAAACTGAAAAAAAAGAAGATCTGAGAAGAAAAACTGAGAAAAAAAGACTGAAAAAACTGAAGAAAAACTTAGAAAAAAACTGTGAAAAAAACTGAAAAAAAAGAAGAACTGAGAAGAAAAACTGAGAAAAAAACTGACTAGAAAAACTGAGCAGAAAAACAGAGCAGAAAAACTGAGAAAAAAGACTGAGAAAACGAAGAAAAACTTAGAAAAAAACTGTGAAAAAAACTGAAAACAAAGAAGAACTGAGCAGAAAAACTGAGAAAAAAAGACTGAAAAAACTGAAGAAAAACTTAGAAAAAAAGTGTGAAAAAAACTGAAAAAAAAGAAGAACTGAGCAGAAAAACTGAGAAAAAAAGACTGAAAAAACTGAAGAAAAACTTAGAAAAAAACTGTGAAAAAAACTGAAAAAAAAGAAGAACTGAGAAGAAAAACTGAGAAAAAAACTGACTCGAATAACTGAGCAGAAAAACAGGGCAGAAAAACTGAGAAAAAAAGACTGAGAAAACGAAGAAAAACTTAGAAAAAAACTGTGAAAAAAAGTGAAAACAAATGAAGAACTGAGAAGAAAAACTGAGAAAAAAACTGACGAGAAAAACTGAGCAGAAAAACAGAGCAGAAAAACTGAGAGAAAAAGACTGAGAAAACGAAGAAAAACTTAGAAAAAAACTGTGAAAAAAACTGAAAAAAAAGAACTGAGAAGAAAAACTGAGAAAAAAAGACTGAAAAAACTGAAGAAAAACTTAGAAAAAAAGTGTGAAAAAAACTGAAAAAAAAGAAGAACTGAGAAGAAAAACTGAGAAAAAAACTGACTAGAAAAACTGAGCAGAAAAACAGAGCAGAAAAACTGAGAAAAAAAGACTGAGAAAACGAAGAAAAACTTAGAAAAAAACTGTGAAAAAAAATGAAAAAAAAGAACTGAGAAGAAAAACTGAGAAAAAAAGACTGAAAAAACTGAAGAAAAACTTAGAAAAAAAGTGTGAAAAAAACTGAAAAAAAAGAAGAACTGAGAAGAAAAACTGAGAAAAAAACTGACTAGAAAAACTGAGCAGAAAAACAGAGCAGAAAAACTGAGAAAAAAGACTGAGAAAACGAAGAAAAACTTAGAAAAAAACTGTGAAAAAAACTGAAAACAAAAAAGAACTGAGCAGAAAAACTGAGAAAAAAAGACTGAAAAAACTGAAGAAAAACTTAGAAAAAAACTGTGAAAAAAACTGAAAAAAAAGAACTGAGAAGAAAAACTGAGAAAAAAACTGACTCGAAAGACTGAGCAGAAAAACAGAGCAGAAAAACTGAGAAAAAAAGACTGAAAAAACTGAAGAAAAACTTAGAAAAAAACTGAAAAAAACTGAAAAAAAAGAACTGAGAAGAAAAACTGAGAAAAAAACTAACTAGAAAAACTGAGTAGAAAAACAGAGCAGAAAAACTGAGAAAAAAAGACTGAGAAAACGAAGAAAAACTTAGAAAAAAACTGTGAAAAAAACTGAAAACAAAAAAGAACTGAGCAGAAAAACTGAGAAAAAAAGACTGAAAAACTGAAGAAAAAGTAGAAAAAAAACAGTGGAAAAAACTGTGAAAAAAAGAACTGAGAAGAAAAACTGAGTAAAAAAACTGACTAGAAAAACTGAGCAGAAAAACAGAGCAGAAAAACTGAGAAAAAAAGACTGAGAAAACGAAGAAAAACTTAGAAAAAAACTGTGAAAAAAACTGAAAAAAAAGAAGAACTGAGAAGAAAAACTGAGAAAAAAAGACTGAAAAAACTGAAGAAAAACTTAGAAAAAAAGTGTGAAAAAAACTGAAAAAAAAGAAGAACTGAGAAGAAAAACTGAGAAAAAAACTGACTAGAAAAACTGAGCAGAAAAACAGAGCAGAAAAACTGAGAAAAAAAGACTGAGAAAACGAAGAAAAACTTAGAAAAAACTGTGAAAAAAACTGAAAACAAAGAAGAACTGAGCAGAAAAACTGAGAAAAAAAGACTGAAAAAACTGAAGAAAAAGTAGAAAAAAAACAGTGGAAAAAATTGTGAAAAAAAAGAACTGAGAAGAAAAACTGAGTAAAAAAACTGACTAGAAAAACTGAGCAGAAAAACAGAGCAGAAAAACTGAGAAAAAAAGACTGAGAAAACGAAGAAAAACTTAGAAAAAAAGTGTGAAAAAAACTGAAAAAAAAGAAGAACTGAGAAGAAAAACTGAGAAAAAAACTGACTAGAAAAACTGAGTAGAAAAACAGAGCAGAAAAACTGAGAAAAAAAGACTGAGAAAACGAAGAAAAACTTAGAAAAAAACTGTGAAAAAAACTGAAAACAAAAAAGAACTGAGCAGAAAAACTGAGAAAAAAAGACTGAAAAACTGAAGAAAAAGTAGAAAAAAAACAGTGGAAAAAACTGTGAAAAAAAGAACTGAGAAGAAAAACTGAGTAAAAAAACTGACTAGAAAAACTGAGCAGAAAAACAGAGCAGAAAAACTGAGAAAAAAAGACTGAGAAAACGAAGAAAAACTTAGAAAAAAACTGTGAAAAAAACTGAAAAAAAGAAGAACTGAGAAGAAAAACTGAGAAAAAAAGACTGAAAAAACTGAAGAAAAACTTAGAAAAAAAGTGTGAAAAAAACTGAAAAAGAAGATCTGAGCAGAAAAACTGAGAAAAAAAGACTGAAAAAACTGAAGAAAAACTTAGAAAAAAACTGTGAAAAAAACTGAAAAAAAAGAACTGAGAAGAAAAACTGAGAAAAAAAGACTGAAAAAACTGAAGAAAAACTTAGAAAAAAAGTGTGAAAAAAACTGAAAAAAAAGAAGAACTGAGCAGAAAAACTGAGAAAAAAAGACTGAAAAAACTGAAGAAAAACTTAGAAAAATACTGTGAAAAAAACTGAAAAAAAAGAAGAACTGAGAAGAAAAACTGAGAAAAAAACTGACTCGAATAACTGAGCAGAAAAACAGGGCAGAAAAACTGAGAAAAAAAGACTGAGAAAACGAAGAAAAACTTAGAAAAAAACTGTGAAAAAAAGTGAAAACAAATGAAGAACTGAGAAGAAAAACTGAGAAAAAAACTGACTAGAAAAACTGAGCAGAAAAACAGAGCAGAAAAACTGAGAAAAAAAGACTGAGAAAACGAAGAAAAACTTAGAAAAAAACTGTGAAAAAAACTGAAAAAAAAGAACTGAGAAGAAAAACTGAGAAAAAAAGACTGAAAAAACTGAAGAAAAACTTAGAAAAAAAGTGTGAAAAAAACTGAAAAAAAAGAAGAACTGAGAAGAAAAACTGAGAAAAAAACTGACTAGAAAAACTGAGCAGAAAAACAGAGCAGAAAAACTGAGAAAAAAGACTGAGAAAACGAAGAAAAACTTAGAAAAAAACTGTGAAAAAAACTGAAAACAAAGAAGAACTGAGCAGAAAAACTGAGAAAAAAAGACTGAAAAAACTGAAGAAAAACTTAGAAAAAAACTGTGAAAAAAACTGAAAAAAAAGAAGAACTGAGAAGAAAAACTGAGAAAAAAACTGACTCGAAAGACTGAGCAGAAAAACAGAGCAGAAAAACTGAGAAAAAAAGACTGAAAAAACTGAAGAAAAACTTAGAAAAAAACTGTGAAAAAAACTGAAAAAAAAGAAGAACTGAGAAGAAAAACTGAGAAAAAAAGACTGAAAAAACTGAAGAAAAACTTAGAAAAAAAGTGTGAAAAAAACTGAAAAAAAAGAAAAACAGAGCAGAAAAACTGAGAAAAAAAGACTGAAAAAACTGAAGAAAAACTTAGAAAAAAACTGTGAAAAAAACTGAAAAAAAAGAAGAACTGAGAAGAAAAACTGAGAAAAAAAGACTGAAAAAACTGAAGAAAGACTTAGAAAAAAAGTGTGAAAAAAACTGAAAAAAAAGAAGAACTGAGAAGAAAAACTGAGAAAAAAACTGACTCGAATAACTGAGCAGAAAAACAGGGCAGAAAAACTGAGAAAAAAAGACTGAGAAAACGAAGAAAAACTTAGAAAAAAACTGTGAAAAAAACTGAAAAAAAAGAACTGAGAAGAAAAACTGAGAAAAAAACTAACTAGAAAAACTGAGTAGAAAAACAGAGCAGAAAAACTGAGAAAAAAAGAGTGAGAAAACGAAGAAAAACTTAGAAAAAAACTGTGAAAAAAACTGAAAACAAAAAAGAACTGAGCAGAAAAACTGAGAAAAAAAGACTGAAAAACTGAAGAAAAAGTAGAAAAAAAACAGTGGAAAAAACTGTGAAAAAAAGAACTAAGAAAAACTGAGTAAAAAAACTGACTAGAAAAACTGAGCAGAAAAACAGAGCAGAAAAACTGAGAAAAAAAGACTGAGAAAACGAAGAAAAACTTAGAAAAAAACTGTGAAAAAAACTGAAAAAAAAGAAGAACTGAGAAGAAAAACTGAGAAAAAAAGACTGAAAAAACTGAAGAAAAACTTAGAAAAAAACTGTGAAAAAAACTGAAAAAAAAGAAGAACTGAGAAGAAAAACTGAGAAAAAAACTGACTAGAAAAACTGAGCAGAAAAACAGAGCAGAAAAACTGAGAAAAAAGACTGAGAAAACGAAGAAAAACTTAGAAAAAAACTGTGAAAAAAACTGAAAACAAAGAAGAACTGAGCAGAAAAACTGAGAAAAAAAGACTGAAAAAACTGAAGAAAAACTTAGAAAAAAAGTGTGAAAAAAACTGAAAAAAAAGAAGAACTGAGCAGAAAAACTGAGAAAAAAAGACTGAAAAAACTGAAGAAAAACTTAGAAAAAATCTGTGAAAAAAAGTGAAAAAAAAAGGAAGAACTGAGAAGAAAAACTGAGAAAAAAACTGACTAGAAAAACTGAGCAGAAAAATAGAGCAGAAAAACTGAGAAAAAAAGACTGAAAAAACTGAAGAAAAACTTAGAAAAAAAGTGTGAAAAAAACTGAAAAAAAAGAAGAACTGTGAAGAAAAACTGAGAAAAAAAGACTGAAAAAACTGAAGAAAGACTTAGAAAAAAAGTGTGAAAATACTGAAAAAAAAGAAGAACTGAGAAGAAAAACTGAGAAAAAAACTGACTAGAATAACTGAGCAGAAAAACAGGGCAGAAAAACTGAGAAAAAAAGACTGAGAAAACGAAGAAAAACTTAGAAAAAAACTGTGAAAAAAAGTGAAAACAAATGAAGAACTGAGAAGAAAAACTGAGAAAAAAACTGACGAGAAAAACTGAGCAGAAAAACAGAGCAGAAAAACTGAGAAAAAAAGACTGAGAAAACGAAGAAAAACTTAGAAAAAAACTGTGAAAAAAACTGAAAAAAAAGAACTGAGAAGAAAAACTGAGAAAAAAAGGCTGAAAAAACTGAAGAAAAACTTAGAAAAAAAGTGTGAAAAAAACTGAAAAAAAAGAAGAACTGAGAAGAAAAACTGAGAAAAAAACTGACTAGAAAAACTGAGCAGAAAAACAGAGCAGAAAAACTGAGAAAAAAGACTGAGAAAACGAAGAAAAACTTAGAAAAAAACTGTGAAAAAAACTGAAAACAAAGAAGAACTGAGCAGAAAAACTGAGAAAAAAAGACTGAAAAAACTGAAGAAAAACTTAGAAAAAAACTGTGAAAAAAACTGAAAAAAAAGAACTGAGAAGAAAAACTGAGAAAAAAACTGACTCGAAAGACTGAGCAGAAAAACAGAGCAGAAAAACTGAGAAAAAAAGACTGAGAAAACGAAGAAAAACTTAGAAAAAAACTGAAAAAAACTGAAAAAAAAGAACTGAGAAGAAAAACTGAGAAAAAAACTAACTAGAAAAACTGAGTAGAAAAACAGAGCAGAAAAACTGAGAAAAAAAGAGTGAGAAAACGAAGAAAAACTTAGAAAAAAACTGTGAAAAAAACTGAAAACAAAAAAGAACTGAGCAGAAAAACTGAGAAAAAAAGACTGAAAAACTGAAGAAAAAGTAGAAAAAAAACAGTGGAAAAAACTGTGAAAAAAAGAACTAAGAAAAACTGAGTAAAAAAACTGACTAGAAAAACTGAGCAGAAAAACAGAGCAGAAAAACTGAGAAAAAAAGACTGAGAAAACGAAGAAAAACTTAGAAAAAAACTGTGAAAAAAACTGAAAAAAAAGAAGAACTGAGAAGAAAAACTGAGAAAAAAAGACTGAAAAAACTGAAGAAAAACTTAGAAAAAAACTGTGAAAAAAACTGAAAAAAAAGAAGAACTGAGAAGAAAAACTGAGAAAAAAACTGACTAGAAAAACTGAGCAGAAAAACAGAGCAGAAAAACTGAGAAAAAAGACTGAGAAAACGAAGAAAAACTTAGAAAAAAACTGTGAAAAAAACTGAAAACAAAGAAGAACTGAGCAGAAAAACTGAGAAAAAAAGACTGAAAAAACTGAAGAAAAACTTAGAAAAAAAGTGTGAAAAAAACTGAAAAAAAAGAAGAACTGAGCAGAAAAACTGAGAAAAAAAGACTGAAAAAACTGAAGAAAAACTTAGAAAAAAACTGTGAAAAAAACTGAAAAAAAAGAAGAACTGAGAAGAAAAACTGAGAAAAAAACTGACTCGAATAACTGAGCAGAAAAACAGGGCAGAAAAACTGAGAAAAAAAGACTGAGAAAACGAAGAAAAACTTAGAAAAAATCTGTGAAAAAAAGTGAAAAAAAAAGGAAGAACTGAGAAGAAAAACTGAGAAAAAAACTGACTAGAAAAACTGAGCAGAAAAATAGAGCAGAAAAACTGAGAAAAAAAGACTGAAAAAACTGAAGAAAAACTTAGAAAAAAACTGTGAAAAAAACTGAAAAAAAAGAAGAACTGTGAAGAAAAACTGAGAAAAAAAGACTGAAAAAACTGAAGAAAGACTTAGAAAAAAAGTGTGAAAATACTGAAAAAAAAGAAGAACTGAGAAGAAAAACTGAGAAAAAAACTGACTAGAATAACTGAGCAGAAAAACAGGGCAGAAAAACTGAGAAAAAAAGACTGAGAAAACGAAGAAAAACGTAGAAAAAAACTGTGAAAAAAAGTGAAAAAAAAGGAAGAACTGAGAAGAAAAACTGAGAAAAAAACTGACTAGAAAAACTGAGCAGAAAAATAGAGCAGAAAAACTGAGAAAAAAAGACTGAAAAAACTGAAGAAAAACTTAGAAAAAAACTGTGAAAAAAACTGAAAAAAAAGAACTGAGAAGAAAAACTGAGAAAAAAAGACTGAAAAAACTGAAGAAAGACTAAGAAAAAAAGTGTGAAAATACTGAAAAAAAAGAAGAACTGAGAAGAAAAACTGAGAAAAAAACTGACTAGAATAACTGAGCAGAAAAACAGAGCAGAAAAACTGAGAAAAAAAGACTTAGAAAACGAAGAAAAACTTAGAAAAAAACTGTGAAAAAAACTGAAAAAAAAGAAGAACTGAGAAGAAAAACTGAGAAAAAAAGACTGAAAAAACTGAAGAAAAACTTAGAAAAAAAGTGTGAAAAAAACTGAAAAAAAAGAAAAACAGAGCAGAAAAACTGAGAAAAAAAGACTGAAAAAACTGAAGAAAAACTTAGAAAAAAACTGTGAAAAAAACTGAAAAAAAAGAAGAACTGAGAAGAAAAACTGAGAAAAAAAGACTGAAAAAACTGAAGAAAGACTTAGAAAAAAAGTGTGAAAAAAACTGAAAAAAAAGAAGAACTGAGAAGAAAAACTGAGAAAAAAACTGACTCGAATAACTGAGCAGAAAAACAGGGCAGAAAAACTGAGAAAAAAAGACTGAGAAAACGAAGAAAAACTTAGAAAAAAACTGTGAAAAAAACTGAAAAAAAAGAACTGAGAAGAAAAACTGAGAAAAAAACTAACTAGAAAAACTGAGTAGAAAAACAGAGCAGAAAAACTGAGAAAAAAAGACTGAGAAAACGAAGAAAAACTTAGAAAAAAACTGTGAAAAAAACTGAAAACAAAAAAGAACTGAGCAGAAAAACTGAGAAAAAAAGACTGAAAAACTGAAGAAAAAGTAGAAAAAAAACAGTGGAAAAAACTGTGAAAAAAAGAACTAAGAAAAACTGAGTAAAAAAACTGACTAGAAAAACTGAGCAGAAAAACAGAGCAGAAAAACTGAGAAAAAAAGACTGAGAAAACGAAGAAAAACTTAGAAAAAAACTGTGAAAAAAACTGAAAAAAAAGAAGAACTGAGAAGAAAAACTGAGAAAAAAAGACTGAAAAAACTGAAGAAAAACTTAGAAAAAAACTGTGAAAAAAACTGAAAAAAAAGAAGAACTGAGAAGAAAAACTGAGAAAAAAACTGACTAGAAAAACTGAGCAGAAAAACAGAGCAGAAAAACTGAGAAAAAAGACTGAGAAAACGAAGAAAAACTTAGAAAAAAACTGTGAAAAAAACTGAAAACAAAGAAGAACTGAGCAGAAAAACTGAGAAAAAAAGACTGAAAAAACTGAAGAAAAACTTAGAAAAAAAGTGTGAAAAAAACTGAAAAAAAAGAAGAACTGAGCAGAAAAACTGAGAAAAAAAGACTGAAAAAACTGAAGAAAAACTTAGAAAAAAACTGTGAAAAAAACTGAAAAAAAAGAAGAACTGAGAAGAAAAACTGAGAAAAAAACTGACTCGAATAACTGAGCAGAAAAACAGGGCAGAAAAACTGAGAAAAAAAGACTGAGAAAACGAAGAAAAACTTAGAAAAAAACTGTGAAAAAAAGTGAAAACAAATGAAGAACTGAGAAGAAAAACTGAGAAAAAAACTGACGAGAAAAACTGAGCAGAAAAACAGAGCAGAAAAACTGAGAAAAAAAGACTGAGAAAACGAAGAAAAACTTAGAAAAAAACTGTGAAAAAAACTGAAAAAAAAGAACTGAGAAGAAAAACTGAGAAAAAAAGGCTCAAAAAACTGAAGAAAAACTTAGAAAAAAAGTGTGAAAAAAACTGAAAAAAAAGAAGAACTGAGAAGAAAAACTGAGAAAAAAACTGACTAGAAAAACTGAGCAGAAAAACAGAGCAGAAAAACTGAGAAAAAAAGACTGAGAAAACGAAGAAAAACTTAGAAAAAAACTGTGAAAAAAACTGAAAAAAAAGAACTGAGAAGAAAAACTGAGAAAAAAAGACTGAAAAAACTGAAGAAAAACTTAGAAAAAAAGTGTGAAAAAAACTGAAAAAAAAGAAGAACTGAGAAGAAAAACTGAGAAAAAAACTGACTAGAAAAACTGAGCAGAAAAACAGAGCAGAAAAACTGAGAAAAAAGACTGAGAAAACGAAGAAAAACTTAGAAAAAAACTGTGAAAAAAACTGAAAACAAAGAAGAACTGAGCAGAAAAACTGAGAAAAAAAGACTGAAAAAACTGAAGAAAAACTTAGAAAAAAACTGTGAAAAAAACTGAAAAAAAAGAACTGAGAAGAAAAACTGAGAAAAAAACTGACTCGAAAGACTGAGCAGAAAAACAGAGCAGAAAAACTGAGAAAAAAAGACTGAAAAAACTGAAGAAAAACTTAGAAAAAAACTGTGAAAAAAACTGAAAAAAAAGAAGAACTGAGAAGAAAAACTGAGAAAAAAAGACTGAAAAAACTGAAGAAAGACTTAGAAAAAAAGTGTGAAAAAAACTGAAAAAAAAGAAGAACTGAGAAGAAAAACTGAGAGAAAAACTGACTCGAATAACTGAGCAGAAAAACAGGGCAGAAAAACTGAGAAAAAAAGACTGAGAAAACGAAGAAAAACTTAAAAAAAAACTGAAAAAAACTGAAAAAAAAGAACTGAGAAGAAAAACTGAGAAAAAAACTAACTAGAAAAACTGAGTAGAAAAACAGAGCAGAAAAACTGAGAAAAAAAGACTGAGAAAACGAAGAAAAACTTAGAAAAAAACTGTGAAAAAAACTGAAAACAAAAAAGAACTGAGCAGAAAAACTGAGAAAAAAAGACTGAAAAACTGAAGAAAAAGTAGAAAAAAAACAGTGGAAAAAACTGTGAAAAAAAGAACTGAGAAGAAAAACTGAGTAAAAAAACTGACTAGAAAAACTGAGCAGAAAAACAGAGCAGAAAAACTGAGAAAAAAAGACTGAGAAAACGAAGAAAAACTTAGAAAAAAACTGTGAAAAAAACTGAAAAAAAAGAAGAACTGAGAAGAAAAACTGAGAAAAAAAGACTGAAAAAACTGAAGAAAAACTTAGAAAAAAAGTGTGAAAAAAACTGAAAAAAAAGAAGAACTGAGAAGAAAAACTGAGAAAAAAACTGACTAGAAAAACTGAGCAGAAAAACAGAGCAGAAAAACTGAGAAAAAAAGACTGAGAAAACGAAGAAAAACTTAGAAAAAAACTGTGAAAAAAACTGAAAACAAAGAAGAACTGAGCAGAAAAACTGAGAAAAAAAGACTGAAAAAACTGAAGAAAAAGTAGAAAAAAAACAGTGGAAAAAACTGTGAAAAAAAAGAACTGAGAAGAAAAACTGAGAAAAAAACTGACTAGAAAAACTGAGTAGAAAAACAGAGCAGAAAAACTGAGAAAAAAAGACTGAGAAAACGAAGAAAAACTTAGAAAAAAACTGTGAAAAAAACTGAAAAAAAAGAAGAACTGAGAAGAAAAACTGAGAAAAAAACTGACTAGAAAAACTGAGTAGAAAAACAGAGCAGAAAAACTGAGAAAAAAAGACTGAGAAAACGAAGAAAAACTTAGAAAAAAACTGTGAAAAAAACTGAAAACAAAAAAGAACTGAGCAGAAAAACTGAGAAAAAAAGACTGAAAAACTGAAGAAAAAGTAGAAAAAAAACAGTGGAAAAAACTGTGAAAAAAAGAACTGAGAAGAAAAACTGAGTAAAAAAACTGACTAGAAAAACTGAGCAGAAAAACAGAGCAGAAAAACTGAGAAAAAAAGACTGAGAAAACGAAGAAAAACTTAGAAAAAAACTGTGAAAAAAACTGAAAAAAAGAAGAACTGAGAAGAAAAACTGAGAAAAAAAGACTGAAAAAACTGAAGAAAAACTTAGAAAAAAAGTGTGAAAAAAACTGAAAAAAAAGAAGAACTGAGCAGAAAAACTGAGAAAAAAAGACTGAAAAAACTGAAGAAAAACTTAGAAAAAAACTGTGAAAAAAACTGGAAAAAAAAGAACTGAGAAGAAAAACTGAGAAAAAAAGACTGAAAAAACTGAAGAAAAACTTAGAAAAAAAGTGTGAAAAAAACTGAAAAAAAAGAAGAACTGAGCAGAAAAACTGAGAAAAAAAGACTGAAAAAACTGAAGAAAAACTTAGAAAAAAACTGTGAAAAAAACTGAAAAAAAAGAAGAACTGAGAAGAAAAACTGAGAAAAAAACTGACTCGAATAACTGAGCAGAAAAACAGGGCAGAAAAACTGAGAAAAAAAGACTGAGAAAACGAAGAAAAACTTAGAAAAAAACTGTGAAAAAAAGTGAAAACAAATGAAGAACTGAGAAGAAAAACTGAGAAAAAAACTGACTAGAAAAACTGAGCAGAAAAACAGAGCAGAAAAACTGAGAAAAAAAGACTGAGAAAACGAAGAAAAACTTAGAAAAAAACTGTGAAAAAAACTGAAAAAAAAGAACTGAGAAGAAAAACTGAGAAAAAAAGACTGAAAAAACTGAAGAAAAACTTAGAAAAAAAGTGTGAAAAAAACTGAAAAAAAAGAAGAACTGAGAAGAAAAACTGAGAAAAAAACTGACTAGAAAAACTGAGCAGAAAAACAGAGCAGAAAAACTGAGAAAAAAGACTGAGAAAACGAAGAAAAACTTAGAAAAAAACTGTGAAAAAAACTGAAAACAAAGAAGAACTGAGCAGAAAAACTGAGAAAAAAAGACTGAAAAAACTGAAGAAAAACTTAGAAAAAAACTGTGAAAAAAACTGAAAAAAAAGAAGAACTGAGAAGAAAAACTGAGAAAAAAACTGACTCGAAAGACTGAGCAGAAAAACAGAGCAGAAAAACTGAGAAAAAAAGACTGAAAAAACTGAAGAAAAACTTAGAAAAAAACTGTGAAAAAAACTGAAAAAAAAGAAGAACTGAGAAGAAAAACTGAGAAAAAAAGACTGAAAAAACTGAAGAAAAACTTAGAAAAAAAGTGTGAAAAAAACTGAAAAAAAAGAAAAACAGAGCAGAAAAACTGAGAAAAAAAGACTGAAAAAACTGAAGAAAAACTTAGAAAAAAACTGTGAAAAAAACTGAAAAAAAAGAAGAACTGAGAAGAAAAACTGAGAAAAAAAGACTGAAAAAACTGAAGAAAGACTTAGAAAAAAAGTGTGAAAAAAACTGAAAAAAAAGAAGACTGAGAAGAAAAACTGAGAAAAAAACTGACTCGAATAACTGAGCAGAAAAACAGGGCAGAAAAACTGAGAAAAAAAGACTGAGAAAACGAAGAAAAACTTAGAAAAAAACTGTGAAAAAAACTGAAAAAAAAGAACTGAGAAGAAAAACTGAGAAAAAAACTAACTAGAAAAACTGAGTAGAAAAACAGAGCAGAAAAACTGAGAAAAAAAGAGTGAGAAAACGAAGAAAAACTTAGAAAAAAACTGTGAAAAAAACTGAAAACAAAAAAGAACTGAGCAGAAAAACTGAGAAAAAAAGACTGAAAAACTGAAGAAAAAGTAGAAAAAAAACAGTGGAAAAAACTGTGAAAAAAAGAACTGAGAAGAAAAACTGAGTAAAAAAACTGACTAGAAAAACTGAGCAGAAAAACAGAGCAGAAAAACTGAGAAAAAAAGACTGAGAAAACGAAGAAAAACTTAGAAAAAAACTGTGAAAAAAACTGAAAAAAAAGAAGAACTGAGAAGAAAAACTGAGAAAAAAAGACTGAAAAAACTGAAGAAAAACTTAGAAAAAAAGTGTGAAAAAAACTGAAAAAAAAGAAGAACTGAGCAGAAAAACTGAGAAAAAAAGACTGAAAAACTGAAGAAAAAGTAGAAAAAAAACAGTGGAAAAAACTGTGAAAAAAAGAACTAAGAAAAACTGAGTAAAAAAACTGACTAGAAAAACTGAGCAGAAAAACAGAGCAGAAAAACTGAGAAAAAAAGACTGAGAAAACGAAGAAAAACTTAGAAAAAAACTGTGAAAAAAACTGAAAAAAAAGAAGAACTGAGAAGAAAAACTGAGAAAAAAAGACTGAAAAAACTGAAGAAAAACTTAGAAAAAAACTGTGAAAAAAACTGAAAAAAAAGAAGAACTGAGAAGAAAAACTGAGAAAAAAACTGACTAGAAAAACTGAGCAGAAAAACAGAGCAGAAAAACTGAGAAAAAAGACTGAGAAAACGAAGAAAAACTTAGAAAAAAACTGTGAAAAAAACTGAAAACAAAGAAGAACTGAGCAGAAAAACTGAGAAAAAAAGACTGAAAAAACTGAAGAAAAACTTAGAAAAAAAGTGTGAAAAAAACTGGAAAAAAAGAAGAACTGAGCAGAAAAACTGAGAAAAAAAGACTGAAAAAACTGAAGAAAAACTTAGAAAAAAACTGTGAAAAAAACTGAAAAAAAAGAAGAACTGAGAAGAAAAACTGAGAAAAAAACTGACTCGAATAACTGAGCAGAAAAACAGGGCAGAAAAACTGAGAAAAAAAGACTGAGAAAACGAAGAAAAACTTAGAAAAAAACTGTGAAAAAAAGTGAAAACAAATGAAGAACTGAGAAGAAAAACTGAGAAAAAAACTGACGAGAAAAACTGAGCAGAAAAACAGAGCAGAAAAACTGAGAAAAAAAGACTGAGAAAACGAAGAAAAACTTAGAAAAAAACTGTGAAAAAAACTGAAAAAAAAGAACTGAGAAGAAAAACTGAGAAAAAAAGACTGAAAAAACTGAAGAAAAACATAGAAAAAAAGTGTGAAAAAAACTGAAAAAAAAGAAGAACTGAGAAGAAAAACTGAGAAAAAAACTGACTAGAAAAACTGAGCAGAAAAACAGAGCAGAAAAACTGAGAAAAAAGACTGAGAAAACGAAGAAAAACTTAGAAAAAAACTGTGAAAAAAACTGAAAACAAAGAAGAACTGAGCAGAAAAACTGAGAAAAAAAGACTGAAAAAACTGAAGAAAAACTTAGAAAAAAACTGTGAAAAAAACTGAAAAAAAAGAAGAACTGAGAAGAAAAACTGAGAAAAAAACTGACTCGAAAGACTGAGCAGAAAAACAGAGCAGAAAAACTGAGAAAAAAAGACTGAAAAAACTGAAGAAAAACTTAGAAAAAAACTGTGAAAAAAACTGAAAAAAAAGAAGAACTGAGAAGAAAAACTGAGAAAAAAAGACTGAAAAAACTGAAGAAAGACTTAGAAATAATGTGTGAAAAAAACTGAAAAAAAAGAAGAACTGAGAAGAAAAACTGAGAAAAAAACTGACTCGAATAACTGAGCAGAAAAACAGGGCAGAAAAACTGAGAAAAAAAGACTGAGAAAACGAAGAAAAACTTAGAAAAAAACTGTGAAAAAAACTGAAAACAAAGAAGAACTGAGCAGAAAAACTGAGAAAAAAAGACTGAAAAAACTGAAGAAAAACTTAGAAAAAAAGTGTGAAAAAAACTGGAAAAAAAGAAGAACTGAGCAGAAAAACTGAGAAAAAAAGACTGAAAAAACTGATGAAAAACTTAGAAAAAAACTGTGAAAAAAACTGAAAAAAAAGAAGAACTGAGAAGAAAAACTGAGAAAAAAACTGACTCGAATAACTGAGCAGAAAAACAGGGCAGAAAAACTGAGAAAAAAAGACTGAGAAAACGAAGAAAAACTTAGAAAAAAACTGTGAAAAAAAGTGAAAACAAATGAAGAACTGAGAAGAAAAACTGAGAAAAAAACTGACGAGAAAAACTGAGCAGAAAAACAGAGCAGAAAAACTGAGAAAAAAAGACTGAAAAAACTGAAGAAAAACATAGAAAAAAAGTGTGAAAAAAACTGAAAAAAAAGAAGAACTGAGAAGAAAAACTGAGAAAAAAACTGACTAGAAAAACTGAGCAGAAAAACAGAGCAGAAAAACTGAGAAAAAAGACTGAGAAAACGAAGAAAAACTTAGAAAAAAACTGTGAAAAAAACTGAAAACAAAGAAGAACTGAGCAGAAAAACTGAGAAAAAAAGACTGAAAAAACTGAAGAAAAACTTAGAAAAAAACTGTGAAAAAAACTGAAAAAAAAGAAGAACTGAGAAGAAAAACTGAGAAAAAAACTGACTCGAAAGACTGAGCAGAAAAACAGAGCAGAAAAACTGAGAAAAAAAGACTGAAAAAACTGAAGAAAAACTTAGAAAAAAACTGTGAAAAAAACTGAAAAAAAAGAAGAACTGAGAAGAAAAACTGAGAAAAAAAGACTGAAAAAACTGAAGAAAGACTTAGAAATAAAGTGTGAAAAAAACTGAAAGAAAAGAAGAACTGAGAAGAAAAACTGAGAAAAAAACTGACTCGAATAACTGAGCAGAAAAACAGGGCAGAAAAACTGAGAAAAAAAGACTGAGAAAACGAAGAAAAACTTAGAAAAAAACTGTGAAAAAAACTGAAAAAAAAGAACTGAGAAGAAAAACTGAGAAAAAAACTAACTAGAAAAACTGAGTAGAAAAACAGAGCAGAAAAACTGAGAAAAAAAGACTGAGAAAACGAAGAAAAACTTAGAAAAAAACTGTGAAAAAAACTGAAAAAAAAGAACTGAGAAGAAAAACTGAGAAAAAAAGACTGAAAAAACTGAAGAAAAACTTAGAAAAAAAGTGTGAAAAAAACTGAAAAAAAAGAAGAACTGAGAAGAAAAACTGAGAAAAAAACTGACTAGAAAAACTGAGCATAAAAACAGAGCAGAAAAACTGAGAAAAAAGACTGAGAAAACGAAGAAAAACTTAGAAAAAAACTGTGAAAAAAACTGAAAACAAAGAAGAACTGAGCAGAAAAACTGAGAAAAAAAGACTGAAAAAACTGAAGAAAAACTTAGAAAAAAACTGTGAAAAAAACTGAAAAAAAAGAACTGAGAAGAAAAACTGAGAAAAAAACTGACTCGAAAGACTGAGCAGAAAAACAGAGCAGAAAAACTGAGAAAAAAAGACTGAAAAAACTGAAGAAAAACTTAGAAAAAAACTGTGAAAAAAACTGAAAAAAAAGAAGAACTGAGAAGAAAAACTGAGAAAAAAAGACTGAAAAAACTGAAGAAAGACTTAGAAAAAAAGTGTGAAAAAAACTGAAAAAAAAGAAGAACTGAGAAGAAAAACTGAGAGAAAAACTGACTCGAATAACTGAGCAGAAAAACAGGGCAGAAAAACTGAGAAAAAAAGACTGAGAAAACGAAGAAAAACTTAGAAAAAAACTGTGAAAAAAACTGAAAAAAAAGAACTGAGAAGAAAAACTGAGAAAAAAACTAACTAGAAAAACTGAGTAGAAAAACAGAGCAGAAAAACTGAGAAAAAAAGACTGAGAAAACGAAGAAAAACTTAGAAAAAAACTGTGAAAAAAACTGAAAACAAAAAAGAACTGAGCAGAAAAACTGAGAAAAAAAGACTGAAAAACTGAAGAAAAAGTAGAAAAAAAACAGTGGAAAAAACTGTGAAAAAAAGAACTGAGAAGAAAAACTGAGTAAAAAAACTGACTAGAAAAACTGAGCAGAAAAACAGAGCAGAAAAACTGAGAAAAAAAGACTGAGAAAACGAAGAAAAACTTAGAAAAAAACTGTGAAAAAAACTGAAAAAAAAGAAGAACTGAGAAGAAAAACTGAGAAAAAAAGACTGAAAAAACTGAAGAAAAACTTAGAAAAAAAGTGTGAAAAAAACTGAAAAAAAAGAAAAACAGAGCAGAAAAACTGAGAAAAAAAGACTGAAAAAACTGAAGAAAAACTTAGAAAAAAACTGTGAAAAAAACTGAAAAAAAAGAAGAACTGAGAAGAAAAACTGAGAAAAAAAGACTGAAAAAACTGAAGAAAGACTTAGAAAAAAAGTGTGAAAAAAACTGAAAAAAAAGAAGAACTGAGAAGAAAAACTGAGAAAAAAACTGACTCGAATAACTGAGCAGAAAAACAGGGCAGAAAAACTGAGAAAAAAAGACTGAGAAAACGAAGAAAAACTTAGAAAAAAACTGTGAAAAAAACTGAAAAAAAAGAACTGAGAAGAAAAACTGAGAAAAAAACTAACTAGAAAAACTGAGTAGAAAAACAGAGCAGAAAAACTGAGAAAAAAAGACTGAGAAAACGAAGAAAAACTTAGAAAAAAACTGTGAAAAAAACTGAAAACAAAAAAGAACTGAGCAGAAAAACTGAGAAAAAAAGACTGAAAAACTGAAGAAAAAGTAGAAAAAAAACAGTGGAAAAAACTGAAAAAAAAGAAGAACTGAGCAGAAAAACTGAGAAAAAAAGACTGAAAAAACTGAAGAAAAACTTAGAAAAAAACTGTGAAAAAAACTGAAAAAAAAGAAGAACTGAGAAGAAAAACTGAGAAAAAAACTGACTAGAAAAACTGAGCAGAAAAACAGAGCAGAAAAACTGAGAAAAAAGACTGAGAAAACGAAGAAAAACTTAGAAAAAAACTGTGAAAAAAACTGAAAACAAAGAAGAACTGAGCAGAAAAACTGAGAAAAAAAGACTGAAAAAACTGAAGAAAAACTTAGAAAAAAAGTGTGAAAAAAACTGAAAAAAAAGAAGAACTGAGAAGAAAAACTGAGAAAAAAACTGACTCGAATAACTGAGCAGAAAAACAGGGTAGAAAAACTGAGAAAAAAAGACTGAGAAAACGAAGAAAAACTTAGAAAAAAACTGTGAAAAAAAGTGAAAACAAATGAAGAACTGAGAAGAAAAACTGAGAAAAAAACTGACGAGAAAAACTGAGCAGAAAAACAGAGCAGAAAAACTGAGAAAAAAAGACTGAGAAAACGAAGAAAAACTTAGAAAAAAACTGTGAAAAAAACTGAAAAAAAAGAACTGAGAAGAAAAACTGAGAAAAAAAGACTGAAAAAACTGAAGAAAAACTTAGAAAAAAAGTGTGAAAAAAACTGAAAAAAAAGAAGAACTGAGAAGAAAAACTGAGAAAAAAACTGACTAGAAAAACTGAGCAGAAAAACAGAGCAGAAAAACTGAGAAAAAAGACTGAGAAAACGAAGAAAAACTTAGAAAAAAACTGTGAAAAAAACTGAAAACAAAGAAGAACTGAGCAGAAAAACTGAGAAAAAAAGACTGAAAAAACTGAAGAAAAACTTAGAAAAAAACTGTGGAAAAAACTGTGAAAAAAAGAACTGAGAAGAAAAACTGAGAAAAAAACTGACTAGAAAAACTGAGCAGAAAAACAGAGCAGAAAAACTGAGAAAAAAAGACTGAAAAAACTGAAGAAAAACTTAGAAAAAAAGTGTGAAAAAAACCGAAAAAAAAGAAGAACTGAGAAGAAAAACTGAGAAAAAAAACTGACTAGAAAAACTGAGCAGAAAAACAGAGCAGAAAAACTGAGAAAAAAAGACTGAGAAAACGAAGAAAAACTTAGAAAAAAACTGTGAAAAAAACTGAAAACAAAAAAGAACTGAGCAGAAAAACTGAGAAAAAAAGACTGAAAAACTGAAGAAAAAGTAGAAAAAAAACAGTGGAAAAAACTGTGAAAAAAAGAACTGAGAAGAAAAACTGAGTAAAAAAACTGACTAGAAAAACTGAGCAGAAAAACAGAGCAGAAAAACTGAGAAAAAAAGACTGAGAAAACGAAGAAAAACTTAGAAAAAAACTGTGAAAAAAACTGAAAAAAAAGAAGAACTGAGAAGAAAAACTGAGAAAAAAAGACTGAAAAAACTGAAGAAAAACTTAGAAAAAAAGTGTGAAAAAAACTGAAAAAAAAGAAAAACAGAGCAGAAAAACTGAGAAAAAAAGACTGAAAAAACTGAAGAAAAACTTAGAAAAAAACTGTGAAAAAAACTGAAAAAAAAGAAGAACTGAGAAGAAAAACTGAGAAAAAAAGACTGAAAAAACTGAAGAAAGACTTAGAAAAAAAGTGTGAAAAAAACTGAAAAAAAAGAAGAACTGAGAAGAAAAACTGAGAAAAAAACTGACTCGAATAACTGAGCAGAAAAACAGGGCAGAAAAACTGAGAAAAAAAGACTGAGAAAACGAAGAAAAACTTAGAAAAAAACTGTGAAAAAAACTGAAAAAAAAGAACTGAGAAGAAAAACTGAGAAAAAAACTAACTAGAAAAACTGAGTAGAAAAACAGAGCAGAAAAACTGAGAAAAAAAGACTGAGAAAACGAAGAAAAACTTAGAAAAAAACTGTGAAAAAAACTGAAAACAAAAAAGAACTGAGCAGAAAAACTGAGAAAAAAAGACTGAAAAACTGAAGAAAAAGTAGAAAAAAAACAGTGGAAAAAACTGAAAAAAAAGAAGAACTGAGCAGAAAAACTGAGAAAAAAAGACTGAAAAAACTGAAGAAAAACTTAGAAAAAAAGTGTGAAAAAAACTGAAAAAAAAGAAGAACTGAGAAGAAAAACTGAGAAAAAAACTGACTCGAATAACTGAGCAGAAAAACAGGGTAGAAAAACTGAGAAAAAAAGACTGAGAAAACGAAGAAAAACTTAGAAAAAAACTGTGAAAAAAAGTGAAAACAAATGAAGAACTGAGAAGAAAAACTGAGAAAAAAACTGACGAGAAAAACTGAGCAGAAAAACAGAGCAGAAAAACTGAGAAAAAAGACTGAGAAAACGAAGAAAAACTTAGAAAAAAACTGTGAAAAAAACTGAAAACAAAGAAGAACTGAGCAGAAAAACTGAGAAAAAAAGACTGAAAAAACTGAAGAAAAACTTAGAAAAAAAGTGTGAAAAAAACTGAAAAAAAAGAAGAACTGAGAAGAAAAACTGAGAAAAAAACTGACTCGAATAACTGAGCAGAAAAACAGGGTAGAAAAACTGAGAAAAAAAGACTGAGAAAACGAAGAAAAACTTAGAAAAAAACTGTGAAAAAAAGTGAAAACAAATGAAGAACTGAGAAGAAAAACTGAGAAAAAAACTGACGAGAAAAACTGAGCAGAAAAACAGAGCAGAAAAACTGAGAAAAAAAGACTGAGAAAACGAAGAAAAACTTAGAAAAAAACTGTGAAAAAAACTGAAAAAAAAGAACTGAGAAGAAAAACTGAGAAAAAAAGACTGAAAAAACTGAAGAAAAACTTAGAAAAAAAGTGTGAAAAAAACTGAAAAAAAAGAAGAACTGAGAAGAAAAACTGAGAAAAAAACTGACTAGAAAAACTGAGCAGAAAAACAGAGCAGAAAAACTGAGAAAAAAGACTGAGAAAACGAAGAAAAACTTAGAAAAAAACTGTGAAAAAAACTGAAAACAAAGAAGAACTGAGCAGAAAAACTGAGAAAAAAAGACTGAAAAAACTGAAGAAAAACTTAGAAAAAAACTGTGGAAAAAACTGTGAAAAAAAGAACTGAGAAGAAAAACTGAGAAAAAAACTGACTAGAAAAACTGAGCAGAAAAACAGAGCAGAAAAACTGAGAAAAAAAGACTGAAAAAACTGAAGAAAAACTTAGAAAAAAAGTGTGAAAAAAACCGAAAAAAAAGAAGAACTGAGAAGAAAAACTGAGAAAAAAAACTGACTAGAAAAACTGAGCAGAAAAACAGAGCAGAAAAACTGAGAAAAAAAGACTGAGAAAACGAAGAAAAACTTAGAAAAAAACTGTGAAAAAAACTGAAAACAAAGAAGAACTGAGCAGAAAAACTGAGAAAAAAAGACTGAAAAAACTGAAGAAAAAGTAGAAAAAAAACAGTGGAAAAAACTGTGAAAAAAAAGAACTGAGAAGAAAAACTGAGAAAAAAACTGACTAGAAAAACTGAGCAGAAAATCAGAGCAGAAAAACTGAGAAAAAAAAACTGAGAAAACGAAGAAAAACTTAGAAAAAAAGTGTGAAAAAAACTGAAAAAAAAGAAGAACTGAGCAGAAAAACTGAGAAAAAAAGACTGAAAAAACTGAAGAAAAACTTAGAAAAAAACTGTGAAAAAAACTGAAAAAAAAGAAGAACTGAGAAGAAAAACTGAGAAAAAAAGACTGAAAAAACTGAAGAAAGACTTAGAAAAAAAGTGTGAAAAAAACTGAAAAAAAAGAAGAACTGAGAAGAAAAACTGAGAAAAAAACTGACTCGAATAACTGAGAAGAAAAACAGGGCAGAAAAACTGAGAAAAAAAGACTGAGAAAACGAAGAAAAACTTAGAAAAAAACTGTGAAAAAAACTGAAAAAAAGAAGAACTGAGAAGAAAAACTGAGAAAAAAAGACTGAAAAAACTGAAGAAAAACTTAGAAAAAAAGTGTGAAAAAAACTGAAAAAAAAGAAGAACTGAGCAGAAAAACTGAGAAAAAAAGACTGAAAAAACTGAAGAAAAACTTAGAAAAAATCTGTGAAAAAAACTGAAAAAAAGAACTGAGAAAAACTGAGAAAAAAAGACTGAAAAAACTGAAGAAAAACTTGGAAAAAAAGTGTGAAAAAAACTGAAAAAAAAGAAGAACTGAGCAGAAAAACTGAGAAAAAAAGACTGAAAAAACTGAAGAAAAACTTAGAAAAAAACTGTGAAAAAAACTGAAAAAAAAGAAGAACTGAGAAGAAAAACTGAGAAAAAAATTGACTGGAATAACTGAGCAGAAAAACAGGGCAGAAAAACTGAGAAAAAAAGACTGAGAAAACGAAGAAAAACTTAGAAAAAAACTGTGAAAAAAAGTGAAAACAAATGAAGAACTGAGAAGAAAAACTGAGAAAAAAACTGACTAGAAAAACTGAGCAGAAAAACAGAGCAGAAAAACTGAGAAAAAAAGACTGAGAAAACGAAGAAAAACTTAGAAAAAAACTGTGAAAAAAACTGAAAAAAAAGAACTGAGAAGAAAAACTGAGAAAAAAAGACTGAAAAAACTGAAGAAAAACTTAGAAAAAAAGTGTGAAAAAAACTGAAAAAAAAGAAGAACTGAGAAGAAAAACTGAGAAAAAAGCTGACTAGAAAAACTGAGCAGAAAAACAGAGCAGAAAAACTGAGAAAAAAGACTGAGAAAACGAAGAAAAACTTAGAAAAAAACTGTGAAAAAAACTGAAAACAAAGAAGAACTGAGCAGAAAAACTGAGAAAAAAAGACTGAAAAAACTGAAGAAAAACTTAGAAAAAAACTGTGAAAAAAACTGAAAAAAAAGAAGAACTGAGAAGAAAAACTGAGAAAAAAACTGACTCGAAAGACTGAGCAGAAAAACAGAGCAGAAAAACTGAGAAAAAAAGACTGAAAAAACTGAAGAAAGACTTAGAAAAAAAGTGTGAAAAAAACTGAAAAAAAAGAAGAACTGAGAAGAAAAACTGAGAGAAAAACTGACTCGAATAACTGAGCAGAAAAACAGGGCAGAAAAACTGAGAAAAAAAGACTGAGAAAACGAAGAAAAACTTAGAAAAAAACTGTGAAACAAACTGAAAAAAAAGAACTGAGAAGAAAAACTGAGAAAAAAACTAACTAGAAAAACTGAGTAGAAAAACAGAGCAGAAAAACTGAGAAAAAAAGACTGAGAAAACGAAGAAAAACTTAGAAAAAAACTGTGAAAAAAACTGAAAACAAAAAAGAACTGAGCAGAAAAACTGAGAAAAAAAGACTGAAAAACTGAAGAAAAAGTAGAAAAAAAACAGTGGAAAAAACTGTGAAAAAAAGAACTGAGAAGAAAAACTGAGTAAAAAAACTGACTAGAAAAACTGAGCAGAAAAACAGAGCAGAAAAACTGAGAAAAAAAGACTGAGAAAACGAAGAAAAACTTAGAAAAAAACTGTGAAAAAAACTGAAAAAAAAGAAGAACTGAGAAGAAAAACTGAGAAAAAAAGACTGAAAAAACTGAAGAAAAACTTAGAAAAAAAGTGTGAAAAAAACTGAAAAAAAAGAAAAACAGAGCAGAAAAACTGAGAAAAAAAGACTGAAAAAACTGAAGAAAAACTTAGAAAAAAACTGTGAAAAAAACTGAAAAAAAAGAAGAACTGAGAAGAAAAACTGAAAAAAAAAGACTGAAAAAACTGAAGAAAGACTTAGAAAAAAAGTGTGAAAAAAACTCAAAAAAAAAGAAGAACTGAGAAGAAAAACTGAGAAAAAAACTGACTCGAATAACTGAGCAGAAAAACAGGGCAGAAAAACTGAGAAAAAAAGACTGAGAAAACGAAGAAAAACTTAGAAAAAAACTGTGAAAAAAACTGAAAAAAAAGAACTGAGAAGAAAAACTGAGAAAAAAAACTGACTAGAAAAACTGAGCAGAAAAACAGAGCAGAAAAACTGAGAAAAAAAGACTGAGAAAACGAAGAAAAACTTAGAAAAAAACTGTGAAAAAAACTGAAAACAAAGAAGAACTGAGCAGAAAAACTGAGAAAAAAAGACTGAAAAAACTGAAGAAAAAGTAGAAAAAAAACAGTGGAAAAAACTGTGAAAAAAAAGAACTGAGAAGAAAAACTGAGTAAAAAAACTGACTAGAAAAACTGAGCAGAAAAACAGAGCAGAAAAACTGAGAAAAAAAGACTGAGAAAACGAAGAAAAACTTAGAAAAAAAGTGTGAAAAAAACTGAAAAAAAAGAACTGAGAAGAAAAACTGAGAAAAAAACTGACTAGAAAAACTGAGCAGAAAAACAGAGCAGAAAAACTGAGAAAAAAAAACTGAGAAAACGAAGAAAAACTTAGAAAAAAACTGTGAAAAAAACTGAAAAAAAAGAACTGAGAAGAAAAACTGAGAAAAAAACTGACTAGAAAGACTGAGCAGAAAAACAGAGCAGAAAAACTGAGAAAAAAAGACTGAAAAAACTGAAGAAAAACTTAGAAAAAAACTGTGAAAAAAACTGAAAAAATAGAAGAACTGAGAAGAAAAACTGAGAAAAAAAGACTGAAAAAACTGAAGAAATACTTAGAAAAAAAGTGTGAAAAAAACTGAAAAAAAAGAAGAACTGTGAAGAAAAACTGAGAAAAAAACTGACTAGAATAACTGAGCAGAAAAACAGGGCAGAAAAACTGAGAAAAAAAGACTGAGAAAACGAAGAAAAACTTAGAAAAAAACTGTGAAAAAAACTGAAAAAAAAGAACTGAGAAGAAAAACTGAGAAAAAAAACTGACTAGAAAAACTGAGCAGAAAAACAGAGCAGAAAAACTGAGAAAAAAAGACTGAGAAAACGAAGAAAAACTTAGAAAAAAACTGTGAAAAAAACTGAAAACAAAGAAGAACTGAGCAGAAAAACTGAGAAAAAAAGACTGAAAAAACTGAAGAAAAAGTAGAAAAAAAACAGTGGAAAAAACTGTGAAAAAAAAGAACTGAGAAGAAAAACTGAGTAAAAAAACTGACTAGAAAAACTGAGCAGAAAAACAGAGCAGAAAAACTGAGAAAAAAAGACTGAGAAAACGAAGAAAAACTTAGAAAAAAAGTGTGAAAAAAACTGAAAAAAAAGAACTGAGAAGAAAAACTGAGAAAAAAACTGACTAGAAAAACTGAGCAGAAAAACAGAGCAGAAAAACTGAGAAAAAAAAACTGAGAAAACGAAGAAAAACTTAGAAAAAAACTGTGAAAAAAACTGAAAAAAAAGAACTGAGAAGAAAAACTGAGAAAAAAACTGACTAGAAAGACTGAGCAGAAAAACAGAGCAGAAAAACTGAGAAAAAAAGACTGAAAAAACTGAAGAAAAACTTAGAAAAAAACTGTGAAAAAAACTGAAAAAATAGAAGAACTGAGAAGAAAAACTGAGAAAAAAGACTGAAAAAACTGAAGAAATACTTAGAAAAAAAGTGTGAAAAAAACTGAAAAAAAAGAAGAACTGTGAAGAAAAACTGAGAAAAAAACTGACTAGAAAGACTGAGCAGAAAAACAGAGCAGAAAAACTGAGAAAAAAAGACTGAAAAAACTGAAGAAAAACTTAGAAAAAAACTGTGAAAAAAACTGAAAAAAAAGAAGAACTGAGAAGAAAAACTGAGAAAAAAAGACTGAAAAAACTGAAGAAAGAATTAGAAAAAAAGTGTGAAAAAAACTGAAGAAAAAGAAGAACTGAGAAGAAAAACTGAGAAAAAAACTGACTAGAAAAACTGAGCAGAAAAACAGAGCAGAAAAACTGAGAAAAAAAGACTGAGAAAACGAAGAAAAACTTAGAAAAAAACTGTGAAAAAAACTGAAAAAAAAGAACTGAGAAGAAAAACAGAGAAAAAAACTGACTAGAAAGACTGAGCAGAAAAACAGAGCAGAAAAACTGAGAAAAAAAGACTGAGAAAACGAAGAAAAACTTAGAAAAAAACTGTGAAAAAAACTGAAAACAAAAAAGAACTGAGCAGAAAAACTGAGAAAAAAAGACTGAAAAACTGAAGAAAAAGTAGAAAAAAAACAGTGGAAAAAACTGTGAAAAAAAGAACTGAGAAGAAAAACTGAGTAAAAAAACTGACTAGAAAAACTGAGCAGAAAAACAGAGCAGAAAAACTGAGAAAAAAAGACTGAGAAAACGAAGAAAAACTTAGAAAAAAACTGTGAAAAAAACTGAAAAAAAAGAAGAACTGAGAAGAAAAACTGAGAAAAAAAGACTGAAAAAACTGAAGAAAAACTTAGAAAAAAAGTGTGAAAAAAACTGAAAAAAAAGAAAAACAGAGCAGAAAAACTGAGAAAAAAAGACTGAAAAAACTGAAGAAAAACTTAGAAAAAAAGACTGAGAAAACGAAGAAAAACTTAGAAAAAAACTGAAAAAAACTGAAAACAAAGAAGAACTGAGCAGAAAAACTGAGAAAAAAAGACTGAAAAAACTGAAGAAAGACTTAGAAAAAAACTGTGAAAAAAACTGTGAAAAAAAAGAACTGAGAAGAAAAACTGAGCAAAAAAGACTGAAAAAACTGAGGAAAAACGGAGGAAAAAAACTGTGAAAAAAACTGAAAAAAAAGAAGAACTGAGAAGAAAAACTGAGAAAAAAACTGACTAGAAAGACTGAGCAGAAAAACAGAGCAGAAAAACTGAGAAAAATAGACTGAAAAAACTGAAGAAAAACTTAGAAAAAAACTGTGAAAAAAACTGAAAAAAAAGAAGAACTGAGAAGAACAACTGAGAAACAAACTGACTAGAAAAACTGAGCAGAAAAACAGAGCAGAAAAACTGAGAAAAAAAGACTGAGAAAACGAAGAAAAACTTAGAAAAAAACTGTGAAAGAAACTCAAAAAAAGAAGAACTGAGAAGAAAAACTGAGAAAAAAAGACTGAAAAAACTGAAGAAAAACTTAGAAAAAAACTGTGAAAAAAATTGAGAAAAAAAAGCACTGAGATGAAAAACTGAGCAAAAAAGACTGAAAAAACTGAGGAAAAACGGAGGAAAAGAACTGTGAAAAAAACTGAAGAAAAAGAAGAACTGAGAAGAAAAACTGAGAAAAAAACTGACTAGAAAAACTGAGCAGAAAAACAGAGCAGAAAAACTGAGAAAAAAAGACTGAGAAAACGAAGAAAAACTTAGAAAAAAACTGAAAAAAACTGAAAACAAAGAAGAACTGAGCAGAAAAACTGAGAAAAAAAGACTGAAAAAACTGAAGAAAGACTTAGAAAAAAACTGTGAAAAAAACTGTGAAAAAAAAGAACTGAGAAGAAAAACTGAGCAAAAAAGACTGAAAAAACTGAGGAAAAACGGAGGAAAAAAACTGTGAAAAAAACTGAAAAAAAAGAAGAACTGAGAAGAAAAACTGAGAAAAAAACTGACTAGAAAGACTGAGCAGAAAAACAGAGCAGAAAAACTGAGAAAAATAGACTGAAAAAACTGAAGAAAAACTTAGAAAAAAACTGTGAAAAAAACTGAAAAAAAAGAAGAACTGAGAAGAACAACTGAGAAACAAACTGACTAGAAAAACTGAGCAGAAAAACAGAGCAGAAAAACTGAGAAAAAAAGACTGAGAAAACGAAGAAAAACTTAGAAAAAAACTGTGAAAGAAACTCAAAAAAAGAAGAACTGAGAAGAAAAACTGAGAAAAAAAGACTGAAAAAACTGAAGAAAAACTTAGAAAAAAACTGTGAAAAAAATTGAGAAAAAAAAGCACTGAGATGAAAAACTGAGCAAAAAAGACTGAAAAAACTGAGGAAAAACGGAGGAAAAGAACTGTGAAAAAAACTGAAGAAAAAGAAGAACTGAGAAGAAAAACTGAGAAAAAAACTGACTAGAAAAACTGAGCAGAAAAACAGAGCAGAAAAACTGAGAAAAAAAGACTGAGAAAACGAAGAAAAACTTAGAAAAAAACTGAAAAAAACTGAAAACAAAGAAGAACTGAGCAGAAAAACTGAGAAAAAAAGACTGAAAAAACTGAAGAAAGACTTAGAAAAAAACTGTGAAAAAAACTGTGAAAAAAAAGAACTGAGAAGAAAAACTGAGCAAAAAAGACTGAAAAAACTGAGGAAAAACGGAGGAAAAAAACTGTGAAAAAAACTGAAAAAAAAGAAGAACTGAGAAGAAAAACTGAGAAAAAAACTGACTAGAAAGACTGAGCAGAAAAACAGAGCAGAAAAACTGAGAAAAATAGACTGAAAAAACTGAAGAAAAACTTAGAAAAAAACTGTGAAAAAAACTGAAAAAAAAGAAGAACTGAGAAGAACAACTGAGAAACAAACTGACTAGAAAAACTGAGCAGAAAAACAGAGCAGAAAAACTGAGAAAAAAAGACTGAGAAAACGAAGAAAAACTTAGAAAAAAACTGTGAAAGAAACTCAAAAAAAGAAGAACTGAGAAGAAAAACTGAGAAAAAAAGACTGAAAAAACTGAAGAAAAACTTAGAAAAAAACTGTGAAAAAAATTGAGAAAAAAAAGCACTGAGATGAAAAACTGAGCAAAAAAGACTGAAAAAACTGAGGAAAAACGGAGGAAAAGAACTGTGAAAAAAACTGAAGAAAAAGAAGAACTGAGAAGAAAAACTGAGAAAAAAACTGACTAGAAAAACTGAGCAGAAAAACAGAGCAGAAAAACTGAGAAAAAAAGACTGAGAAAACGAAGAAAAACTTAGAAAAAAACTGTGAAAAAAACTGAAAAAAAAGAACTGAGAAGAAAAACAGAGAAAAAAACTGACTAGAAAGACTGAGCAGAAAAACAGAGCAGAAAAACTGAGAAAAAAAGACTGAAAAAACTGAAGAAAAACTTAGAAAAAAACTGTGAAAAAAACTGAAAAAAAAGAAGAAGTGAGAAGAAAAACTGAGAAAAAAAGACTGAAAAAACTGAAGAAATACTTAGAAAAAAAGTGTGAAAAAAACTGAAAAAAAAGAAGAACTGAGAAGAAAAACTGAGAAAAAAACTGACTAGAAAGACTGAGCAGAAAAACAGAGCAGAAAAACTGAGAAAAAAAGACTGAAAAAACTGAAGAAAAACTTAGAAAAAAACTGTGAAAAAAACTGAAAAAAAAGAAGAACTGAGAAGAAAAACTGAGAAAAAAAGACTGAAAAAACTGAAGAAAGACTTAGAAAAAAACTGTGAAAAAAACTGAAAAAAAAGAAGAACTGAGAAGAAAAACTGAGAAAAAAACTGACTAGAAAGACTGAGCAGAAAAACAGAGCAGAAAAACTGAGAAAAAAAGACTGAAAAAACTGAAGAAAAACTTAGAAAAAAACTGTGAAAAAAACTGAAAAAAAAGAAGAACTGAGAAGAAAAACTGAGAAACAAACTGACTAGAAAAACTAAGCAGAAAAACAGAGCAGAAAAACTGAGAAAAAAAGACTGAGAAAACGAAGAAAAACTTAGAAAAAAACTGTGAAAGAAACTCAAAAAAAGAAGAACTGAGAAGAAAAACTGAGAAAAAAAGACTGAAAAAACTGAAGAAATACTTAGAAAAAAAGTGTGAAAAAAACTGAAAAAAAAGAAGAACTGAGAAGAAAAACTGAGAAAAAAACTGACTAGAAAAACTGAGCAGAAAAATAGAGCAGAAAAACTGAGAAAAAAAGACTGAAAAAACTGAAGAAAAACTTAGAAAAAAACTGTGAAAAAAACTGAGAAAAAAAAGAACTGAGATGAAAAAGTGAGCAAAAAAGACTGAAAAAACTGAGGAAAAACGGAGGAAAAGAACTGTGAAAAAAACTGAAGAAAAAGAAGAACTGAGAAGAAAAACTGAGAAAAAAAGACTGAAAAAACTGAAGAAAAACTTAGAAAAAAAGACTGAAAAAACTGAAGAAAAATTTAGAAAAAAAGTGTGAAAAAAACTGAAAAAAAAGAACTGAGAAGAAAAACTGAGCAAAAAAGACTGAAAAAACTGAGGAAAAACGGAGGAAAAAAACTGTGAAAAAAACTGAAAAAAAAGAAGAACTGAGAAGAAAAACTGAGAAAAAAACTGACTAGAAAGACTGAGCAGAAAAACAGAGCAGAAAAACTGAGAAAAAAGACTGAGAAAACGAAGAAAAACTTAGAAAAAAACTGTGAAAGAAACTCAAAAAAAGAAGAACTGAGAAGAAAAACTGAGAAAAAAAGACTGAAAAAACTGAAGAAAAACTTAGAAAAAAACTGTGAAAAAAATTGAGAAAAAAAAGAACTGAGATGAAAAACTGAGCAAAAAAGACTGAAAAAACTGAGGAAAAACGGAGGAAAAAAACTGTGAAAAAAACTGAAAACAAAGAAGAACTGAGCAGAAAAACTGAGAAAAAAAGACTGAAAAAACTGAAGAAAGACTTAGAAAAAAACTGTGAAAAAAACTGTGAAAAAAAAGAACTGAGAAGAAAAACTGAGCAAAAAAGACTGAAAAAACTGAGGAAAAACGGAGGAAAAAAACTGTGAAAAAAACTGAAAAAAAAGAAGAACTGAGAAGAAAAACTGAGAAAAAAACTGACTAGAAAGACTGAGCAGAAAAACAGAGCAGAAAAACTGAGAAAAATAGACTGAAAAAACTGAAGAAAAACTTAGAAAAAAACTGTGAAAAAAACTGAAAAAAAAGAAGAACTGAGAAGAACAACTGAGAAACAAACTGACTAGAAAAACTGAGCAGAAAAACAGAGCAGAAAAACTGAGAAAAAAAGACTGAGAAAACGAAGAAAAACTTAGAAAAAAACTGTGAAAGAAACTCAAAAAAAGAAGAACTGAGAAGAAAAACTGAGAAAAAAAGACTGAAAAAACTGAAGAAAAACTTAGAAAAAAACTGTGAAAAAAATTGAGAAAAAAAAGCACTGAGATGAAAAACTGAGCAAAAAAGACTGAAAAAACTGAGGAAAAACGGAGGAAAAGAACTGTGAAAAAAACTGAAGAAAAAGAAGAACTGAGAAGAAAAACTGAGAAAAAAACTGACTAGAAAAACTGAGCAGAAAAACAGAGCAGAAAAACTGAGAAAAAAAGACTGAGAAAACGAAGAAAAACTTAGAAAAAAACTGAAAAAAACTGAAAACAAAGAAGAACTGAGCAGAAAAACTGAGAAAAAAAGACTGAAAAAACTGAAGAAAGACTTAGAAAAAAACTGTGAAAAAAACTGTGAAAAAAAAGAACTGAGAAGAAAAACTGAGCAAAAAAGACTGAAAAAACTGAGGAAAAACGGAGGAAAAAAACTGTGAAAAAAACTGAAAAAAAAGAAGAACTGAGAAGAAAAACTGAGAAAAAAACTGACTAGAAAGACTGAGCAGAAAAACAGAGCAGAAAAACTGAGAAAAATAGACTGAAAAAACTGAAGAAAAACTTAGAAAAAAACTGTGAAAAAAACTGAAAAAAAAGAAGAACTGAGAAGAACAACTGAGAAACAAACTGACTAGAAAAACTGAGCAGAAAAACAGAGCAGAAAAACTGAGAAAAAAAGACTGAGAAAACGAAGAAAAACTTAGAAAAAAACTGTGAAAGAAACTCAAAAAAAGAAGAACTGAGAAGAAAAACTGAGAAAAAAAGACTGAAAAAACTGAAGAAAAACTTAGAAAAAAACTGTGAAAAAAATTGAGAAAAAAAAGCACTGAGATGAAAAACTGAGCAAAAAAGACTGAAAAAACTGAGGAAAAACGGAGGAAAAGAACTGTGAAAAAAACTGAAGAAAAAGAAGAACTGAGAAGAAAAACTGAGAAAAAAACTGACTAGAAAAACTGAGCAGAAAAACAGAGCAGAAAAACTGAGAAAAAAAGACTGAGAAAACGAAGAAAAACTTAGAAAAAAACTGAAAAAAACTGAAAACAAAGAAGAACTGAGCAGAAAAACTGAGAAAAAAAGACTGAAAAAACTGAAGAAAGACTTAGAAAAAAACTGTGAAAAAAACTGTGAAAAAAAAGAACTGAGAAGAAAAACTGAGCAAAAAAGACTGAAAAAACTGAGGAAAAACGGAGGAAAAAAACTGTGAAAAAAACTGAAAAAAAAGAAGAACTGAGAAGAAAAACTGAGAAAAAAACTGACTAGAAAGACTGAGCAGAAAAACAGAGCAGAAAAACTGAGAAAAATAGACTGAAAAAACTGAAGAAAAACTTAGAAAAAAACTGTGAAAAAAACTGAAAAAAAAGAAGAACTGAGAAGAACAACTGAGAAACAAACTGACTAGAAAAACTGAGCAGAAAAACAGAGCAGAAAAACTGAGAAAAAAAGACTGAGAAAACGAAGAAAAACTTAGAAAAAAACTGTGAAAGAAACTCAAAAAAAGAAGAACTGAGAAGAAAAACTGAGAAAAAAAGACTGAAAAAACTGAAGAAAAACTTAGAAAAAAACTGTGAAAAAAATTGAGAAAAAAAAGCACTGAGATGAAAAACTGAGCAAAAAAGACTGAAAAAACTGAGGAAAAACGGAGGAAAAGAACTGTGAAAAAAACTGAAGAAAAAGAAGAACTGAGAAGAAAAACTGAGAAAAAAACTGACTAGAAAAACTGAGCAGAAAAACAGAGCAGAAAAACTGAGAAAAAAAGACTGAGAAAACGAAGAAAAACTTAGAAAAAAACTGAAAAAAACTGAAAACAAAGAAGAACTGAGCAGAAAAACTGAGAAAAAAAGACTGAAAAAACTGAAGAAAGACTTAGAAAAAAACTGTGAAAAAAACTGTGAAAAAAAAGAACTGAGAAGAAAAACTGAGCAAAAAAGACTGAAAAAACTGAGGAAAAACGGAGGAAAAAAACTGTGAAAAAAACTGAAAAAAAAGAAGAACTGAGAAGAAAAACTGAGAAAAAAACTGACTAGAAAGACTGAGCAGAAAAACAGAGCAGAAAAACTGAGAAAAATAGACTGAAAAAACTGAAGAAAAACTTAGAAAAAAACTGTGAAAAAAACTGAAAAAAAAGAAGAACTGAGAAGAACAACTGAGAAACAAACTGACTAGAAAAACTGAGCAGAAAAACAGAGCAGAAAAACTGAGAAAAAAAGACTGAGAAAACGAAGAAAAACTTAGAAAAAAACTGTGAAAGAAACTCAAAAAAAGAAGAACTGAGAAGAAAAACTGAGAAAAAAAGACTGAAAAAACTGAAGAAAAACTTAGAAAAAAACTGTGAAAAAAATTGAGAAAAAAAAGCACTGAGATGAAAAACTGAGCAAAAAAGACTGAAAAAACTGAGGAAAAACGGAGGAAAAGAACTGTGAAAAAAACTGAAGAAAAAGAAGAACTGAGAAGAAAAACTGAGAAAAAAACTGACTAGAAAAACTGAGCAGAAAAACAGAGCAGAAAAACTGAGAAAAAAAGACTGAGAAAACGAAGAAAAACTTAGAAAAAAACTGTGAAAAAAACTGAAAAAAAAGAACTGAGAAGAAAAACAGAGAAAAAAACTGACTAGAAAGACTGAGCAGAAAAACAGAGCAGAAAAACTGAGAAAAAAAGACTGAAAAAACTGAAGAAAAACTTAGAAAAAAACTGTGAAAAAAACTGAAAAAAAAGAAGAAGTGAGAAGAAAAACTGAGAAAAAAAGACTGAAAAAACTGAAGAAATACTTAGAAAAAAAGTGTGAAAAAAACTGAAAAAAAAGAAGAACTGAGAAGAAAAACTGAGAAAAAAACTGACTAGAAAGACTGAGCAGAAAAACAGAGCAGAAAAACTGAGAAAAAAAGACTGAAAAAACTGAAGAAAAACTTAGAAAAAAACTGTGAAAAAAACTGAAAAAAAAGAAGAACTGAGAAGAAAAACTGAGAAAAAAAGACTGAAAAAACTGAAGAAAGACTTAGAAAAAAACTGTGAAAAAAACTGAAAAAAAAGAAGAACTGAGAAGAAAAACTGAGAAAAAAACTGACTAGAAAGACTGAGCAGAAAAACAGAGCAGAAAAACTGAGAAAAAAAGACTGAAAAAACTGAAGAAAAACTTAGAAAAAAACTGTGAAAAAAACTGAAAAAAAAGAAGAACTGAGAAGAAAAACTGAGAAACAAACTGACTAGAAAAACTAAGCAGAAAAACAGAGCAGAAAAACTGAGAAAAAAAGACTGAGAAAACGAAGAAAAACTTAGAAAAAAACTGTGAAAGAAACTCAAAAAAAGAAGAACTGAGAAGAAAAACTGAGAAAAAAAGACTGAAAAAACTGAAGAAATACTTAGAAAAAAAGTGTGAAAAAAACTGAAAAAAAAGAAGAACTGAGAAGAAAAACTGAGAAAAAAACTGACTAGAAAAACTGAGCAGAAAAATAGAGCAGAAAAACTGAGAAAAAAAGACTGAAAAAACTGAAGAAAAACTTAGAAAAAAACTGTGAAAAAAACTGAGAAAAAAAAGAACTGAGATGAAAAAGTGAGCAAAAAAGACTGAAAAAACTGAGGAAAAACGGAGGAAAAGAACTGTGAAAAAAACTGAAGAAAAAGAAGAACTGAGAAGAAAAACTGAGAAAAAAAGACTGAAAAAACTGAAGAAAAACTTAGAAAAAAAGACTGAAAAAACTGAAGAAAAATTTAGAAAAAAAGTGTGAAAAAAACTGAAAAAAAAGAACTGAGAAGAAAAACTGAGCAAAAAAGACTGAAAAAACTGAGGAAAAACGGAGGAAAAAAACTGTGAAAAAAACTGAAAAAAAAGAAGAACTGAGAAGAAAAACTGAGAAAAAAACTGACTAGAAAGACTGAGCAGAAAAACAGAGCAGAAAAACTGAGAAAAAAGACTGAGAAAACGAAGAAAAACTTAGAAAAAAACTGTGAAAGAAACTCAAAAAAAGAAGAACTGAGAAGAAAAACTGAGAAAAAAAGACTGAAAAAACTGAAGAAAAACTTAGAAAAAAACTGTGAAAAAAATTGAGAAAAAAAAGAACTGAGATGAAAAACTGAGCAAAAAAGACTGAAAAAACTGAGGAAAAACGGAGGAAAAGAACTGTGAAAAAAACTGAAGAAAAAGAAGAACTGAGAAGAAAAACTGAGAAAAAAACTGACTAGAAAAACTGAGCAGAAAAACAGAGCAGAAAAACTGAGAAAAAAAGACTGAGAAAACGAAGAAAAACTTAGAAAAAAACTGTGAAAAAAACTGAAAAAAAAGAACTGAGAAGAAAAACTGAGAAAAAAACTGACTAGAAAGACTGAGCAGAAAAACAGAGCAGAAAAACTGAGAAAAAAAGACTGAAAAAACTGAAGAAAAACTTAGAAAAAAACTGTGAAAAAAACTGAAAAAATAGAAGAACTGAGAAGAAAAAGTGAGAAAAAAAGACTGAAAAAACTGAAGAAATACTTAGAAAAAAAGTGTGAAAAAAACTGAAAAAAAAGAAGAACTGAGAAGAAAAACTGAGAAAAAAACTGACTAGAAAGACTGAGCAGAAAAACAGAGCAGAAAAACTGAGAAAAAAAGACTGAAAAAACTGAAGAAAAACTTAGAAAAAAACTGTGAAAAAAACTGAAAAAAAAGAAGAACTGAGAAGAAAAACTGAGAAAAAAAGACTGAAAAAACTGAAGAAAGACTTAGAAAAAAAGTGTGAAAAAAACTGAAGAAAAAGAAGAACTGAGAAGAAAAACTGAGAAAAAAACTGACTAGAAAAACTGAGCAGAAAAACAGAGCAGAAAAACTGAGAAAAAAAGACTGAGAAAACGAAGAAAAACTTAGAAAAAAACTGTGAAAAAAACTGAAAAAAAAGAACTGAGAAGAAAAACAGAGAAAAAAACTGACTAGAAAGAATGAGCAGAAAAACAGAGCAGAAAAACTGAGAAAAAAAGACTGAAAAAACTGAAGAAAAACTTAGAAAAAAACTGTGAAAAAAACTGAAAAAAAAGAAGAAGTGAGAAGAAAAACTGAGAAAAAAAGACTGAAAAAACTGAAGAAATACTTAGAAAAAAAGTGTGAAAAAAACTGAAAAAAAAGAAGAACTGAGAAGAAAAACTGAGAAAAAAAACTGACTAGAAAGACTGAGCAGAAAAACAGAGCAGAAAAACTGAGAAAAAAAGACTGAAAAAACTGAAGAAAAACTTAGAAAAAAACTGTGAAAAAAACTGAAAAAAAAGAAGAACTGAGAAGAAAAACTGAGAAAAAAAGACTGAAAAAACTGAAGAAAGACTTAGAAAAAAACTGTGAAAAAAACTGAAAAAAAAGAAGAACTGAGAAGAAAAACTGAGAAAAAAACTGACTAGAAAGACTGAGCAGAAAAACAGAGCAGAAAAACTGAGAAAAAAAGACTGAAAAAACTGAAGAAAAACTTAGAAAAAAACTGTGAAAAAAACTGAAAAAAAAGAAGAACTGAGAAGAAAAACTGAGAAACAAACTGACTAGAAAAACTAAGCAGAAAAACAGAGCAGAAAAACTGAGAAAAAAAGACTGAGAAAACGAAGAAAAACTTAGAAAAAAACTGTGAAAGAAACTCAAAAAAAGAAGAACTGAGAAGAAAAACTGAGAAAAAAAGACTGAAAAAACTGAAGAAATACTTAGAAAAAAACTGTGAAAAAAACTGAGAAAAAAAAGAACTGAGATGAAAAAGTGAGCAAAAAAGACTGAAAAAACTGAGGAAAAACGGAGGAAAAGAACTGTGAAAAAAACTGAAGAAAAAGAAGAACTGAGAAGAAAAACTGAGAAAAAAAGACTGAAAAAACTGAAGAAAAACTTAGAAAAAAAGACTGAAAAAACTGAAGAAAAATTTAGAAAAAAAGTGTGAAAAAAACTGAAAAAAAAGAAGAACTGAGAAGAAAAACTGAGATTAAAACTGACTAGAAAAATTGAGCAGAAAAACAGAGCAGAAAAACTGAGAAAAAAAGACTGAGAAAACGAAGAAAAACTTAGAAAAAAACTGAAAAAAACTGAAAACAAAGAAGAACTGAGCAGAAAAACTGAGAAAAAAAGACTGAAAAAACTGAAGAAAGACTTAGAAAAAAACTGTGAAAAAAACTGTGAAAAAAAAGAACTGAGAAGAAAAACTGAGCAAAAAAGACTGAAAAAACTGAGGAAAAACGGAGGAAAAAAACTGTGAAAAAAACTGAAAAAAAAGAAGAACTGAGAAGAAAAACTGAGAAAAAAACTGACTAGAAAGACTGAGCAGAAAAACAGAGCAGAAAAACTGAGAAAAATAGACTGAAAAAACTGAAGAAAAACTTAGAAAAAAACTGTGAAAAAAACTGAAAAAAAAGAAGAACTGAGAAGAACAACTGAGAAACAAACTGACTAGAAAAACTGAGCAGAAAAACAGAGCAGAAAAACTGAGAAAAAAAGACTGAGAAAACGAAGAAAAACTTAGAAAAAAACTGTGAAAGAAACTCAAAAAAAGAAGAACTGAGAAGAAAAACTGAGAAAAAAAGACTGAAAAAACTGAAGAAAAACTTAGAAAAAAACTGTGAAAAAAATTGAGAAAAAAAAGCACTGAGATGAAAAACTGAGCAAAAAAGACTGAAAAAACTGAGGAAAAACGGAGGAAAAGAACTGTGAAAAAAACTGAAGAAAAAGAAGAACTGAGAAGAAAAACTGAGAAAAAAACTGACTAGAAAAACTGAGCAGAAAAACAGAGCAGAAAAACTGAGAAAAAAAGACTGAGAAAACGAAGAAAAACTTAGAAAAAAACTGTGAAAAAAACTGAAAAAAAAGAACTGAGAAGAAAAACTGAGAAAAAAACTGACTAGAAAGACTGAGCAGAAAAACAGAGCAGAAAAACTGAGAAAAAAAGACTGAAAAAACTGAAGAAAAACTTAGAAAAAAACTGTGAAAAAAACTGAAAAAATAGAAGAACTGAGAAGAAAAACTGAGAAAAAAAGACTGAAAAAACTGAAGAAATACTTAGAAAAAAAGTGTGAAAAAAACTGAAAAAAAAGAAGAACTGAGAAGAAAAACTGAGAAAAAAACTGACTAGAAAGACTGAGCAGAAAAACAGAGCAGAAAAACTGAGAAAAAAAGACTGAAAAAACTGAAGAAAAACTTAGAAAAAAACTGTGAAAAAAACTGAAAAAAAAGAAGAACTGAGAAGAAAAACTGAGAAAAAAAGACTGAAAAAACTGAAGAAAGACTTAGAAAAAAAGTGTGAAAAAAACTGAAGAAAAAGAAGAACTGAGAAGAAAAACTGAGAAAAAAACTGACTAGAAAAACTGAGCAGAAAAACAGAGCAGAAAAACTGAGAAAAAAAGACTGAGAAAACGAAGAAAAACTTAGAAAAAAACTGTGAAAAAAAATGAAAAAAAAGAACTGAGAAGAAAAACAGAGAAAAAAACTGACTAGAAAGACTGAGCAGAAAAACAGAGCAGAAAAACTGAGAAAAAAAGACTGAAAAAACTGAAGAAAAACTTAGAAAAAAACTGTGAAAAAAACTGAAAAAAAAGAAGAAGTGAGAAGAAAAACTGAGAAAAAAAGACTGAAAAAACTGAAGAAATACTTAGAAAAAAAGTGTGAAAAAAACTGAAAAAAAAGAAGAACTGAGAAGAAAAACTGAGAAAAAAAACTGACTAGAAAGACTGAGCAGAAAAACAGAGCAGAAAAACTGAGAAAAAAAGACTGAAAAAACTGAAGAAAAACTTAGAAAAAAACTGTGAAAAAAACTGAAAAAAAAGAAGAACTGAGAAGAAAAACTGAGAAAAAAAGACTGAAAAAACTGAAGAAAGACTTAGAAAAAAACTGTGAAAAAAACTGAAAAAAAAGAAGAACTGAGAAGAAAAACTGAGAAAAAAACTGACTAGAAAGACTGAGCAGAAAAACAGAGCAGAAAAACTGAGAAAAAAAGACTGAAAAAACTGAAGAAAAACTTAGAAAAAAACTGTGAAAAAAACTGAAAAAAAGAAGAACTGAGAAGAAAAACTGAGAAAAAAAGACTGAAAAAACTGAAGAAATACTTAGAAAAAAAGTGTGAAAAAAACTGAAAAAAAAGAAGAACTGAGAAGAAAAACTGAGAAAAAAACTGACTAGAAAAACTGAGCAGAAAAATAGAGCAGAAAAACTGAGAAAAAAAGACTGAAAAAACTGAAGAAAAACTTAGAAAAAAACTGTGAAAAAAACTGAAAAAAAAGAAGAACTGAGAAGAAAAACTGAGAAAAAAAGACTGAAAAAACTGAAGAAATACTTAGAAAAAAAGTGTGAAAAAAACTGAAAAAAAAGAAGAACTGAGAAGAAAAACTGAGAAAAAAACTGACTAGAAAGACTGAGCAGAAAAACAGAGCAGAAAAACTGAGAAAAAAAGACTGAAAAAACTGAAGAAAAACTTAGAAAAAAACTGAAAAATACTGAAAAAAAAGAAGAACTGAGAAGAAAAACTGAGAAACAAACTGACTAGAAAAACTGAGCAGAAAAACAGAGCAGAAAAACTGAGAAAAAAAGACTGAAAAAACTGAAGAAAAACTTAGAAAAAAACTGTGAAAAAAACTGAAAAAAAGAAGAACTGAGAAGAAAAACTGAGAAAAAAAGACTGAAAAAACTGAAGAAAAACTTAGAAAAAAAGTGTGAAAAAAACTGAAAAAAAAGAAGAACTGAGAAGAAAAACTGAGATTAAAACTGACTAGAAAAATTGAGCAGAAAAACAGAGCAGAAAAACTGAGAAAAAAAGACTGAGAAAACGAAGAAAAACTTAGAAAAAAACTGTGAAAAAAACTGAAAACAAAGAAGAACTGAGCAGAAAAACTGAGAAAAAAAGACTGAAAAAACTGAAGAAAGACTTAGAAAAAAACTGAAAAAAACTGTGAAAAAAAAGAACTGACAAGAAAAACTGAGCAAAAAAGACTGAAAAAACTGAGGAAAAACGGAGGAAAAAAACTGTGAAAAAAACTGAAAAAAAAGAAGAACTGAGAAGAAAAACTGAGAAAAAAACTGACTAGAAAGACTGAGCAGAAAAACAGAGCAGAAAAACTGAGAAAAAAAGACTGAAAAAACTGAAGAAAAACTTAGAAAAAAACTGTGAAAAAAACTGAAAAAAAAGAAGAACTGAGAAGAAAAACTGAGAAAAAAAGACTGAAAAAACTGAAGAAAGACTTAGAAAAAAAGTGTGAAAAAAAATGAAAAAAAAGAAGAACTGAGAAGAAAAACTGAGAAAAAAACTGACTAGAAAGACTGAGCAGAAAAACAGAGCAGAAAAACTGAGAAAAAAAGACTGAAAAAACTGAAGAAAAACTTAGAAAAAAACTGACTAGAAAGACTGAGCAGAAAAACAGAGCAGAAAAACTGAGAAAAAAAGACTGAAAAAACTGAAGAAAAACTTAGAAAAAAACTGTGAAAAAAACTGAAAAAAAAGAAGAACTGAGAAGAAAAACTGAGAAAAAAACTGACTAGAATAACTGAGCAGAAAAACAGAGCAGAAAAACTGAGAAAAAAAGACTGAGAAAACGAAGAAAAACGTAGAAAAAAACTGTGAAAAAAACTGAAAAAAAAGAAGAACTGAGAAGAAAAACTGAGAAAAAAAACTGACTAGAAAGACTGAGCAGAAAAACAGAGCAGAAAAACTGAGAAAAAAAGACTGAAAAAACTGAAGAAAAACTTAGAAAAAAACTGTGAAAAAAACTGAAAAAAAGAAGAACTGAGAAGAAAAACTGTGAAAAAAAGACTGAAAAAACTGAAGAAAAACTTAGAAAAAAAGTGTGAAAAAAACTGAAAAAAAAGAAGAACTGAGAAGAAAAACTGAGATTAAAACTGACTAGAAAGACTGAGCAGAAAAACAGAGCAGAAAAACTGAGAAAAAAAGACTGAAAAAACTGAAGAAAAACTTAGAAAAAAACTGTGAAAAAAACTGAAAACAAAGAAGAACTGAGCAGAAAAACTGAGAAAAAAAGACTGAAAAAACTGAAGAAAGACTTAGAAAAAAACTGTGAAAAAAACTGTGAAAAAAAAGAACTGACAAGAAAAACTGAGCAAAAAAGACTGAAAAAACTGAGGAAAAACGGAGGAAAAAAACTGTGAAAAAAACTGAAAAAAAAGAAGAACTGAGAAGAAAAACTGAGAAAAAAACTGACTAGAAAGACTGAGCAGAAAAACAGAGCAGAAAAACTGAGAAAAATAGACTGAAAAAACTGAAGAAAAACTTAGAAAAAAACTGTGAAAAAAACTGAAAAAAAGGAAGAACTGAGAAGAAAAACTGAGAAACAAACTGACTAGAAAAACTGAGCAGAAAAACAGAGCAGAAAAACTGAGAAAAAAAGACTGAGAAAACGAAGAAAAACTTAGAAAAAAACTGTGAAAGAAACTCAAAAAAAGAAGAACTGAGAAGAAAAACTGAGAAAAAAAGACTGAAAAAACTGAAGAAAAACTTAGAAAAAAACTGTGAAAAAAATTGAGAAAAAAAAGAACTGAGATGAAAAACTGAGCAAAAAAGACTGAAAAAACTGAGGAAAAACGGAGGAAAAGAACTGTGAAAAAAACTGAAGAAAAAGAAGAACTGAGAAGAAAAACTGAGAAAAAAACTGACTAGAAAAACTGAGCAGAAAAACAGAGCAGAAAAACTGAGAAAAAAAGACTGAGAAAACGAAGTAAAACTTAGAAAAAAACTGTGAAAAAAACTGAAAAAAAAGAACTGAGAAGAAAAACTGAGAAAAAAACTGACTAGAAAGACTGAGCAGAAAAACAGAGCAGAAAAACTGAGAAAAAAAGACTGAAAAAACTGAAGAAAAACTTAGAAAAAAACTGTGAAAAAAACTGAAAAAATAGAAGAACTGAGAAGAAAAACTGAGAAAAAAAGACTGAAAAAACTGAAGAAATACTTAGAAAAAAAGTGTGAAAAAAACTGAAAAAAAAGAAGAACTGAGAAGAAAAACTGAGAAAAAAACTGACTAGAAAGACTGAGCAGAAAAACAGAGCAGAAAAACTGAGAAAAAAAGACTGAAAAAACTGAAGAAAAACTTAGAAAAAAACTGTGAAAAAAACTGAAAAAAAAGAAGAACTGAGAAGAAAAACTGAGAAAAAAAGACTGAAAAAACTGAAGAAAGACTTGAAAAAAAGTGTGAAAAAAACTGAAGAAAAAGAAGAACTGAGAAGAAAAACTGAGAAAAAAACTGACTAGAAAAACTGAGCAGAAAAACAGAGCAGAAAAACTGAGAAAAAAAGACTGAGAAAACGAAGAAAAACTTAGAAAAAAACTGTGAAAAAAACTGAAAAAAAAGAACTGAGAAGAAAAACTGAGAAAAAAACTGACTAGAAAGACTGAGCAGAAAAACAGAGCAGAAAAACTGAGAAAAAAAGACTGAAAAAACTGAAGAAAAACTTAGAAAAAAACTGTGAAAAAAACTGAAAAAATAGAAGAACTGAGAAGAAAAACTGAGAAAAAAAGACTGAAAAAACTGAAGAAATACTTAGAAAAAAAGTGTGAAAAAAACTGAAAAAAAAGAAGAACTGAGAAGAAAAACTGAGAAAAAAACTGACTAGAAAGACTGAGCAGAAAAACAGAGCAGAAAAACTGAGAAAAAAAGACTGAAAAAACTGAAGAAAAACTTAGAAAAAAACTGTGAAAAAAACTGAAAAAAAAGAAGAACTGAGAAGAAAAACTGAGAAAAAAAGACTGAAAAAATTGAAGAAAGACTTAGAAAAAAAGTGTGAAAAAAACTGAAGAAAAAGAAGAACTGAGAAGAAAAACTGAGAAAAAAACTGACTAGAAAAACTGAGCAGAAAAACAGAGCAGAAAAACTGAGAAAAAAAGACTGAGAAAACGAAGAAAAACTTAGAAAAAAATTGTGAAAAAAACTGAAAAAAAAGAACTGAGAAGAAAAACTGAGAAAAAAACTGACTAGAAAAACTGAGCAGAAAAATAGAGCAGAAAAACTGAGAAAAAAAGACTGAGAAAACTGAAGAAAAACTTAGAAAAAAACTGTGAAAAAAACTGAGAAAAAAAAGAACTGAGATGAAAAACTGAGCAAAAAAGACTGAAAAAACTGAGGAAAAACGGAGGAAAAGAACTGTGAAAAAAACTGAAGAAAAAGAAGAACTGAGAAGAAAAACTGAGAAAAAAACTGACTAGAAAAACTGAGCAGAAAAACAGAGCAGAAAAACTGAGAAAAAAAGACTGAAAAAACTGAAGAAAAACTTAGAAAAAAACTGTGAAAAAAACTGAAAAAAAAGAAGAACTGAGAAGAAAAACTGAGAAAAAAAGACTGAAAAAACTGAAGAAAGACTTAGAAAAAAACTGTGAAAAAAACTGAAAAAAAAGAAGAACTGAGAAGAAAAACTGAGAAAAAAACTGACTAGAAAGACTGAGCAGAAAAACAGAGCAGAAAAACTGAGAAAAAAAGACTGAAAAAACTGAAGAAAAACTTAGAAAAAAACTGTGAAAAAAACTGAAAAAAAAGAAGAACTGAGAAGAAAAACTGAGAAACAAACTGACTAGAAAAACTAAGCAGAAAAACAGAGCAGAAAAACTGAGAAAAAAAGACTGAGAAAACGAAGAAAAACTTAGAAAAAAACTGTGAAAGAAACTCAAAAAAAGAAGAACTGAGAAGAAAAACTGAGAAAAAAAGACTGAAAAAACTGAAGAAAAACTTAGAAAAAAACTGTGAAAAAAACTGAGAAAAAAAAGAACTGAGATGAAAAAGTGAGCAAAAAAGACTGAAAAAACTGAGGAAAAACGGAGGAAAAGAACTGTGAAAAAAACTGAAGAAAAAGAAGAACTGAGAAGAAAAACTGAGAAAAAAACTGACTAGAAAAACTGAGCAGAAAAACAGAGCAGAAAAACTGAGAAAAAAAGACTGAGAAAACGAAGAAAAACTTAGAAAAAAACTGTGAAAAAAACTGAAAAAAAAGAACTGAGAAGAAAAACTGAGAAAAAAACTGACTAGAAAGACTGAGCAGAAAAACAGAGCAGAAAAACTGAGAAAAAAAGACTGAAAAAACTGAAGAAAAACTTAGAAAAAAACTGTGAAAAAAACTGAAAAAAAAGAAGAACTGAGAAGAAAAACTGAGAAAAAAAGACTGAAAAAACTGAAGAAATACTTAGAAAAAAAGTGTGAAAAAAACTGAAAAAAAAGAAGAACTGAGAAGAAAAACTGAGAAAAAAACTGACTCGAATAACTGAGCAGAAAAACAGGGCATAAAAACTGAGAAAAAATGACTGAGAAAACGAAGAAAAACTTAGAACAAAACTGTGAAAAAAACTGAAAAAAAAGAAGAACTGAGAAGAAAAACTGAGAAAAAAACTGACTAGAAAGACTGAGCAGAAAAACAGAGCAGAAAAACTGAGAAAAAAAGACTGAAAAAACTGAAGAAAAACTTAGAAAAAAACTGAAAAATACTGAAAAAAAAGAAGAACTGAGAAGAAAAACTGAGAAACAAACTGACTAGAAAAACTGAGCAGAAAAACAGAGCAGAAAAACTGAGAAAAAAAGACTGAGAAAACGAAGAAAAACTTAGAAAAAAACTGTGAAAGAAACTCAAAAAAAGAAGAACTGAGAAGAAAAACTGAGAAAAAAAGACTGAAAAAACTGAAGAAAAACTTAGAAAAAAACTGTGAAAAAAACTGAGAAAAAAAAGAACTGAGATGAAAAACTGAGCAAAAAAGACTGAAAAAACTGAGGAAAAACGGAGGAAAAGAACTGTGAAAAAAACTGAAGAAAAAGAAGAACTGAGAAGAAAAACTGAGAAAAAAACTGACCAGAAAACTGAGCTGAAAAACAGAGCAGAAAAACTGAGAAAAAAAGACTGAAAAAACTGAAGAAAACTTAGAAAAAAACTGTGAAAAAAACTGAAAAAAAGAAGAACTGAGAAGAAAAACTGAGAAAAAAAGACTGAAAAAACTGAAGAAATACTTAGAAAAAAAGTGTGAAAAAAACTGAAAAAAAAGAAGAACTGAGAAGAAAAACTGAGAAAAAAAACTGACCAGAAAAACTGAGCAGAAAAATAGAGCAGAAAAACTGAGAAAAAAAGACTGAAAAAACTGAAGAAAAACTTAGAAAAAAACTGTGAAAAAAACTGAGAAAAAAAAGAACTGAGATGAAAAACTGAGCAAAAAAGACTGAAAAACTGAGGAAAAACGGAGGAAAAGAACTGTGAAAAAAAACTGAAGAAAAAGAAGAACTGAGGAAGAAAAAACTGAGAAAAAAACTGACTCGAATAACTGAGCAGAAAAACAGGGCATAAAAATGAGAAAAAATACTGAGAAAACGAAGAAAAACTTAGAACAAAACTGTGAAAAAAACTGAAAAAAAAGAAGAACTGAGAAGAAAAACTGAGAAAAAACTGACTAGAAAGACTGAGCAGAAAAACAGAGCAGAAAAACTGAGAAAAAAAGACTGAAAAAACTGAAGAAAAACTTAGAAAAAAAACTGAAAAATACTGAAAAAAAAGAAGAACTGAGAAGAAAAACTGAGAAACAAACTGACTAGAAAAACTGAGCAGAAAAACAGAGCAGAAAAACTGAGAAAAAAAGACTGAAAAAACTGAAGAAAAACTTAGAAAAAAACTGTGAAAAAAACTGAAAAAAAGAAGAACTGAGAAGAAAAACTGAGAAAAAAAGACTGAAAAAACTGAACAAAAAATTAGAAAAAAAGTGTGAAAAAAACTGAAAAAAAAGAAGAACTGAGAAGAAAAACTGAGATTAAAACTGACTAGAAAAATTGAGCAGAAAAACAGAGCAGAAAAACTGAGAAAAAAAAGACTGAGAAAACGAAGAAAAACTTAGAAAAAAACTGTGAAAAAACTGAAAAAAGAAGAACTGAGAAGAAAAACTGAGAAAAAAAGACTGAAAAAACTGAAGAAATACTTAGAAAAAAAGTGTGAAAAAAACTGAAAAAAAGAAGAACTGAGAAGAAAAACTGAGAAAAAAACTGACCAGAAAAACTGAGCAGAAAATAGAGCAGAAAAACTGAGAAAAAAAGACTGAAAAAACTGAAGAAAAACTTAGAAAAAAACTGTGAAAAAAACTGAGAAAAAAAAGAACTGAGATGAAAAACTGAGCAAAAAAGACTGAAAAAACTGAGGAAAAACGGAGGAAAAGAACTGTGAAAAAAACTGAAGAAAAAGAAGAACTGAGAAGAAAAACTGAGAAAAAAACTGACTCGAATAACTGAGCAGAAAAACAGGGCATAAAAACTGAGAAAAAAAGACTGAGAAAACGAAGAAAAACTTAGAACAAAACTGTGAAAAAAACTGAAAAAAAAGAAGAACTGAGAAGAAAAACTGAGAAAAAAACTGACTAGAAAGACTGAGCAGAAAAACAGAGCAGAAAAACTGAGAAAAAAAGACTGAAAAAACTGAAGAAAAACTTAGAAAAAAACTGAAAAATACTGAAAAAAAAGAAGAACTGAGAAGAAAAACTGAGAAACAAACTGACTAGAAAAACTGAGCAGAAAAACAGAGCAGAAAAACTGAGAAAAAAGACTGAAAAAACTGAAGAAAAACTTAGAAAAAAACTGTGAAAAAAACTGAAAAAAAGAAGAACTGAGAAGAAAAACTGAGAAAAAAAGACTGAAAAAACTGAACAAAAAATTAGAAAAAAAGTGTGAAAAAAACTGAAAAAAAAGAAGAACTGAGAAGAAAAACTGAGATTAAAACTGACTAGAAAAATTGAGCAGAAAAACAGAGCAGAAAAACTGAGAAAAAAAGACTGAGAAAACGAAGAAAAACTTAGAAAAAAACTGTGAAAAAAACTGAAAACAAAGAAGAACTGAGCAGAAAAACTGAGAAAAAAAGACTGAAAAAACTGAAGAAAGACTTAGAAAAAAACTGTGAAAAAAACTGTGAAAAAAAAGAACTGACAAGAAAAACTGAGCAAAAAAGACTGAAAAAACTGAGGAAAAACAGAGGAAAAAAACTGTGAAAAAAACTGAAAAAAAAGAAGAACTGAGAAGAAAAACTGAGAAAAAACTGACTAGAAAGACTGAGCAGAAAAACAGAGCAGAAAAACTGAGAAAAAAAGACTGAAAAAACTGAAGAAAAACTTAGAACAAAACTGTGAAAAAAACTGAAAAAAAAGAAGAACTGAGAAGAAAAACTGAGAAAAAAACTGACTAGAAAGACTGAGCAGAAAAACAGAGCAGAAAAACTGAGAAAAAAAGACTGAAAAAACTGAAGAAAAACTTAGAAAAAAACTGAAAAATACTGAAAAAAAAGAAGAACTGAGAAGAAAAACTGAGAAACAAACTGACTAGAAAAACTGAGCAGAAAAACAGAGCAGAAAAACTGAGAAAAAAAGACTGAAAAAACTGAAGAAAAACTTAGAAAAAAACTGTGAAAAAAACTGAAAAAAAGAAGAACTGAGAAGAAAAACTGAGAAAAAAAGACTGAAAAAACTGAAGAAAAACTTAGAAAAAAAGTGTGAAAAAAACTGAAAAAAAAGAAGAACTGAGAAGAAAAACTGAGATTAAAACTGACTAGAAAAATTGAGCAGAAAAACAGAGCAGAAAAACTGAGAAAAAAAGACTGAGAAAACGAAGAAAAACTTAGAAAAAAACTGTGAAAGAAACTCAAAAAAAGAAGAACTGAGAAGAAAAACTGAGAAAAAAAGACTGAAAAAACTGAAGAAAAACTTAGAAAAAAACTGTGAAAAAAACTGAGAAAAAAAAGAACTGAGATGAAAAACTGAGCAAAAAAGACTGAAAAAACTGAGGAAAAACGGAGGAAAAGAACTGTGAAAAAAACTGAAGAAAAAGAAGAACTGAGAAGAAAAACTGAGAAAAAAACTGACCAGAAAAACTGAGCTGAAAAACAGAGCAGAAAAACTGAGAAAAAAAGACTGAAAAAACTGAAGAAAAACTTAGAACAAAACTGTGAAAAAAACTGAAAAAAAAGAAGAACTGAGAAGAAAAACTGAGAAAAAAACTGACTAGAAAGACTGAGCAGAAAAACAGAGCAGAAAAACTGAGAAAAAAAGACTGAAAAAACTGAAGAAAAACTTAGAAAAAAACTGAAAAATACTGAAAAAAAAGAAGAACTGAGAAGAAAAACTGAGAAACAAACTGACTAGAAAAACTGAGCAGAAAAACAGAGCAGAAAAACTGAGAAAAAAAGACTGAAAAAACTGAAGAAAAACTTAGAAAAAAACTGTGAAAAAAACTGAAAAAAAGAAGAACTGAGAAGAAAAACTGAGAAAAAAAGACTGAAAAAACTGAAGAAAAACTTAGAAAAAAAGTGTGAAAAAAACTGAAAAAAAAGAAGAACTGAGAAGAAAAACTGAGATTAAAACTGACTAGAAAAATTGAGCAGAAAAACAGAGCAGAAAAACTGAGAAAAAAAGACTGAGAAAACGAAGAAAAACTTAGAAAAAAACTGTGAAAGAACTCAAAAAAAGAAGAACTGAGAAGAAAAACTGAGAAAAAAAGACTGAAAAAACTGAAGAAAAACTTAGAAAAAAACTGTGAAAAAAACTGAGAAAAAAAAGAACTGAGATGAAAAACTGAGCAAAAAAGACTGAAAAAACTGAGGAAAAACGGAGGAAAAGAACTGTGAAAAAAACTGAAGAAAAAGAAGAACTGAGAAGAAAAACTGAGAAAAAAACTGACCAGAAAAACTGAGCAGAAAAATAGAGCAGAAAAACTGAGAAAAAAAGACTGAAAAAACTGAAGAAAAACTTAGAAAAAAACTGTGAAAAAAACTGAGAAAAAAAAGAACTGAGATGAAAAACTGAGCAAAAAAGACTGAAAAACTGAGGAAAAACGGAGGAAAAGAACTGTGAAAAAAACTGAAGAAAAAGAAGAACTGAGAAGAAAAACTGAGAAAAAAACTGACTCGAATAACTGAGCAGAAAAACAGGGCATAAAAACTGAGAAAAAAAGACTGAGAAAACGAAGAAAAACTTAGAACAAAACTGTGAAAAAAACTGAAAAAAAAGAAGAACTGAGAAGAAAAACTGAGAAAAAAACTGACTAGAAAGACTGAGCAGAAAACAGAGCAGAAAAACTGAGAAAAAAAGACTGAAAAAACTGAAGAAAAACTTAGAAAAAAACTGAAAAATACTGAAAAAAAAGAAGAACTGAGAAGAAAAACTGAGAAACAAACTGACTAGAAAAACTGAGCAGAAAAACAGAGCAGAAAAACTGAGAAAAAAAGACTGAAAAAACTGAAGAAAAACTTAGAAAAAAACTGTGAAAAAAACTGAAAAAAAGAAGAACTGAGAAGAAAAACTGAGAAAAAAAAGACTGAAAAAACTGAACAAAAAATTAGAAAAAAAGTGTGAAAAAAACTGAAAAAAAAGAAGAACTGAGAAGAAAAACTGAGATTAAAACTGACTAGAAAAATTGAGCAGAAAAACAGAGCAGAAAAACTGAGAAAAAAAGACTGAGAAAACGAAGAAAAACTTAGAAAAAAACTGTGAAAAAAACTGAAAACAAAGAAGAACTGAGCAGAAAAACTGAGAAAAAAAGACTGAAAAAACTGAAGAAAGACTTAGAAAAAAACTGTGAAAAAAACTGTGAAAAAAAAGAACTGACAAGAAAAACTGAGCAAAAAAGACTGAAAAAACTGAGGAAAAACAGAGGAAAAAAACTGTGAAAAAAACTGAAAAAAAAGAAGAACTGAGAAGAAAAACTGAGAAAAAAACTGACTAGAAAGACTGAGCAGAAAAACAGAGCAGAAAAACTGAGAAAAAAAGACTGAAAAAACTGAAGAAAAACTTAGAACAAAACTGTGAAAAAAACTGAAAAAAAAGAAGAACTGAGAAGAAAAACTGAGAAAAAAACTGACTAGAAAGACTGAGCAGAAAAACAGAGCAGAAAAACTGAGAAAAAAAGACTGAAAAAACTGAAGAAAAACTTAGAAAAAAACTGAAAAATACTGAAAAAAAAGAAGAACTGAGAAGAAAAACTGAGAAACAAACTGACTAGAAAAACTGAGCAGAAAAACAGAGCAGAAAAACTGAGAAAAAAAGACTGAAAAAACTGAAGAAAAACTTAGAAAAAAACTGTGAAAAAAACTGAAAAAAAGAAGAACTGAGAAGAAAAACTGAGAAAAAAAGACTGAAAAAACTGAAGAAAAACTTAGAAAAAAAGTGTGAAAAAAACTGAAAAAAAAGAAGAACTGAGAAGAAAAACTGAGATTAAAACTGACTAGAAAAATTGAGCAGAAAAACAGAGCAGAAAAACTGAGAAAAAAAGACTGAGAAAACGAAGAAAAACTTAGAAAAAAACTGTGAAAGAAACTCAAAAAAAGAAGAACTGAGAAGAAAAACTGAGAAAAAAAGACTGAAAAAACTGAAGAAAAACTTAGAAAAAAACTGTGAAAAAAACTGAGAAAAAAAAGAACTGAGATGAAAAACTGAGCAAAAAAGACTGAAAAAACTGAGGAAAAACGGAGGAAAAGAACTGTGAAAAAAACTGAAGAAAAAGAAGAACTGAGAAGAAAAACTGAGAAAAAAACTGACTAGAAAGACTGAGCAGAAAAACAGAGCAGAAAAACTGAGAAAAAAAGACTGAAAAAACTGAAGAAAAACTTAGAAAAAAACTGTGAAAAAAACTGAAAAAAAAGAAGAACTGAGAAGAAAAACTGAGAAAAAAAGACTGAAAAAACTGAAGAAAGACTTAGAAAAAAAGTGTGAAAAAAAATGAAAAAAAAGAAGAACTGAGAAGAAAAACTGAGAAAAAAACTGACTAGAAAGACTGAGCAGAAAAACAGAGCAGAAAAACTGAGAAAAAAAGACTGAAAAAACTGAAGAAAAACTTAGAAAAAAACTGTGAAAAAAACTGAAAAAAAAGAAAAACAGAGCAGAAAAACTGAGAAAAAAAGACTGAAAAAACTGAAGAAAAACTTAGAAAAAAACTGTGAAAAAAACTGAAAAAAAAGAAGAACTGAGAAGAAAAACTGAGAAAAAAAGACTGAAAATACTGAAGAAATACTTAGAAAAAAAGTGTGAAAAAAACTGAAAAAAAAGAAGAACTGAGAAGAAAAACTGAGAAAAAAACTGACTAGAAAGACTGAGCAGAAAAACAGAGCAGAAAAACTGAGAAAAAAAGATTGAAAAAACTGAAGAAAAACTTAGAAAAAAACTGTGAAAAAAACTGAAAAAAAAGAAGAACTGAGAAGAAAAACTGAGAAAAAAAGACTGAAAAAACTGAAGAAAGACTTAGAAAAAAACTGTGAAAAAAACTGAAAAAAAAGAAGAACTGAGAAGAAAAACTGAGAAAAAAACTGACTAGAAAGACTGAGCAGAAAAACAGAGCAGAAAAACTGAGAAAAAAAGACTGAAAAAACTGAAGAAAAACTTAGAAAAAAACTGTGAAAAAAACTGAAAAAAAAGAAGAACTGAGAAGAAAAACTGAGAAAAAAACTGACTAGAATAACTGAGCAGAAAAACAGAGCAGAAAAACTGAGAAAAAAAGACTGAGAAAACGAAGAAAAACTTAGAAAAAAACTGAAAAAAACTGAAAACAAAGAAGAACTGAGCAGAAAAACTGAGAAAAAAAGACTGAAAAAACTGAAGAAAGACTTAGAAAAAAACTGTGAAAAAAACTGTGAAAAAAAAGAACTGAGAAGAAAAACTGAGCAAAAAAGACTGAAAAAACTGAGGAAAAACGGAGGAAAAAAACTGTGAAAAAAACTGAAAAAAAAGAAGAACTGAGAAGAAAAACTGAGAAACAAACTGACTAGAAAAACTGAGCAGAAAAACAGAGCAGAAAAACTGAGAAAAAAAGACTGAAAAAACTGAAGAAAAACTTAGAAAAAAACTGTGAAAAAAACTGAAAAAAAGAAGAACTGAGAAGAAAAACTGAGAAAAAAAGACTGAAAAAACTGAAGAAAAACTTAGAAAAAAAGTGTGAAAAAAACTGAAAAAAAAGAAGAACTGAGAAGAAAAACTGAGATTAAAACTGACTAGAAAAATTGAGCAGAAAAACAGAGCAGAAAAACTGAGAAAAAAAGACTGAGAAAACGAAGAAAAACTTAGAAAAAAACTGTGAAAGAAACTCAAAAAAAGAAGAACTGAGAAGAAAAACTGAGAAAAAAAGACTGAAAAAACTGAAGAAAAACTTAGAAAAAAACTGTGAAAAAAACTGAGAAAAAAAAGAACTGAGATGAAAAACTGAGCAAAAAAGACTGAAAAAACTGAGGAAAAACGGAGGAAAAGAACTGTGAAAAAAACTGAAGAAAAAGAAGAACTGAGAAGAAAAACTGAGAAAAAAACTGACTAGAAAGACTGAGCAGAAAAACAGAGCAGAAAAACTGAGAAAAAAAGACTGAAAAAACTGAAGAAAAACTTAGAAAAAAACTGAAAAAAACTGAAAAAAAAGAATAACTGAGAAGAAAAACTGAGAAAAAAAGACTGAAAAAACTGAAAAAAGACTTAGAAAAAAAGTGTGAAAAAAAATGAAAAAAAAGAAGAACTGAGAAGAAAAACTGAGAAAAAAACTGACTAGAAAGACTGAGCAGAAAAACAGAGCAGAAAAACTGAGAAAAAAAGACTGAAAAAACTGAAGAAAAACTTAGAAAAAAACTGTGAAAAAAACTGAAAAAAAAGAAAAACAGAGCAGAAAAACTGAGAAAAAAAGACTGAAAAAACTGAAGAAAAACTTAGAAAAAAACTGTGAAAAAAACTGAAAAAAAAGAAGAACTGAGAAGAAAAACTGAGAAAAAAAGACTGAAAATACTGAAGAAATACTTAGAAAAAAAGTGTGAAAAAAACTGAAAAAAAAGAAGAACTGAGAAGAAAAACTGAGAAAAAAACTGACTAGAAAGACTGAGCAGAAAAACAGAGCAGAAAAACTGAGAAAAAAAGATTGAAAAAACTGAAGAAAAACTTAGAAAAAAACTGTGAAAAAAACTGAAAAAAAAGAAGAACTGAGAAGAAAAACTGAGAAAAAAAGACTGAAAAAACTGAAGAAAGACTTAGAAAAAAACTGTGAAAAAAACTGAAAAAAAAGAAGAACTGAGAAGAAAAACTGAGAAAAAAACTGACTAGAAAGACTGAGCAGAAAAACAGAGCAGAAAAACTGAGAAAAAAAGACTGAAAAAACTGAAGAAAAACTTAGAAAAAAACTGTGAAAAAAACTGAAAAAAAAGAAGAACGGAGAAGAAAAACTGAGAAAAAAACTGACTAGAATAACTGAGCAGAAAAACAGAGCAGAAAAACTGAGAAAAAAAGACTGAGAAAACGAAGAAAAACTTAGAAAAAAACTGAAAAAAACTGAAAACAAAGAAGAACTGAGCAGAAAAACTGAGAAAAAAAGACTGAAAAAACTGAAGAAAGACTTAGAAAAAAACTGTGAAAAAAACTGTGAAAAAAAAGAACTGAGAAGAAAAACTGAGCAAAAAAGACTGAAAAAACTGAGGAAAAACGGAGGAAAAAAACTGTGAAAAAAACTGAAAAAAAAGAAGAACTGAGAAGAAAAACTGAGAAAAAAACTGACTAGAAAGACTGAGCAGAAAAACAGAGCAGGAAAACTGAGAAAAATAGACTGAAAAAACTGAAGAAAAACTTAGAAAAAAACTGTGAAAAAAACTGAAAAAAAAGAAGAACTAAGAAGAAAAACTGAGAAACAAACTGACTAGAAAAACTGAGCAGAAAAACAGAGCAGAAAAACTGAGAAAAAAAGACTGAGAAAACGAAGAAAAACTTAGAAAAAAACTGTGAAAGAAACTCAAAAAAAGAAGAACTGAGAAGAAAAACTGAGAAAAAAAGACTGAAAAAACTGAAGAAAAACTTAGAAAAAAACTGTGAAAAAAATTGAGAAAAAAAAGAACTGAGATGAAAAACTGAGCAAAAAAGACTGAAAAAACTGAGGAAAAACGGAGGAAAAGAACTGTGAAAAAAACTGAAGAAAAAGAAGAACTGAGAAGAAAAACTGAGAAAAAAACTGACTAGAAAAACTGAGCAGAAAAACAGAGCAGAAAAACTGAGAAAAAAAGACTGAGAAAACGAAGAAAAACTTAGAAAAAAACTGTGAAAAAAACTGAAAAAAAAGAACTGAGAAGAAAAACTGAGAAAAAAACTGACTAGAAAGACTGAGCAGAAAAACAGAGCAGAAAAACTGAGAAAAAAAGACTGAAAAAACTGAAGAAAAACTTAGAAAAAAACTGTGAAAAAAACTGAAAAAATAGAAGAACTGAGAAGAAAAACTGAGAAAAAAAGACTGAAAAAACTGAAGAAATACTTAGAAAAAAAGTGTGAAAAAAACTGAAAAAAAAGAAGAACTGAGAAGAAAAACTGAGAAAAAAACTGACTAGAAAGACTGAGCAGAAAAACAGAGCAGAAAAACTGAGAAAAAAAGACTGAAAAAACTGAAGAAAAACTTAGAAAAAAACTGTGAAAAAAACTGAAAAAAAAGAAGAACTGAGAAGAAAAACTGAGAAAAAAAGACTGAAAAAACTGAAGAAAGACTTAGAAAAAAAGTGTGAAAAAAACTGAAGAAAAAGAAGAACTGAGAAGAAAAACTGAGAAAAAAACTGACTAGAAAAACTGAGCAGAAAAACAGAGCAGAAAAACTGAGAAAAAAAGACTGAGAAAACGAAGAAAAACTCAGAAAAAAACTGTGAAAAAAACTGAAAAAAAAGAAGAACTGAGAAGAAAAACTGAGAAAAAAACTGACTAGAAAGACTGAGCAGAAAAACAGAGCAGAAAAACTGAGAAAAAAAGACTGAAAAAACTGAAGAAAAACTTAGAAAAAAACTGTGAAAAAAACTGAAAAAAAGAAGAACTGAGAAGAAAAACTGAGAAAAAAAGACTGAAAAAACTGAAGAAATACTTAGAAAAAAAGTGTGAAAAAAACTGAAAAAAAAGAAGAACTGAGAAGAAAAACTGAGAAAAAAACTGACTAGAAAAACTGAGCAGAAAAACAGAGCAGAAAAACTGAGAAAAAAAGACTGAGAAAACTGAAGAAAAACTTGGAAAAAAACTGTGAAAAAAACTGAGAAAAAAAAGAACTGAGATGAAAAACTGAGCAAAAAAGACTGAAAAAACTGAGGAAAAACGGAGGAAAAGAACTGTGAAAAAAACTAAAGAAAAAGAAGAACTGAGAAGAAAAACTGAGAAAAAAACTGACTAGAAAAACTGAGCAGAAAAACAGAGCAGAAAAACTGAGAAAAAAAGACTGAGAAAACGAAGAAAAACTTAGAAAAAAACTGTGAAAGAAACTCAAAAAAAGAAGAACTGAGAAGAAAAACTGAGAAAAAAAGACTGAAAAAACTGAAGAAAAACTTAGAAAAAAACTGTGAAAAAAACTGAGAAAAAAAAGAACTGAGATGAAAAACTGAGCAAAAAAGACTGAAAAAACTGAGGAAAAACGGAGGAAAAGAACTGTGAAAAAAACTGAAGAAAAAGAAGAACTGAGAAGAAAAACTGAGAAAAAAACTGACTAGAAAAACTGAGCAGAAAAACAGAGCAGAAAAACTGAGAAAAAAAGACTGAAAAAACTGAAGAAAAACTTAGAAAAAAACTGTGAAAAAAACTGAAAAAAAGAAGAACTGAGAAGAAAAACTGAGAAAAAAAGACTGAAAAAACTGAAGAAATACTTAGAAAAAAAGTGTGAAAAAAACTGAAAAAAAAGAAGAACTGAGAAGAAAAACTGAGAAAAAAACTGACTAGAAAAACTGAGCAGAAAAATAGAGCAGAAAAACTGAGAAAAAAAGACTGAAAAAACTGAAGAAAAACTTAGAAAAAAACTGTGAAAAAAACTGAGAAAAAAAAGAACTGAGATGAAAAACTGAGCAAAAAAGACTGAAAAAACTGAGGAAAAACGGAGGAAAAGAACTGTGAAAAAAACTGAAGAAAAAGAAGAACTGAGAAGAAAAACTGAGAAAAAAACTGACCAGAAAAACTGAGCAGAAAAACAGAGCAGAAAAACTGAGAAAAAAGACTGAAAAAACTGAAGAAAAACTTAGAAAAAAACTGTGAAAAAAACTGAAAAAAAGAAGAACTGAGAAGAAAAACTGAGAAAAAAAGACTGAAAAAACTGAAGAAATACTTAGAAAAAAAGTGTGAAAAAAACTGAAAAAAAAGAAGAACTGAGAAGAAAAACTGAGAAAAAAACTGACTAGAAAAACTGAGCAGAAAAATTGAGCAGAAAAACTGAGAAAAAAAGACTGAAAAAACTGAAGAAAAACTTAGAAAAAAACTGTGAAAAAAACTGAGAAAAAAAAGAACTGAGATGAAAAACTGAGCAAAAAAGACTGAAAAAACTGAGGAAAAACGGAGGAAAAGAACTGTGAAAAAAACTGAAGAAAAAGAAGAACTGAGAAGAAAAACTGAGAAAAAAACTGACTAGAAAAACTGAGCAGAAAAACAGAGCAGAAAAACTGAGAAAAAAAGACTGAGAAAACGAAGAAAAACTTAGAAAAAATCTGTGAAAAAAACTGAAAAAAAAGAACTGAGAAGAAAAACTGAGAAAAAAAGACTGAAAAAACTGAAGAAAAACTTAGAAAAAAAGTGTGAAAAAAACTGAAAAAAAAGAAGAACTGAGAAGAAAAACTGAGAAAAAAACTGACTCGAATAACTGAGCAGAAAAACAGGGCAGAAAAACTGAGAAAAAAAGACTGAGAAAACGAAGAAAAACTTAGAACAAAACTGTGAAAAAAACTGAAAAAAAAGAAGAACTGAGAAGAAAAACTGAGAAAAAAACTGACTAGAAAGACTGAGCAGAAAAACAGAGCAGAAAAACTGAGAAAAAAAGACTGAAAAAACTGAAGAAAAACTTAGAAAAAAACTGAAAAAAACTGAAAAAAAAGAAGAACTGAGAAGAAAAACTGAGAAACAAACTGACTAGAAAAACTGAGCAGAAAAACAGAGCAGAAAAACTGAGAAAAAAAGACTGAGAAAACGAAGAAAAACTTAGAAAAAAACTGTGAAAAAAGCTGAAAAAAAAGAACTGAGAAGAAAAACTGAGAAAAAAAGACTGAAAAAACTGAAGAAAAACTTAGAAAAAAAGTGTGAAAAAAACTGAAAAAAAAGAAGAACTGAGAAGAAAAACTGAGAAAAAAACTGACTCGAATAACTGAGCAGAAAAACAGGGCAGAAAAACTGAGAAAAAAAGACTGAGAAAACGAAGAAAAACTTAGAACAAAACTGTGAAAAAAAATGAAAAAAAAGAAGAACTGAGAAGAAAAACTGAGAAAAAAACTGACTAGAAAAACTGAGCAGAAAAACAGAGCAGAAAAACTGAGAAAAAAAGACTGAGAAAACGAAGAAAAACTTAGAAAAAAACTGTGAAAGAAACTCAAAAAAAGAAGAACTGAGAAGAAAAACTGAGAAAAAAAGACTGAAAAAACTGAAGAAAAACTTAGAAAAAAAGTGTGAAAAAAACTGAAAAAAAAGAAGAACTGAGAAGAAAAACTGAGAAAAAAACTGACTCGAATAACTGAGCAGAAAAACAGGGCAGAAAAACTGAGAAAAAAAGACTGAGAAAACGAAGAAAAACTTAGAACAAAACTGTGAAAAAAACTGAAAAAAAAGAAGAACTGAGAAGAAAAACTGAGAAAAAAACTGACTAGAAAAACTGAGCAGAAAAACAGAGCAGAAAAACTGAGAAAAAAAGACTGAGAAAACGAAGAAAAACTTAGAAAAAAACTGTGAAAGAAACTCAAAAAAAGAAGAACTGAGAAGAAAAACTGAGAAAAAAAGACCGAAAAAACTGAAGAAAAACTTAGAAAAAAACTGTGAAAAAAACTGAGAAAAAAAAGAACTGAGATGAAAAACTGAGCAAAAAAGACTGAAAAAACTGAGGAAAAACGGAGGAAAAGAACTGTGAAAAAAACTGAAGAAAAAGAAGAACTGAGAAGAAAAACTGAGAAAAAAACTGACTAGAAAAACTGAGCAGAAAAACAGAGCAGAAAAACTGAGAAAAAAAGACTGAAAAAACTGAAGAAAAACTTAGAAAAAAACTGTGAAAAAAACTGAAAAAAAAGAACTGAGAAGAAAAACTGAGAAAAGAAGACTGAAAAAACTGAAGAAATACTTAGAAAAAAAGTGTGAAAAAAACTGAAAAAAAAGAAGAACTGAGAAGAAAAACTGAGAAAAAAACTGACCAGAAAAACTGAGCAGAAAAACAGAGCAGAAAAACTGAGAAAAAAGACTGAAAAAACTGAAGAAAAACTTAGAAAAAAACTGTGAAAAAAACTGAAAAAAAGAAGAACTGAGAAGAAAAACTGAGAAAAAAAGACTGAAAAAACTGAAGAAATACTTAGAAAAAAAGTGTGAAAAAAACTGAAAAAAAAGAAGAACTGAGAAGAAAAACTGAGAAAAAAACTGACTAGAAAAACTGAGCAGAAAAATTGAGCAGAAAAACTGAGAAAAAAAGACTGAAAAAACTGAAGAAAAACTTAGAAAAAAACTGTGAAAAAAACTGAGAAAAAAAAGAACTGAGATGAAAAACTGAGCAAAAAAGACTGAAAAAACTGAGGAAAAACGGAGGAAAAGAACTGTGAAAAAAACTGAAGAAAAAGAAGAACTGAGAAGAAAAACTGAGAAAAAAACTGACTAGAAAAACTGAGCAGAAAAACAGAGCAGAAAAACTGAGAAAAAAAGACTGAGAAAACGAAGAAAAACTTAGAAAAAAACTGTGAAAAAAACTGAAAAAAAAGAACTGAGAAGAAAAACTGAGAAAAAAAGACTGAAAAAACTGAAGAAAAACTTAGAAAAAAAGTGTGAAAAAAACTGAAAAAAAAGAAGAACTGAGAAGAAAAACTGAGAAAAAAACTGACTCGAATAACTGAGCAGAAAAACAGGGCAGAAAAACTGAGAAAAAAAGACTGAGAAAACGAAGAAAAACTTAGAACAAAACTGTGAAAAAAACTGAAAAAAAAGAAGAACTGAGAAGAAAAACTGAGAAAAAAACTGACTAGAAAGACTGAGCAGAAAAACAGAGCAGAAAAACTGAGAAAAAAAGACTGAAAAAACTGAAGAAAAACTTAGAAAAAAACTGAAAAAAACTGAAAAAAAAGAAGAACTGAGAAGAAAAACTGAGAAACAAACTGACTAGAAAAACTGAGCAGAAAAACAGAGCAGAAAAACTGAGAAAAAAAGACTGAGAAAACGAAGAAAAACTTAGAAAAAAACTGTGAAAAAAGCTGAAAAAAAAGAACTGAGAAGAAAAACTGAGAAAAAAAGACTGAAAAAACTGAAGAAAAACTTAGAAAAAAAGTGTGAAAAAAACTGAAAAAAAAGAAGAACTGAGAAGAAAAACTGAGAAAAAAACTGACTCGAATAACTGAGCAGAAAAACAGGGCAGAAAAACTGAGAAAAAAAGACTGAGAAAACGAAGAAAAACTTAGAACAAAACTGTGAAAAAAACTGAAAAAAAAGAAGAACTGAGAAGAAAAACTGAGAAAAAAACTGACTAGAAAAACTGAGCAGAAAAACAGAGCAGAAAAACTGAGAAAAAAAGACTGAGAAAACGAAGAAAAACTTAGAAAAAAACTGTGAAAGAAACTCAAAAAAAGAAGAACTGAGAAGAAAAACTGAGAAAAAAAGACTGAAAAAACTGAAGAAAAACTTAGAAAAAAAGTGTGAAAAAAACTGAAAAAAAAGAAGAACTGAGAAGAAAAACTGAGAAAAAAACTGACTCGAATAACTGAGCAGAAAAACAGGGCAGAAAAACTGAGAAAAAAAGACTGAGAAAACGAAGAAAAACTTAGAAAAAAACTGTGAAAAAAACTGAAAAAAAAGAAGAACTGAGAAGAAAAACTGAGAAAAAAACTGACTAGAAAAACTGAGCAGAAAAACAGAGCAGAAAAACTGAGAAAAAAAGACTGAGAAAACGAAGAAAAACTTAGAAAAAAACTGTGAAAGAAACTCAAAAAAAGAAGAACTGAGAAGAAAAACTGAGAAAAAAAGACCGAAAAAACTGAAGAAAAACTTAGAAAAAAACTGTGAAAAAAACTGAGAAAAAAAAGAACTGAGATGAAAAACTGAGCAAAAAAGACTGAAAAAACTGAGGAAAAACGGAGGAAAAGAACTGTGAAAAAAACTGAAGAAAAAGAAGAACTGAGAAGAAAAACTGAGAAAAAAACTGACTAGAAAAACTGAGCAGAAAAACAGAGCAGAAAAACTGAGAAAAAAAGACTGAAAAAACTGAAGAAAAACTTAGAAAAAAACTGTGAAAAAAACTGAAAAAAAAGAAGAACTGAGAAGAAAAACTGAGAAAAAAAGACTGAAAAAACTGAAGAAATACTTAGAAAAAAAGTGTGAAAAAAACTGAAAAAAAAGAAGAACTGAGAAGAAAAACTGAGAAAAAAACTGACTCGAATAACTGAGCAGAAAAACAGGGCAGAAAAACTGAGAAAAAAAGACTGAGAAAACGAAGAAAAACTTAGAAAAAAACTGTGAAAAAAACTGAAAAAAAAGAAGAACTGAGAAGAAAAACTGAGAAACAAACTGACTAGAAAAACTGAGCAGAAAAACAGAGCAGAAAAACTGAGAAAAAAAGACTGAGAAAACGAAGAAAAACTTAGAAAAAAACTGTGAAAAAAGCTGAAAAAAAAGAACTGAGAAGAAAAACTGAGAAAAAAAGACTGAAAAAACTGAAGAAAAACTTAGAAAAAAAGTGTGAAAAAAACTGAAAAAAAAGAAGAACTGAGAAGAAAAACTGAGAAAAAAACTGACTCGAATAACTGAGCAGAAAAACAGGGCAGAAAAACTGAGAAAAAAAGACTGAGAAAACGAAGAAAAACTTAGAACAAAACTGTGAAAAAAACTGAAAAAAAAGAAGAACTGAGAAGAAAAACTGAGAAAAAAACTGACTAGAAAAACTGAGCAGAAAAACAGAGCAGAAAAACTGAGAAAAAAAGACTGAGAAAACGAAGAAAAACTTAGAAAAAAACTGTGAAAGAAACTCAAAAAAAGAAGAACTGAGAAGAAAAACTGAGAAAAAAAGACTGAAAAAACTGAAGAAAAACTTAGAAAAAAAGTGTGAAAAAAACTGAAAAAAAAGAAGAACTGAGAAGAAAAACTGAGAAAAAAACTGACTCGAATAACTGAGCAGAAAAACAGGGCAGAAAAACTGAGAAAAAAAGACTGAGAAAACGAAGAAAAACTTAGAACAAAACTGTGAAAAAAACTGAAAAAAAAGAAGAACTGAGAAGAAAAACTGAGAAAAAAACTGACTAGAAAAACTGAGCAGAAAAACAGAGCAGAAAAACTGAGAAAAAAAGACTGAGAAAACGAAGAAAAACTTAGAAAAAAACTGTGAAAGAAACTCAAAAAAAGAAGAACTGAGAAGAAAAACTGAGAAAAAAAGACCGAAAAAACTGAAGAAAAACTTAGAAAAAAACTGTGAAAAAAACTGAGAAAAAAAAGAACTGAGATGAAAAACTGAGCAAAAAAGACTGAAAAAACTGAGGAAAAACGGAGGAAAAGAACTGTGAAAAAAACTGAAGAAAAAGAAGAACTGAGAAGAAAAACTGAGAAAAAAACTGACTAGAAAAACTGAGCAGAAAAACAGAGCAGAAAAACTGAGAAAAAAAGACTGAAAAAACTGAAGAAAAACTTAGAAAAAAACTGTGAAAAAAACTGAAAAAAAAGAACTGAGAAGAAAAACTGAGAAAAGAAGACTGAAAAAACTGAAGAAATACTTAGAAAAAAAGTGTGAAAAAAACTGAAAAAAAAGAAGAACTGAGAAGAAAAACTGAGAAAAAAACTGACTAGAAAAACTGAGCAGAAAAACAGAGCAGAAAAACTGAGAAAAAAAGACTGAGAAAACGAAGAAAAACTTAGAAAAAAACTGTGAAAAAAACTGAAAAAAAAGAAGAACTGAGAAGAAAAACTGAGAAAAAAACTGACTAGAAAGACTGAGCAGAAAAACAGAGCAGAAAAACTGAGAAAAAAAGACTGAAAAAACTGAAGAAAAACTTAGAAAAAAACTGTGAAAAAAACTGAAAAAAAGAAGAACTGAGAAGAAAAACTGAGAAAAAAAGACTGAAAAAACTGAGGAAAAACGGAGGAAAAGAACTGTGAAAAAAACTGAAGAAAAAGAAGAACTGAGAAGAAAAACTGAGAAAAAAACTGACTAGAAAAACTGAGCAGAAAAACAGAGCAGAAAAACTGAGAAAAAAAGACTGAGAAAACGAAGAAAAACTTAGAAAAAAACTGTGAAAGAAACTCAAAAAAGAAGAACTGAGAAGAAAAACTGAGAAAAAAAGACTGAAAAAACTGAAGAAAAACTTAGAAAAAAACTGTGAAAAAAACTGAGAAAAAAACGAACTGAGATGAAAAACTGAGCAAAAAAGACTGAAAAAACTGAGGAAAAACGGAGGAAAAGAACTGTGAAAAAAACTGAAGAAAAAGAAGAACTGAGAAGAAAAACTGAGAAAAAAACTGACTAGAAAAACTGAGCAGAAAAATAGAGCAGAAAAACTGAGAAAAAAAGACTGAAAAAACTGAAGAAAAACTTAGAAAAAAACTGTGAAAAAAACTGAGAAAAAAAAGAACTGAGATGAAAAACTGAGCAAAAAAGACTGAAAAAACTGAGGAAAAACGGAGGAAAAGAACTGTGAAAAAAACTGAAGAAAAAGAAGAACTGAGAAGAAAAACTGAGAAAAAAACTGACTAGAAAAACTGAGCAGAAAAACAGAGCAGAAAAACTGAGAAAAAAAGACTGAGAAAACGAAGAAAAACTTAGAAAAAAACTGTGAAAAAAACTGAAAAAAAAGAACTGAGAAGAAAAACTGAGAAAAAAAGACTGAAAAAACTGAAGAAAAACTTAGAAAAAAAGTGTGAAAAAAACTGAAAAAAAAGAAGAACTGAGAAGAAAAACTGAGAAAAAAACTGACTCGAATAACTGAGCAGAAAAACAGGGCAGAAAAACTGAGAAAAAAGACTGAGAAAACGAAGAAAAACTTAGAACAAAACTGTGAAAAAAACTGAAAAAAAAGAAGAACTGAGAAGAAAAACTGAGAAAAAAACTGACTAGAAAGACTGAGCAGAAAAACAGAGCAGAAAAACTGAGAAAAAAAGACTGAAAAAACTGAAGAAAAACTTAGAAAAAAACTGAAAAAAACTGAAAAAAAAGAAGAACTGAGAAGAAAAACTGAGAAACAAACTGACTAGAAAAACTGAGCAGAAAAACAGAGCAGAAAAACTGAGAAAAAAAGACTGAGAAAACGAAGAAAAACTTAGAAAAAAACTGTGAAAAAAGCTGAAAAAAAAGTACTGAGAAGAAAAACTGAGAAAAAAAGACTGAAAAAACTGAAGAAAAACTTAGAAAAAAAGTGTGAAAAAAACTGAAAAAAAAGAAGAACTGAGAAGAAAAACTGAGAAAAAAACTGACTCGAATAACTGAGCAGAAAAACAGGGCAGAAAAACTGAGAAAAAAAGACTGAGAAAACGAAGAAAAACTTAGAACAAAACTGTGAAAAAAACTGAAAAAAAAGAAGAACTGAGAAGAAAAACTGAGAAAAAAACTGACTAGAAAAACTGAGCAGAAAAACAGAGCAGAAAAACTGAGAAAAAAAGACTGAGAAAACGAAGAAAAACTTAGAAAAAAACTGTGAAAGAAACTCAAAAAAAGAAGAACTGAGAAGAAAAACTGAGAAAAAAAGACTGAAAAAACTGAAGAAAAACTTAGAAAAAAAGTGTGAAAAAAACTGAAAAAAAAGAAGAACTGAGAAGAAAAACTGAGAAAAAAACTGACTCGAATAACTGAGCAGAAAAACAGGGCAGAAAAACTGAGAAAAAAAGACTGAGAAAACGAAGAAAAACTTAGAAAAAAACTGTGAAAAAAACTGAAAAAAAAGAAGAACTGAGAAGAAAAACTGAGAAAAAAACTGACTAGAAAAACTGAGCAGAAAAACAGAGCAGAAAAACTGAGAAAAAAAGACTGAGAAAACGAAGAAAAACTTAGAAAAAAACTGTGAAAGAAACTCAAAAAAAGAAGAACTGAGAAGAAAAACTGAGAAAAAAAGACCGAAAAAACTGAAGAAAAACTTAGAAAAAAACTGTGAAAAAAACTGAGAAAAAAAAGAACTGAGATGAAAAACTGAGCAAAAAAGACTGAAAAAACTGAGGAAAAACGGAGGAAAAGAACTGTGAAAAAAACTGAAGAAAAAGAAGAACTGAGAAGAAAAACTGAGAAAAAAACTGACTAGAAAAACTGAGCAGAAAAACAGAGCAGAAAAACTGAGAAAAAAAGACTGAAAAAACTGAAGAAAAACTTAGAAAAAAACTGTGAAAAAAACTGAAAAAAAAGAAGAACTGAGAAGAAAAACTGAGAAAAAAAGACTGAAAAAACTGAAGAAATACTTAGAAAAAAAGTGTGAAAAAAACTGAAAAAAAAGAAGAACTGAGAAGAAAAACTGAGAAAAAAACTGACTCGAATAACTGAGCAGAAAAACAGGGCAGAAAAACTGAGAAAAAAAGACTGAGAAAACGAAGAAAAACTTAGAACAAAACTGTGAAAAAAACTGAAAAAAAAGAAGAACTGAGAAGAAAAACTGAGAAAAAAAGACTGAAAAAACTGAAGAAAAACTTAGAAAAAAACTGTGAAAAAAACTGAGAAAAAAAAGAACTGAGATGAAAAACTGAGCAAAAAAGACTGAAAAAACTGAGGAAAAACGGAGGAAAAGAACTGTGAAAAAAACTGAAGAAAAAGAAGAACTGAGAAGAAAAACTGAGAAAAAAACTGACCAGAAAAACTGAGCAGAAAAACAGAGCAGAAAAACTGAGAAAAAAAGACTGAAAAAACTGAAGAAAAACTTAGAAAAAAACTGTGAAAAAAACTGAAAAAAAGAAGAACTGAGAAGAAAAACTGAGCAAAAAAGACTGAAAAAACTGAGGAAAAACGGAGGAAAAAAACTGTGAAAAAAACTGAAAAAAAAGAAGAACTGAGAAGAAAAACTGAGAAAAAAACTGACTAGAAAGACTGAGCAGAAAAACAGAGTAGAAAAACTGAGAAAAAAAGACTGAAAAAACTGAAGAAAAACTTAGAAAAAAACTGTGAAAAAAACTGAAAAAAAAGAAGAACTGAGAAGAAAAACTGAGAAACAAACTGACTAGAAAAACTGAGCAGAAAAACAGAGCAGAAAAACTGAGAAAAAAAGACTGAGAAAACGAAGAAAAACTTAGAAAAAAACTGTGAAAGAAACTCAAAAAAAGAAGAACTGAGAAGAAAAACTGAGAAAAAAAGACTGAAAAAACTGAAGAAAAACTTAGAAAAAAACTGTGAAAAAAACTGAGAAAAAAAAGAACTGAGATGAAAAACTGAGCAAAAAAGACTGAAAAAACTGAGGAAAAACGGAGGAAAAGAACTGTGAAAAAAACTGAAGAAAAAGAAGAACTGAGAAGAAAAACTGAGAAAAAAACTGACTAGAAAAACTGAGCAGAAAAACAGAGCAGAAAAACTGAGAAAAAAAGACTGAGAAAACGAAGAAAAACTTAGAAAAAAACTGTGAAAAAAACTGAAAAAAAAGAACTGAGAAGAAAAACTGAGAAAAAAAGACTGAAAAAACTGAAGAAAAACTTAGAAAAAAAGTGTGAAAAAAACTGAAAAAAAAGAAGAACTGAGAAGAAAAACTGAGAAAAAAACTGACTCGAATAACTGAGCAGAAAAACAGGGCAGAAAAACTGAGAAAAAAAGACTGAGAAAACGAAGAAAAACTTAGAACAAAACTGTGAAAAAAACTGAAAAAAAAGAAGAACTGAGAAGAAAAACTGAGAAAAAAACTGACCAGAAAGACTGAGCAGAAAAACAGAGCAGAAAAACTGAAAAAAAAGACTGAAAAAACTGAAGAAAAACTTAGAAAAAAACTATGAAAAAAACTGAAAAAAAAGAACTGAGAAGAAAAACTGAGAAAAAAAGACTGAAAAAACTGAAGAAAAACAGAAAAAAACTGTGAAAAAAACTGAAAAAAAAGAAGAACTGAGAAGAAAAACTGAGAAAAAAAGACTGAAAAAACTGAAGAAATACTTAGAAAAAAAGTGTGAAAAAAACTGAAAAAAAAGAAGAACTGAGAAGAAAAACTGAGGAAAAAACTGACTCGAATAACTGAGCAGAAAAACAGGGCAGAAAAACTGAGAAAAAAAGACTGAGAAAACGAAGAAAAACTTAGAACAAAACTGTGAAAAAAACTGAAAAAAAAGAAGAACTGAGAAGAAAAACTGAGAAAAAAAGACTGAAAAAACTGAAGAAAAACTTAGAAAAAAACTGTGAAAAAAACTGAGAAAAAAAAGAACTGAGATGAAAAACTGAGCAAAAAAGACTGAAAAAACTGAGGAAAAACGGAGGAAAAGAACTGTGAAAAAAACTGAAGAAAAAGAAGAACTGAGAAGAAAAACTGAGAAAAAAACTGACCAGAAAAACTGAGCAGAAAAACAGAGCAGAAAAACTGAGAAAAAAAGACTGAAAAAACTGAAGAAAAACTTAGAAAAAAACTGTGAAAAAAACTGAAAAAAAGAAGAACTGAGAAGAAAAACTGAGCAAAAAAGACTGAAAAAACTGAGGAAAAACGGAGGAAAAAAACTGTGAAAAAAACTGAAAAAAAAGAAGAACTGAGAAGAAAAACTGAGAAAAAAACTGACTAGAAAGACTGAGCAGAAAAACAGAGCAGAAAAACTGAGAAAAAAAGACTGAAAAAACTGAAGAAAAACTTAGAAAAAAACTGTGAAAAAAACTGAAAAAAAAGAAGAACTGAGAAGAAAAACTGAGAAACAAACTGACTAGAAAAACTGAGCAGAAAAACAGAGCAGAAAAACTGAGAAAAAAAGACTGAGAAAACGAAGAAAAACTTAGAAAAAAACTGTGAAAGAAACTCAAAAAAAGAAGAACTGAGAAGAAAAACTGAGAAAAAAAGACTGAAAAAACTGAAGAAAAACTTAGAAAAAAACTGTGAAAAAAACTGAGAAAAAAAAGAACTGAGATGAAAAACTGAGCAAAAAAGACTGAAAAAACTGAGGAAAAACGGAGGAAAAGAACTGTGAAAAAAACTGAAGAAAAAGAAGAACTGAGAAGAAAAACTGAGAAAAAAACTGACCAGAAAAACTGAGCAGAAAAACAGAGCAGAAAAACTGAGAAAAAAAGACTGAAAAAACTGAAGAAAAACTTAGAAAAAAACTGTGAAAAAAACTGAAAAAAAGAAGAACTGAGAAGAAAAACTGAGCAAAAAAGACTGAAAAAACTGAGGAAAAACGGAGGAAAAAAACTGTGAAAAAAACTGAAAAAAAAGAAGAACTGAGAAGAAAAACTGAGAAAAAAACTGACTAGAAAGACTGAGCAGAAAAACAGAGCAGAAAAACTGAGAAAAAAAGACTGAAAAAACTGAAGAAAAACTTAGAAAAAAACTGTGAAAAAAACTGAAAAAAAAGAAGAACTGAGAAGAAAAACTGAGAAACAAACTGACTAGAAAAACTGAGCAGAAAAACAGAGCAGAAAAACTGAGAAAAAAAGACTGAGAAAACGAAGAAAAACTTAGAAAAAAACTGTGAAAGAAACTCAAAAAAAGAAGAACTGAGAAGAAAAACTGAGAAAAAAAGACTGAAAAAACTGAAGAAAAACTTAGAAAAAAACTGTGAAAAAAACTGAGAAAAAAAAGAACTGAGATGAAAAACTGAGCAAAAAAGACTGAAAAAACTGAGGAAAAACGGAGGAAAAGAACTGTGAAAAAAACTGAAGAAAAAGAAGAACTGAGAAGAAAAACTGAGAAAAAAACTGACTAGAAAAACTGAGCAGAAAAACAGAGCAGAAAAACTGAGAAAAAAAGACTGAGAAAACGAAGAAAAACTTAGAAAAAAACTGTGAAAAAAACTGAAAAAAAAGAACTGAGAAGAAAAACTGAGAAAAAAAGACTGAAAAAACTGAAGAAAAACTTAGAAAAAAAGTGTGAAAAAAACTGAAAAAAAAGAAGAACTGAGAAGAAAAACTGAGAAAAAAACTGACTCGAATAACTGAGCAGAAAAACAGGGCAGAAAAACTGAGAAAAAAAGACTGAGAAAACGAAGAAAAACTTAGAACAAAACTGTGAAAAAAACTGAAAAAAAAGAAGAACTGAGAAGAAAAACTGAGAAAAAAACTGACTAGAAAGACTGAGCAGAAAAACAGAGCAGAAAAACTGAAAAAAAAGACTGAAAAAACTGAAGAAAAACTTAGAAAAAAACTGAAAAAAACTGAAAAAAAAGAAGAACTGAGAAGAAAAACTGAGAAACAAACTGACTAGAAAAACTGAGCAGAAAAACAGAGCAGAAAAACTGAGAAAAAAAGACTGAGAAAACGAAGAAAAACTTAGAAAAAAACTGTGAAAAAAACTGAAAAAAAAGAACTGAGAAGAAAAACTGAGAAAAAAAGACTGAAAAAACTGAAGAAAAACTTAGAAAAAAAGTGTGAAAAAAACTGAAAAAAAAGAAGAACTGAGAAGAAAAACTGAGAAAAAAAACTGACTCGAATAACTGAGCAGAAAAACAGGGCAGAAAAACTGAGAAAAAAAGACTGAGAAAACGAAGAAAAACTTAGAACAAAACTGTGAAAAAAACTGAAAAAAAAGAAGAACTGAGAAGAAAAACTGAGAAAAAAACTGACTAGAAAAACTGAGCAGAAAAACAGAGCAGAAAAACTGAGAAAAAAAGACTGAGAAAACGAAGAAAAACTTAGAAAAAAACTGTGAAAGAAACTCAAAAAAAGAAGAACTGAGAAGAAAAACTGAGAAAAAAAGACTGAAAAAACTGAAGAAAAACTTAGAAAAAAAGTGTGAAAAAAACTGAAAAAAAAGAAGAACTGAGAAGAAAAACTGAGAAAAAAACTGACTCGAATAACTGAGCAGAAAAACAGGGCAGAAAAACTGAGAAAAAAAGACTGAGAAAACGAAGAAAAACTTAGAACAAAACTGTGAAAAAAACTGAAAAAAAAGAAGAACTGAGAAGAAAAACTGAGAAAAAAACTGACTAGAAAAACTGAGCAGAAAAACAGAGCAGAAAAACTGAGAAAAAAAGACTGAGAAAACGAAGAAAAACTTAGAAAAAAACTGTGAAAGAAACTCAAAAAAAGAAGAACTGAGAAGAAAAACTGAGAAAAAAAGACTGAAAAAACTGAAGAAAAACTTAGAAAAAAACTGTGAAAAAAACTGAGAAAAAAAAGAACTGAGATGAAAAACTGAGCAAAAAAGACTGAAAAAACTGAGGAAAAACGGAGGAAAAGAACTGTGAAAAAAACTGAAGAAAAAGAAGAACTGAGAAGAAAAACTGAGAAAAAAACTGACTAGAAAAACTGAGCAGAAAAACAGAGCAGAAAAACTGAGAAAAAAAGACTGAAAAAACTGAAGAAAAACTTAGAAAATAACTGTGAAAAAAACTGAAAAAAAAGAAGAACTGAGAAGAAAAACTGAGAAAAAAAGACTGAAAAAACTGAAGAAATACTTAGAAAAAAAGTGTGAAAAAAACTGAAAAAAAAGAAGAACTGAGAAGAAAAACTGAGAAAAAAACTGACTCGAATAACTGAGCAGAAAAACAGGGCAGAAAAACTGAGAAAAAAAGACTGAGAAAACGAAGAAAAACTTAGAACAAAACTGTGAAAAAAACTGAAAAAAAAGAAGAACTGAGAAGAAAAACTGAGAAAAAAAGACTGAAAAAACTGAAGAAAAACTTAGAAAAAAACTGTGAAAAAAACTGAGAAAAAAAAGAACTGAGATGAAAAACTGAGCAAAAAAGACTGAAAAAACTGAGGAAAAACGGAGGAAAAGAACTGTGAAAAAAACTGAAGAAAAAGAAGAACTGAGAAGAAAAACTGAGAAAAAAACTGACCAGAAAAACTGAGCAGAAAAACAGAGCAGAAAAACTGAGAAAAAAAGACTGAAAAAACTGAAGAAAAACTTAGAAAAAAACTGTGAAAAAAACTGAAAAAAAGAAGAACTGAGAAGAAAAACTGAGAAAAAAAGACTGAAAAAACTGAAGAAATACTTAGAAAAAAAGTGTGAAAAAAACTGAAAAAAAAGAAGAACTGAGAAGAAAAACTGAGAAAAAAACTGACTAGAAAAACTGAGCAGAAAAATAGAGCAGAAAAACTGAGAAAAAAAGACTGAAAAAACTGAAGAAAAACTTAGAAAAAAACTGTGAAAAAAACTGAGAAAAAAAAGAACTGAGATGAAAAAGTGAGCAAAAAAGACTGAAAAAAATGAGGAAAAACGGAGGAAAAGAACTGTGAAAAAAACTGAAGAAAAAGAAGAACTGAGAAGAAAAACTGAGAAAAAAACTGACTAGAAAAACTGAGCAGAAAAACAGAGCAGAAAAACTGAGAAAAAAAGACTGAGAAAACGAAGAAAAACTTAGAAAAAAACTGTGAAAAAAACTGAAAAAAAAGAACTGAGAAGAACAACTGAGAAAAAAACTGACTAGAAAGACTGAGCAGAAAAACAGTGCAGAAAAACTGAGAAAAAAAGACTGAAAAAACTGAAGAAAAACTTAGAAAAAAACTGTGAAAAAAACTGAAAAAAAAGAAGAACTGAGAAGAAAAACTGAGAAAAAAAGACTGAAAAAACTGAAGAAATACTTAGAAAAAAACTGTGAAAAAAACTGAGAAAAAAGAAGAACTGAGAAGAAAAACTGAGAAAAAAACTGACTAGAAAGACTGAGCAGAAAAACAGAGCAGAAAAACTGAGAAAAAAAGACTGAAAAAACTGAAGAAAAACTGAGAAAAAAACTGTGAAAAAAACTGAAAAAAAAGAAGAACTGAGAAGAAAAACTGAGAAAAAAAGACTGAAAAAACTGAAGAAATACTTAGAAAAAAACTGTGAAAAAAACTGAAAAAAAAGAAGAACTGAGAAGAAAAACTGAGAAAAAAACTGACTAGAAAGACTGAGCAGAAAAACAGAGCAGAAAAACTGAGAAAAAAAGACTGAAAAAACTGAAGAAAAACTGAGAAAAAAACTGTGAAAAAAACTGAAAAAAAAGAAGAACTGAGAAGAAAAACTGAGAAACAAACTGACTAGAAAAACTGAGCAGAAAAACAGAGCAGAAAAACTGAGAAAAAAAGACTGAGAAAACGAAGAAAAACTTAGAAAAAAACTGTGAAAGAAACTCAAAAAAAGAACTGAGAAGAAAAACTGAGAAAAAAAGACTGAAAAAACTGAAGAAAAACTTAGAAAAAAACTGAAAAAAACTGAGAAAAAAAAGAACTGAGATGTAAAACTGAGCAAAAAAGACTGAAAAAACTGAGGAAAAACGGAGGAAAAGAACTGTGAAAAAAACTGAAGAAAAAGAAGAACTGAGAAGAAAAACTGAGAAAAAAACTGACTAGAAAAACTGAGCAGAAAAACAGAGCAGAAAAACTGAGAAAAAAAGACTGAAAAAACTGAAGAAAAACTTAGAAAATAACTGTGAAAAAAACTGAAAAAAAAGAAGAACTGAGAAGAAAAACTGAGAAAAAAAGACTGAAAAAACTGAAGAAATACTTAGAAAAAAAGTGTGAAAAAAACTGAAAAAAAAGAAGAACTGAGAAGAAAAACTGAGAAAAAAACTGACTCGAATAACTGAGCAGAAAAACAGGGCAGAAAAACTGAGAAAAAAAGACTGAGAAAACGAAGAAAAACTTAGAACAAAACTGTGAAAAAAACTGAAAAAAAAGAAGAACTGAGAAGAAAAACTGAGAAAAAAAGACTGAAAAAACTGAAGAAAAACTTAGAAAAAAACTGTGAAAAAAACTGAGAAAAAAAAGAACTGAGATGAAAAACTGAGCAAAAAAGACTGAAAAAACTGAGGAAAAACGGAGGAAAAGAACTGTGAAAAAAACTGAAGAAAAAGAAGAACTGAGAAGAAAAACTGAGAAAAAAACTGACCAGAAAAACTGAGCAGAAAAACAGAGCAGAAAAACTGAGAAAAAAAGACTGAAAAAACTGAAGAAAAACTTAGAAAAAAACTGTGAAAAAAACTGAAAAAAAGAAGAACTGAGAAGAAAAACTGAGAAAAAAAGACTGAAAAAACTGAAGAAATACTTAGAAAAAAAGTGTGAAAAAAACTGAAAAAAAAGAAGAACTGAGAAGAAAAACTGAGAAAAAAACTGACTAGAAAAACTGAGCAGAAAAATAGAGCAGAAAAACTGAGAAAAAAAGACTGAAAAAACTGAAGAAAAACTTAGAAAAAAACTGTGAAAAAAACTGAGAAAAAAAAGAACTGAGATGAAAAAGTGAGCAAAAAAGACTGAAAAAAATGAGGAAAAACGGAGGAAAAGAACTGTGAAAAAAACTGAAGAAAAAGAAGAACTGAGAAGAAAAACTGAGAAAAAAACTGACTAGAAAAACTGAGCAGAAAAACAGAGCAGAAAAACTGAGAAAAAAAGACTGAGAAAACGAAGAAAAACTTAGAAAAAAACTGTGAAAAAAACTGAAAAAAAAGAACTGAGAAGAACAACTGAGAAAAAAACTGACTAGAAAGACTGAGCAGAAAAACAGTGCAGAAAAACTGAGAAAAAAAGACTGAAAAAACTGAAGAAAAACTTAGAAAAAAACTGTGAAAAAAACTGAAAAAAAAGAAGAACTGAGAAGAAAAACTGAGAAAAAAAGACTGAAAAAACTGAAGAAATACTTAGAAAAAAACTGTGAAAAAAACTGAGAAAAAAGAAGAACTGAGAAGAAAAACTGAGAAAAAAACTGACTAGAAAGACTGAGCAGAAAAACAGAGCAGAAAAACTGAGAAAAAAAGACTGAAAAAACTGAAGAAAAACTGAGAAAAAAACTGTGAAAAAAACTGAAAAAAAAGAAGAACTGAGAAGAAAAACTGAGAAAAAAAGACTGAAAAAACTGAAGAAATACTTAGAAAAAAACTGTGAAAAAAACTGAAAAAAAAGAAGAACTGAGAAGAAAAACTGAGAAAAAAACTGACTAGAAAGACTGAGCAGAAAAACAGAGCAGAAAAACTGAGAAAAAAAGACTGAAAAAACTGAAGAAAAACTGAGAAAAAAACTGTGAAAAAAACTGAAAAAAAAGAAGAACTGAGAAGAAAAACTGAGAAACAAACTGACTAGAAAAACTGAGCAGAAAAACAGAGCAGAAAAACTGAGAAAAAAAGACTGAGAAAACGAAGAAAAACTTAGAAAAAAACTGTGAAAGAAACTCAAAAAAAGAACTGAGAAGAAAAACTGAGAAAAAAAGACTGAAAAAACTGAAGAAAAACTTAGAAAAAAACTGAAAAAAACTGAGAAAAAAAAGAACTGAGATGTAAAACTGAGCAAAAAAGACTGAAAAAACTGAGGAAAAACGGAGGAAAAGAACTGTGAAAAAAACTGAAGAAAAAGAAGAACTGAGAAGAAAAACTGAGAAAAAAACTGACTAGAAAAACTGAGCAGAAAAACAGAGCAGAAAAACTGAGAAAAAAAGACTGAAAAAACTGAAGAAAAACTTAGAAAAAAACTGTGAAAAAAACTGAGAAAAAAAAGAACTGAGATGAAAAACTGAGCAAAAAAGACTGAAAAAACTGAGGAAAAACGGAGGAAAAGAACTGTGAAAAAAACTGAAGAAAAAGAAGAACTGAGAAGAAAAACTGAGAAAAAAACTGACTAGAAAAACTGAGCAGAAAAACAGAGCAGAAAAACTGAGAAAAAAAGACTGAGAAAACGAAGAAAAACTTAGAAAAAAACTGTGAAAAAAACTGAAAAAAAAGAACTGAGAAGAAAAACTGAGAAAAAAACTGACTAGAAAGACTGAGCAGAAAAACAGAGCAGAAATACTGAGAAAAAAAGACTGAAAAAACTGAAGAAAAACTTAGAAAAAAACTGTGAAAAAAACTGAAAAAAAAGAAGAACTGAGAAGAAAAACTGAGAAAAAAAGACTGAAAAAACTGAAGAAATACTTAGAAAAAAAGTGTGAAAAAAACTGAAAAAAAGAAGAACTGAGAAGAAAAACTGAGAAAAAAACTGACTAGAAAGACTGAGCAGAAAAACAGAGCAGAAAAACTGAGAAAAAAAGACTGAAAAAACTGAAGAAAAACTTAGAAAAAAACTGTGAAAAAAACTGAAAAAAAAGAAGAACTGAGAAGAAAAACTGAGAAAAAAAGACTGAAAAAACTGAAGAAAGACTTAGAAAAAAACTGTGAAAAAAACTGAAAAAAAAGAAGAACTGAGAAGAAAAACTGAGAAAAAAACTGACTAGAAAGACTGAGCAGAAAAACAGAGCAGAAAAACTGAGAAAAAAAGACTGAAAAAACTGAAGAAAAACTTAGAAAAAAACTGTGAAAAAAACTGAAAAAAAAGAAGAACTGAGAAGAAAAACTGAGAAAAAAAGACTGAAAAAACTGAAGAAAGACTTAGAAAAAAAGTGTGAAAAAAACTGAAAAAAAAGAAGAACTGAGAAGAAAAACTGAGAAAAAAACTGACTCGAATAACTGAGCAGAAAAACAGGGCAGAAAAACTGAGAAAAAAAGACTGAGAAAACGAAGAAAAACTTAGAAAAAAACTGTGAAAAAAACTGAAAAAAAAGAAGAACTGAGAAGAAAAACTGAGAAAAAAACTGACTAGAATAACTGAGCAGAAAAACAGAGCAGAAAAACTGAGAAAAAAAGACTGAGAAAACGAAGAAAAACTTAGAAAAAAACTGTGAAAAAAACTGAAAAAAAAGAAGAACTGAGAAGAAAAACTGAGAAAAAAAACTGACTAGAAAGACTGAGCAGAAAAACAGAGCAGAAAAACTGAGAAAAAAAGACTGAAAAAACTGAAGAAAAACTTAGAAAAAAACTGTGAAAAAAACTGAAAAAAAGAAGAACTGAGAAGAAAAACTGAGAAAAAAAGACTGAAAAAACTGAAGAAAAACTTAGAAAAAAAGTGTGAAAAAAACTGAAAAAAAGGAAGAACTGAGAAGAAAAACTGAGATTAAAACTGACTAGAAAAATTGAGCAGAAAAACAGAGCAGAAAAACTGAGAAAAAAAGACTGAGAAAACGAAGAAAAACTTAGAAAAAAACTGTGAAAGAAACTCAAAAAAAGAAGAACTGAGAAGAAAAACTGAGAAAAAAAGACTGAAAAAACTGGAAAAACTTAGAAAAAAACTGTGAAAAAAACTGAGAAAAAAAAGAACTGAGATGAAAAACTGAGCAAAAAAGACTGAAAAAACTGAGGAAAAACGGAGGAAAAGAACTGTGAAAAAAACTGAAGAAAAAGAAGAACTGAGAAGAAAAACTGAGAAAAAAACTGACTAGAAAAACTGAGCAGAAAAATAGAGCAGAAAAACTGAGAAAAAAAGACTGAAAAAACTGAAGAAAAACTTAGAAAAAAACTGTGAAAAAAACTGAGAAAAAAAAGAACTGAGATGAAAAACTGAGCAAAAAAGACTGAAAAAACTGAGGAAAAACGGAGGAAAAGAACTGTGAAAAAAACTGAAAAAAAAGAACTGAGAAGAAAAACTGAGAAAAAAACTGACTAGAAAGACTGAGCAGAAAAACAGAGCAGAAAAACTGAGAAAAAAAGACTGAAAAAACTGAAGAAAAACTTAGAAAAAAACTGTGAAAAAAACTGAAAAAAAAGAAGAAGTGAGAAGAAAAACTGAGAAAAAAAGACTGAAAAACCTGAAGAAATACTTAGAAAAAAAGTGTGAAAAAAACTGAAAAAAAAGAAGAACTGAGAAGAAAAACTGAGAAAAAAACTGACTAGAAAGACTGAGCAGAAAAACAGAGCAGAAAAACTGAGAAAAAAAGACTGAAAAAACTGAAGAAAAACTTAGAAAAAAACTGTGAAAAAAACTGAAAAAAAAGAAGAACTGAGAAGAAAAACTGAGAAACAAACTGACTAGAAAAAGTGAGCAGAAAAACAGAGCAGAAAAACTGAGAAAAAAAGACTGAGAAAACGAAGAAAAACTTAGAAAAAAACTGTGAAAGAAACTCAAAAAAAGATGAACTGAGAAGAAAAACTGAGAAAAAAAGACTGAAAAAACTGAAGAAATACTTAGAAAAAAAGTGTGAAAAAAACTGAAAAAAAAGAAGAACTGAGAAGAAAAACTGAGAAAAAAACTGACTAGAAAAACTGAGCAGAAAAATAGAGCAGAAAAACTGAGAAAAAAAGACTGAGAAAACGAAGAAAAACTTAGAAAAAAACTGTGAAAAAAACTGAAAACAAAGAAGAACTGAGCAGAAAAACTGAGAAAAAAAGACTGAAAAAACTGAAGAAAGATTTAGAAAAAAACTGTGAAAAAAACTGTGAAAAAAAAGAACTGACAAGAAAAACTGAGCAAAAAAGACTGAAAAAACTGAGGAAAAACGGAGGAAAAAAACTGTGAAAAAAACTGAAAAAAAAGAAGAACTGAGAAGAAAAACTGAGAAAAAAACTGACTAGAAAGACTGAGCAGAAAAACAGAGCAGAAAAACTGAGAAAAAAAGACTGAAAAAACTGAAGAAAAACTTAGAAAAAAACTGTGAAAAAAACTGAAAAAAAAGAAGAACTGAGAAGAAAAACTGAGAAACAAACTGACTAGAAAAACTGAGCAGAAAAACAGAGCAGAAAAACTGAGAAAAAAAGACTGAGAAAACGAAGAAAAACTTAGAAAAAAACTGTGAAAGAAACTCAAAAAAAGAAGAACTGAGAAGAAAAACTGAGAAAAAAAGACTGAAAAAACTGAAGAAAATCTTAGAAAAAAACTGTGAAAAAAACTGAGAAAAAAAAGAACTGAGATGAAAAACTGAGCAAAAAAGACTGAAAAAACTGAGGAAAAACGGAGGAAAAGAACTGTGAAAAAAACTGAAGAAAAAGAAGAACTGAGAAGAAAAACTGAGAAAAAAACTGACTTGAAAAACTGAGCAGAAAAACAGAGCAGAAAAACTGAGAAAAAAAGACTGAGAAAACGAAGAAAAACTTAGAAAAAAACTGTGAAAAAAACTGAAAAAAAAGAAGAACTGAGAAGAAAAACTGAGAAAAAAACTGACTAGAAAGACTGAGCAGAAAAACAGAGCAGAAAAACTGAGAAAAAAAGACTGAAAAAACTGAAGAAAAACTTAGAAAAAAACTGTGAAAAAAACTGAAAAAAAAGAAGAACTGAGAAGAAAAACTGAGAAAAAAAGACTGAAAAAACTGAAGAAATACTTAGAAAAAAAGTGTGAAAAAAACTGAAAAAAAAGAAGAACTGAGAAGAAAAACTGAGAAAAAAACTGACTAGAAAAACTGAGCAGAAAAATAGAGCAGAAAAACTGAGAAAAAAAGACTGAAAAAACTGAAGAAAAACTTAGAAAAAAACTGTGAAAAAAACTGAGAAAAAAAAGAACTGAGATGAAAAACTGAGCAAAAAAGACTGAAAAAACTGAGGAAAAACGGAGGAAAAGAACTGTGAAAAAAACTGAAGAAAAAGAAGAACTGAGTAGAAAAACTGAGAAAAAAACTGACTAGAAAAACTGAGCAGAAAAACAGAGCAGAAAAACTGAGAAAAAAAGACTGAGAAAACGAAGAAAAACTTAGAAAAAAACTGTGAAAAAAACTGAAAAAAAAGAACTGAGAAGAAAAACTGAGAAAAAAACTGACTAGAAAGACTGAGCAGAAAAACAGAGCAGAAAAACTGAGAAAAAAAGACTGAAAAAACTGAAGAAAAACTTAGAAAAAAACTGTGAAAAAAACTGAAAAAAAAGAAGAACTGAGAAGAAAAACTGAGAAAAAAAGACTGAAAAAACTGAAGAAATACTTAGAAAAAAAGTGTGAAAAAAACTGAAAAAAAAGAAGAACTGAGAAGAAAAACTGAGAAAAAAACTGACTAGAAAGACTGAGCAGAAAAACAGAGCAGAAAAACTGAGAAAAAAAGACTGAAAAAACTGAAGAAAAACTTAGAAAAAAACTGTGAAAAAAACTGAAAAAAAAGAAGAACTGAGAAGAAAAACTGAGAAAAAAAGACTGAAAAAACTGAAGAAAGACTTAGAAAAAAACTGTGAAAAAAACTGAAAAAAAAGAAGAACTGAGAAGAAAAACTGAGAAAAAAACTGACTAGAAAGACTGAGCAGAAAAACAGAGCAGAAAAACTGAGAAAAAAAGACTGAAAAAACTGAAGAAAAACTTAGAAAAAAACTGTGAAAAAAACTGAAAAAAAAGAAGAACTGAGAAGAAAAACTGAGAAAAAAAGACTGAAAAAACTGAAGAAAGACTTAGAAAAAAACTGTGAAAAAAAAAGAAAAAAAAGAAGAACTGAGAAGAAAAACTGAGAAAAAAACTGACTCGAATAACTGAGCAGAAAAACAGGGCAGAAAAACTGAGAAAAAAAGACTGAGAAAACGAAGAAAAACTTAGAAAAAAACTGTGAAAAAAACTGAAAAAAAAGAAGAACTGAGAAGAAAAACTGAGAAAAAAACTGACTAGAATAACTGAGCAGAAAAACAGAGCAGAAAAACTGAGAAAAAAAGACTGAGAAAACGAAGAAAAACTTCGAAAAAAACTGTGAAAAAAACTGAAAAAAAAGAAGAACTGAGAAGAAAAACTGAGAAAAAAAACTGACTAGAAAGACTGAGCAGAAAAACAGAGCAGAAAAACTGAGAAAAAAAGACTGAAAAAACTGAAGAAAAACTTAGAAAAAAAGTGTGAAAAAAACTGAAAAAAAGAAGAACTGAGAAGAAAAACTGAGATTAAAACTGACTAGAAAAATTGAGCAGAAAAACAGAGCAGAAAAACTGAGAAAAAAAGACTGAGAAAACGAAGAAAAACTTAGAAAAAAACTGTGAAAAAAACTGAAAACAAAGAACTGAGCAGAAAAACTGAGAAAAAAAGACTGAAAAAACTGAGGAAAAACGGAGGAAAAAAACTGTGAAAAAAACTGAAAAAAAAGAAGAACTGATAAGAAAAACTGAGAAAAAAACTGACTAGAAAGACTGAGCAGAAAAACAGAGCAGAAAAACTGAGAAAAAAAGACTGAAAAAACTGAAGAAAAACTTAGAAAAAAACTGTGAAAAAAACTGAAAAAAAGAAGAACTGAGAAGAAAAACTGAGAAAAAAAGACTGAAAAAACTGAAGAAATACTTAGAAAAAAAGTGTGAAAAAAACTGAAAAAAAAGAAGAACTGAGAAGAAAAACTGAGAAAAAAACTGACTAGAAAAACTGAGCAGAAAAATAGAGCAGAAAAACTGAGAAAAAAAGACTGAAAAAACTGAAGAAAAACTTAGAAAAAAACTGTGAAAAAAACTGAGAAAAAAAAGAACTGAGATGAAAAAGTGAGCAAAAAAGACTGAAAAAAATGAGGAAAAACGGAGGAAAAGAACTGTGAAAAAAACTGAAGAAAAAGAAGAACTGAGAAGAAAAACTGAGAAAAAAACTGACTAGAAAAACTGAGCAGAAAAACAGAGCAGAAAAACTGAGAAAAAAAGACTGAGAAAACGAAGAAAAACTTAGAAAAAAACTGTGAAAAAAACTGAAAAAAAAGAACTGAGAAGAACAACTGAGAAAAAAACTGACTAGAAAGACTGAGCAGAAAAACAGTGCAGAAAAACTGAGAAAAAAAGACTGAAAAAACTGAAGAAAAACTTAGAAAAAAACTGTGAAAAAAACTGAAAAAAAAGAAGAACTGAGAAGAAAAACTGAGAAAAAAAGACTGAAAAAACTGAAGAAATACTTAGAAAAAAACTGTGAAAAAAACTGAGAAAAAAGAAGAACTGAGAAGAAAAACTGAGAAAAAAACTGACTAGAAAGACTGAGCAGAAAAACAGAGCAGAAAAACTGAGAAAAAAAGACTGAAAAAACTGAAGAAAAACTGAGAAAAAAACTGTGAAAAAAACTGAAAAAAAAGAAGAACTGAGAAGAAAAACTGAGAAAAAAAGACTGAAAAAACTGAAGAAATACTTAGAAAAAAACTGTGAAAAAAACTGAAAAAAAAGAAGAACTGAGAAGAAAAACTGAGAAAAAAACTGACTAGAAAGACTGAGCAGAAAAACAGAGCAGAAAAACTGAGAAAAAAAGACTGAAAAAACTGAAGAAAAACTGAGAAAAAAACTGTGAAAAAAACTGAAAAAAAAGAAGAACTGAGAAGAAAAACTGAGAAACAAACTGACTAGAAAAACTGAGCAGAAAAACAGAGCAGAAAAACTGAGAAAAAAAGACTGAGAAAACGAAGAAAAACTTAGAAAAAAACTGTGAAAGAAACTCAAAAAAAGAACTGAGAAGAAAAACTGAGAAAAAAAGACTGAAAAAACTGAAGAAAAACTTAGAAAAAAACTGAAAAAAACTGAGAAAAAAAAGAACTGAGATGTAAAACTGAGCAAAAAAGACTGAAAAAACTGAGGAAAAACGGAGGAAAAGAACTGTGAAAAAAACTGAAGAAAAAGAAGAACTGAGAAGAAAAACTGAGAAAAAAACTGACTAGAAAAACTGAGCAGAAAAACAGAGCAGAAAAACTGAGAAAAAAAGACTGAAAAAACTGAAGAAAAACTTAGAAAATAACTGTGAAAAAAACTGAAAAAAAAGAAGAACTGAGAAGAAAAACTGAGAAAAAAAGACTGAAAAAACTGAAGAAATACTTAGAAAAAAAGTGTGAAAAAAACTGAAAAAAAAGAAGAACTGAGAAGAAAAACTGAGAAAAAAACTGACTCGAATAACTGAGCAGAAAAACAGGGCAGAAAAACTGAGAAAAAAAGACTGAGAAAACGAAGAAAAACTTAGAACAAAACTGTGAAAAAAACTGAAAAAAAAGAAGAACTGAGAAGAAAAACTGAGAAAAAAAGACTGAAAAAACTGAAGAAAAACTTAGAAAAAAACTGTGAAAAAAACTGAGAAAAAAAAGAACTGAGATGAAAAACTGAGCAAAAAAGACTGAAAAAACTGAGGAAAAACGGAGGAAAAGAACTGTGAAAAAAACTGAAGAAAAAGAAGAACTGAGAAGAAAAACTGAGAAAAAAACTGACCAGAAAAACTGAGCAGAAAAACAGAGCAGAAAAACTGAGAAAAAAAGACTGAAAAAACTGAAGAAAAACTTAGAAAAAAACTGTGAAAAAAACTGAAAAAAAGAAGAACTGAGAAGAAAAACTGAGAAAAAAAGACTGAAAAAACTGAAGAAATACTTAGAAAAAAAGTGTGAAAAAAACTGAAAAAAAAGAAGAACTGAGAAGAAAAACTGAGAAAAAAACTGACTAGAAAAACTGAGCAGAAAAATAGAGCAGAAAAACTGAGAAAAAAAGACTGAAAAAACTGAAGAAAAACTTAGAAAAAAACTGTGAAAAAAACTGAGAAAAAAAAGAACTGAGATGAAAAAGTGAGCAAAAAAGACTGAAAAAAATGAGGAAAAACGGAGGAAAAGAACTGTGAAAAAAACTGAAGAAAAAGAAGAACTGAGAAGAAAAACTGAGAAAAAAACTGACTAGAAAAACTGAGCAGAAAAACAGAGCAGAAAAACTGAGAAAAAAAGACTGAGAAAACGAAGAAAAACTTAGAAAAAAACTGTGAAAAAAACTGAAAAAAAAGAACTGAGAAGAACAACTGAGAAAAAAACTGACTAGAAAGACTGAGCAGAAAAACAGTGCAGAAAAACTGAGAAAAAAAGACTGAAAAAACTGAAGAAAAACTTAGAAAAAAACTGTGAAAAAAACTGAAAAAAAAGAAGAACTGAGAAGAAAAACTGAGAAAAAAAGACTGAAAAAACTGAAGAAATACTTAGAAAAAAACTGTGAAAAAAACTGAGAAAAAAGAAGAACTGAGAAGAAAAACTGAGAAAAAAACTGACTAGAAAGACTGAGCAGAAAAACAGAGCAGAAAAACTGAGAAAAAAAGACTGAAAAAACTGAAGAAAAACTGAGAAAAAAACTGTGAAAAAAACTGAAAAAAAAGAAGAACTGAGAAGAAAAACTGAGAAAAAAAGACTGAAAAAACTGAAGAAATACTTAGAAAAAAACTGTGAAAAAAACTGAAAAAAAAGAAGAACTGAGAAGAAAAACTGAGAAAAAAACTGACTAGAAAGACTGAGCAGAAAAACAGAGCAGAAAAACTGAGAAAAAAAGACTGAAAAAACTGAAGAAAAACTGAGAAAAAAACTGTGAAAAAAACTGAAAAAAAAGAAGAACTGAGAAGAAAAACTGAGAAACAAACTGACTAGAAAAACTGAGCAGAAAAACAGAGCAGAAAAACTGAGAAAAAAAGACTGAGAAAACGAAGAAAAACTTAGAAAAAAACTGTGAAAGAAACTCAAAAAAAGAACTGAGAAGAAAAACTGAGAAAAAAAGACTGAAAAAACTGAAGAAAAACTTAGAAAAAAACTGAAAAAAACTGAGAAAAAAAAGAACTGAGATGTAAAACTGAGCAAAAAAGACTGAAAAAACTGAGGAAAAACGGAGGAAAAGAACTGTGAAAAAAACTGAAGAAAAAGAAGAACTGAGAAGAAAAACTGAGAAAAAAACTGACTAGAAAAACTGAGCAGAAAAACAGAGCAGAAAAACTGAGAAAAAAAGACTGAAAAAACTGAAGAAAAACTTAGAAAAAAACTGTGAAAAAAACTGAGAAAAAAAAGAACTGAGATGAAAAACTGAGCAAAAAAGACTGAAAAAACTGAGGAAAAACGGAGGAAAAGAACTGTGAAAAAAACTGAAGAAAAAGAAGAACTGAGAAGAAAAACTGAGAAAAAAACTGACTAGAAAAACTGAGCAGAAAAACAGAGCAGAAAAACTGAGAAAAAAAGACTGAGAAAACGAAGAAAAACTTAGAAAAAAACTGTGAAAAAAACTGAAAAAAAAGAACTGAGAAGAAAAACTGAGAAAAAAACTGACTAGAAAGACTGAGCAGAAAAACAGAGCAGAAATACTGAGAAAAAAAGACTGAAAAAACTGAAGAAAAACTTAGAAAAAAACTGTGAAAAAAACTGAAAAAAAAGAAGAACTGAGAAGAAAAACTGAGAAAAAAAGACTGAAAAAACTGAAGAAATACTTAGAAAAAAAGTGTGAAAAAAACTGAAAAAAAGAAGAACTGAGAAGAAAAACTGAGAAAAAAACTGACTAGAAAGACTGAGCAGAAAAACAGAGCAGAAAAACTGAGAAAAAAAGACTGAAAAAACTGAAGAAAAACTTAGAAAAAAACTGTGAAAAAAACTGAAAAAAAAGAAGAACTGAGAAGAAAAACTGAGAAAAAAAGACTGAAAAAACTGAAGAAAGACTTAGAAAAAAACTGTGAAAAAAACTGAAAAAAAAGAAGAACTGAGAAGAAAAACTGAGAAAAAAACTGACTAGAAAGACTGAGCAGAAAAACAGAGCAGAAAAACTGAGAAAAAAAGACTGAAAAAACTGAAGAAAAACTTAGAAAAAAACTGTGAAAAAAACTGAAAAAAAAGAAGAACTGAGAAGAAAAACTGAGAAAAAAAGACTGAAAAAACTGAAGAAAGACTTAGAAAAAAAGTGTGAAAAAAACTGAAAAAAAAGAAGAACTGAGAAGAAAAACTGAGAAAAAAACTGACTCGAATAACTGAGCAGAAAAACAGGGCAGAAAAACTGAGAAAAAAAGACTGAGAAAACGAAGAAAAACTTAGAAAAAAACTGTGAAAAAAACTGAAAAAAAAGAAGAACTGAGAAGAAAAACTGAGAAAAAAACTGACTAGAATAACTGAGCAGAAAAACAGAGCAGAAAAACTGAGAAAAAAAGACTGAGAAAACGAAGAAAAACTTAGAAAAAAACTGTGAAAAAAACTGAAAAAAAAGAAGAACTGAGAAGAAAAACTGAGAAAAAAAACTGACTAGAAAGACTGAGCAGAAAAACAGAGCAGAAAAACTGAGAAAAAAAGACTGAAAAAACTGAAGAAAAACTTAGAAAAAAACTGTGAAAAAAACTGAAAAAAAGAAGAACTGAGAAGAAAAACTGAGAAAAAAAGACTGAAAAAACTGAAGAAAAACTTAGAAAAAAAGTGTGAAAAAAACTGAAAAAAAGGAAGAACTGAGAAGAAAAACTGAGATTAAAACTGACTAGAAAAATTGAGCAGAAAAACAGAGCAGAAAAACTGAGAAAAAAAGACTGAGAAAACGAAGAAAAACTTAGAAAAAAACTGTGAAAGAAACTCAAAAAAAGAAGAACTGAGAAGAAAAACTGAGAAAAAAAGACTGAAAAAACTGGAAAAACTTAGAAAAAAACTGTGAAAAAAACTGAGAAAAAAAAGAACTGAGATGAAAAACTGAGCAAAAAAGACTGAAAAAACTGAGGAAAAACGGAGGAAAAGAACTGTGAAAAAAACTGAAGAAAAAGAAGAACTGAGAAGAAAAACTGAGAAAAAAACTGACTAGAAAAACTGAGCAGAAAAATAGAGCAGAAAAACTGAGAAAAAAAGACTGAAAAAACTGAAGAAAAACTTAGAAAAAAACTGTGAAAAAAACTGAGAAAAAAAAGAACTGAGATGAAAAACTGAGCAAAAAAGACTGAAAAAACTGAGGAAAAACGGAGGAAAAGAACTGTGAAAAAAACTGAAAAAAAAGAACTGAGAAGAAAAACTGAGAAAAAAACTGACTAGAAAGACTGAGCAGAAAAACAGAGCAGAAAAACTGAGAAAAAAAGACTGAAAAAACTGAAGAAAAACTTAGAAAAAAACTGTGAAAAAAACTGAAAAAAAAGAAGAAGTGAGAAGAAAAACTGAGAAAAAAAGACTGAAAAACCTGAAGAAATACTTAGAAAAAAAGTGTGAAAAAAACTGAAAAAAAAGAAGAACTGAGAAGAAAAACTGAGAAAAAAACTGACTAGAAAGACTGAGCAGAAAAACAGAGCAGAAAAACTGAGAAAAAAAGACTGAAAAAACTGAAGAAAAACTTAGAAAAAAACTGTGAAAAAAACTGAAAAAAAAGAAGAACTGAGAAGAAAAACTGAGAAACAAACTGACTAGAAAAAGTGAGCAGAAAAACAGAGCAGAAAAACTGAGAAAAAAAGACTGAGAAAACGAAGAAAAACTTAGAAAAAAACTGTGAAAGAAACTCAAAAAAAGATGAACTGAGAAGAAAAACTGAGAAAAAAAGACTGAAAAAACTGAAGAAATACTTAGAAAAAAAGTGTGAAAAAAACTGAAAAAAAAGAAGAACTGAGAAGAAAAACTGAGAAAAAAACTGACTAGAAAAACTGAGCAGAAAAATAGAGCAGAAAAACTGAGAAAAAAAGACTGAGAAAACGAAGAAAAACTTAGAAAAAAACTGTGAAAAAAACTGAAAACAAAGAAGAACTGAGCAGAAAAACTGAGAAAAAAAGACTGAAAAAACTGAAGAAAGATTTAGAAAAAAACTGTGAAAAAAACTGTGAAAAAAAAGAACTGACAAGAAAAACTGAGCAAAAAAGACTGAAAAAACTGAGGAAAAACGGAGGAAAAAAACTGTGAAAAAAACTGAAAAAAAAGAAGAACTGAGAAGAAAAACTGAGAAAAAAACTGACTAGAAAGACTGAGCAGAAAAACAGAGCAGAAAAACTGAGAAAAAAAGACTGAAAAAACTGAAGAAAAACTTAGAAAAAAACTGTGAAAAAAACTGAAAAAAAAGAAGAACTGAGAAGAAAAACTGAGAAACAAACTGACTAGAAAAACTGAGCAGAAAAACAGAGCAGAAAAACTGAGAAAAAAAGACTGAGAAAACGAAGAAAAACTTAGAAAAAAACTGTGAAAGAAACTCAAAAAAAGAAGAACTGAGAAGAAAAACTGAGAAAAAAAGACTGAAAAAACTGAAGAAAATCTTAGAAAAAAACTGTGAAAAAAACTGAGAAAAAAAAGAACTGAGATGAAAAACTGAGCAAAAAAGACTGAAAAAACTGAGGAAAAACGGAGGAAAAGAACTGTGAAAAAAACTGAAGAAAAAGAAGAACTGAGAAGAAAAACTGAGAAAAAAACTGACTTGAAAAACTGAGCAGAAAAACAGAGCAGAAAAACTGAGAAAAAAAGACTGAGAAAACGAAGAAAAACTTAGAAAAAAACTGTGAAAAAAACTGAAAAAAAAGAAGAACTGAGAAGAAAAACTGAGAAAAAAACTGACTAGAAAGACTGAGCAGAAAAACAGAGCAGAAAAACTGAGAAAAAAAGACTGAAAAAACTGAAGAAAAACTTAGAAAAAAACTGTGAAAAAAACTGAAAAAAAAGAAGAACTGAGAAGAAAAACTGAGAAAAAAAGACTGAAAAAACTGAAGAAATACTTAGAAAAAAAGTGTGAAAAAAACTGAAAAAAAAGAAGAACTGAGAAGAAAAACTGAGAAAAAAACTGACTAGAAAAACTGAGCAGAAAAATAGAGCAGAAAAACTGAGAAAAAAAGACTGAAAAAACTGAAGAAAAACTTAGAAAAAAACTGTGAAAAAAACTGAGAAAAAAAAGAACTGAGATGAAAAACTGAGCAAAAAAGACTGAAAAAACTGAGGAAAAACGGAGGAAAAGAACTGTGAAAAAAACTGAAGAAAAAGAAGAACTGAGTAGAAAAACTGAGAAAAAAACTGACTAGAAAAACTGAGCAGAAAAACAGAGCAGAAAAACTGAGAAAAAAAGACTGAGAAAACGAAGAAAAACTTAGAAAAAAACTGTGAAAAAAACTGAAAAAAAAGAACTGAGAAGAAAAACTGAGAAAAAAACTGACTAGAAAGACTGAGCAGAAAAACAGAGCAGAAAAACTGAGAAAAAAAGACTGAAAAAACTGAAGAAAAACTTAGAAAAAAACTGTGAAAAAAACTGAAAAAAAAGAAGAACTGAGAAGAAAAACTGAGAAAAAAAGACTGAAAAAACTGAAGAAATACTTAGAAAAAAAGTGTGAAAAAAACTGAAAAAAAAGAAGAACTGAGAAGAAAAACTGAGAAAAAAACTGACTAGAAAGACTGAGCAGAAAAACAGAGCAGAAAAACTGAGAAAAAAAGACTGAAAAAACTGAAGAAAAACTTAGAAAAAAACTGTGAAAAAAACTGAAAAAAAAGAAGAACTGAGAAGAAAAACTGAGAAAAAAAGACTGAAAAAACTGAAGAAAGACTTAGAAAAAAACTGTGAAAAAAACTGAAAAAAAAGAAGAACTGAGAAGAAAAACTGAGAAAAAAACTGACTAGAAAGACTGAGCAGAAAAACAGAGCAGAAAAACTGAGAAAAAAAGACTGAAAAAACTGAAGAAAAACTTAGAAAAAAACTGTGAAAAAAACTGAAAAAAAAGAAGAACTGAGAAGAAAAACTGAGAAAAAAAGACTGAAAAAACTGAAGAAAGACTTAGAAAAAAACTGTGAAAAAAAAAGAAAAAAAAGAAGAACTGAGAAGAAAAACTGAGAAAAAAACTGACTCGAATAACTGAGCAGAAAAACAGGGCAGAAAAACTGAGAAAAAAAGACTGAGAAAACGAAGAAAAACTTAGAAAAAAACTGTGAAAAAAACTGAAAAAAAAGAAGAACTGAGAAGAAAAACTGAGAAAAAAACTGACTAGAATAACTGAGCAGAAAAACAGAGCAGAAAAACTGAGAAAAAAAGACTGAGAAAACGAAGAAAAACTTCGAAAAAAACTGTGAAAAAAACTGAAAAAAAAGAAGAACTGAGAAGAAAAACTGAGAAAAAAAACTGACTAGAAAGACTGAGCAGAAAAACAGAGCAGAAAAACTGAGAAAAAAAGACTGAAAAAACTGAAGAAAAACTTAGAAAAAAAGTGTGAAAAAAACTGAAAAAAAGAAGAACTGAGAAGAAAAACTGAGATTAAAACTGACTAGAAAAATTGAGCAGAAAAACAGAGCAGAAAAACTGAGAAAAAAAGACTGAGAAAACGAAGAAAAACTTAGAAAAAAACTGTGAAAAAAACTGAAAACAAAGAACTGAGCAGAAAAACTGAGAAAAAAAGACTGAAAAAACTGAGGAAAAACGGAGGAAAAAAACTGTGAAAAAAACTGAAAAAAAAGAAGAACTGATAAGAAAAACTGAGAAAAAAACTGACTAGAAAGACTGAGCAGAAAAACAGAGCAGAAAAACTGAGAAAAAAAGACTGAAAAAACTGAAGAAAAACTTAGAAAAAAACTGTGAAAAAAACTGAAAAAAAAGAAGAACTGAGAAGAAAAACTGAGAAACAAACTGACTAGAAAAACTAAGCAGAAAAACAGAGCAGAAAAACTGAGAAAAAAAGACTGAGAAAACGAAGAAAAACTTAGAAAAAAACTGTGAAAGAAACTCAAAAAAAGAAGAACTGAGAAGAAAAACTGAGAAAAAAAGACTGAAAAAACTGAAGAAAAACTTAGAAAAAAACTGTGAAAAAAACTGAGAAAAAAAAGAACTGAGATGAAAAACTGAGCAAAAAAGACTGAAAAAACTGAGGAAAAACGGAGGAAAAGAACTGTGAAAAAAACTGAAGAAAAAGAAGAACTGAGAAGAAAAACTGAGAAAAAAACTGACTAGAAAAACTGAGCAGAAAAACAGAGCAGAAAAACTGAGAAAAAAAGACTGAAAAAACTGAAGAAAAACTTAGAAAAAAACTGTGAAAAAAACTGAAAAAAAAGAAGAACTGAGAAGAAAAACTGAGAAACAAACTGACTAGAAAAAGTGAGCAGAAAAACAGAGCAGAAAAACTGAGAAAAAAAGACTGAGAAAACGAAGAAAAACTTAGAAAAAAACTGTGAAAGAAACTCAAAAAAAGAAGAACTGAGAAGAAAAACTGAGAAAAAAAGACTGAAAAAACTGAAGAAAAACTTAGAAAAAAACTGTGAAAAAAACTGAGAAAAAAAAGAACTGAGATGAAAAACTGAGCAAAAAAGACTGAAAAAACTGAGGAAAAACGGAGGAAAAGAACTGTGAAAAAAACTGAAGAAAAAGAAGAACTGAGAAGAAAAACTGAGAAAAAAACTGACTAGAAAAACTGAGCAGAAAAACAGAGCAGAAAACTGAGAAAAAAAGACTGAGAAAACGAAGAAAAACTTAGAAAAAAACTGTGAAAAAAACTGAAAAAAAAGAAGAACTGAGAAGAAAAACTGAGAAAAAAACTGACTAGAAAGACTGAGCAGAAAAACAGAGCAGAAAAACTGAGAAAAAAAGACTGAAAAAACTGAAGAAAAACTTAGAAAAAAACTGTGAAAAAAACTGAAAAAAAAGAAGAACTGAGAAGAAAAACTGAGAAAAAAAGACTGAAAAAACTGAAGAAATACTTAGAAAAAAAGTGTGAAAAAAACTGAAAAAAAAGAAGAACTGAGAAGAAAAACTGAGAAAAAAACTGACTAGAAAAACTGAGCAGAAAAATAGAGCAGAAAAACTGAGAAAAAAAGACTGAAAAAACTGAAGAAAAACTTAGAAAAAAACTGTGGAAAAAAACTGAGAAAAAAAAGAACTGAGATGAAAAACTGAGCAAAAAAGACTGAAAAAACTGAGGAAAAACGGAGGAAAAGAACTGTGAAAAAAAACTGAAGAAAAAGAAGAACTGAGAAGGAAAAACTGAGAAAAAAACTGACTAGAAAAACTGAGCAGAAAAACAGAGCAGAAAAACTGAGAAAAAAAGACTGAGAAAACGAAGAAAAACTTAGAAAAAAACTGTGAAAAAAACTGAAAAAAAAGAAGAACTGAGAAGAAAAACTGAGAAAAAAAGACTGAAAAAACTGAAGAAAGACTTAGAAAAAAACTGTGAAAAAAACTGGAAAAAAAAGAAGAACTGAGAAGAAAAACTGAGAAAAAAAACTGACTAGAAAGACTGAGCAGAAAAACAGAGCAGAAAAACTGAGAAAAAAAGACTGAAAAAACTGAAGAAAAACTTAGAAAAAAACTGTGAAAAAAACTGAAAAAAAAGAAGAACTGAGAAGAAAAACTGAGAAAAAAAGACTGAAAAAACTGAAGAAAGACTTAGAAAAAAACTGTGAAAAAAATGAAAAAAAAGAAGAACTGAGAAGAAAAACTGAGAAAAAAACTGACTCGAATAACTGAGCAGAAAAACAGGGCAGAAAAACTGAGAAAAAAAGACTTAGAAAACGAAGAAAAACTTAGAAAAAAACTGTGAAAAATACTGAAAAAAAAGAAGAACTGAGAAGAAAAACTGAGAAAAAAACTGACTAGAATAACTGAGCAGAAAAACAGAGCAGAAAAACTGAGAAAAAAAGACTGAGAAAACGAAGAAAAACTTCGAAAAAAACTGTGAAAAAAACTGAAAAAAAAGAAGAACTGAGAAGAAAAACTGAGAAAAAAAACTGACTAGAAAGACTGAGCAGAAAAACAGAGCAGAAAAACTGAGAAAAAAAGACTGAAAAAACTGAAGAAAAACTTAGAAAAAAACTGTGAAAAAAACTGAAAAAAAGAAGAACTGAGAAGAAAAACTGAGAAAAAAAGACTGAAAAAACTGAAGAAAAACTTAGAAAAAAAGTGTGAAAAAAACTGAAAAAAAAGAAGAACTGAGAAGAAAAACTGAGATTAAAACTGACTAGAAAAATTGAGCAGAAAAACAGAGCAGAAAAACTGAGAAAAAAAGACTGAGAAAACGAAGAAAAACTTAGAAAAAAACTGTGAAAAAAACTGAAAACAAAGAACTGAGCAGAAAAACTGAGAAAAAAAGACTGAAAAAACTGAGGAAAAACGGAGGAAAAAAACTGTGAAAAAAACTGAAAAAAAAGAAGAACTGATAAGAAAAACTGAGAAAAAAACTGACTAGAAAGACTGAGCAGAAAAACAGAGCAGAAAAACTGAGAAAAAAAGACTGAAAAAACTGAAGAAAAACTTAGAAAAAAACTGTGAAAAAAACTGAAAAAAAAGAAGAACTGAGAAGAAAAACTGAGAAACAAACTGACTAGAAAAACTGAGCAGAAAAACAGAGCAGAAAAACTGAGAAAAAAAGACTGAGAAAACGAAGAAAAACTTAGAAAAAAATGTGAAAGAAACTCAAAAAAAGAAGAACTGAGAAGAAAAACTGAGAAAAAAAGACTGAAAAAACTGAAGAAAAACTTAGAAAAAAACTGTGAAAAAAACTGAGAAAAAAAAGAACTGAGATGAAAAACTGAGCAAAAAAGACTGAAAAAACTGAGGAAAAACGGAGGAAAAGAACTGTGAAAAAAACTGAAGAAAAAGAAGAACTGAGAAGAAAAACTGAGAAAAAAACTGACTAGAAAAACTGAGCAGAAAAATAGAGCAGAAAAACTGAGAAAAAAAGACTGAAAAAACTGAAGAAAAACTTAGAAAAAAACTGTGAAAAAAACTGAGAAAAAAAAGAACTGAGATGAAAAACTGAGCAAAAAAGACTGAAAAAACTGAGGAAAAACGGAGGAAAAGAACTGTGAAAAAAACTGAAAAAAAAGAACTGAGAAGAAAAACTGAGAAAAAAACTGACTAGAAAGACTGAGCAGAAAAACAGAGCAGAAAAACTGAGAAAAAAAGACTGAAAAAACTGAAGAAAAACTTAGAAAAAAACTGTGAAAAAAACTGAAAAAAAAGAAGAACTGAGAAGAAAAACTGAGAAACAAACTGACTAGAAAAAGTGAGCAGAAAAACAGAGCAGAAAAACTGAGAAAAAAAGACTGAGAAAACGAAGAAAAACTTAGAAAAAAACTGTGAAAGAAACTCAAAAAAAGAAGAACTGAGAAGAAAAACTGAGAAAAAAAGACTGAAAAAACTGAAGAAATACTTAGAAAAAAAGTGTGAAAAAAACTGAAAAAAAAGAAGAACTGAGAAGAAAAACTGAGAAAAAAACTGACTAGAAAAACTGAGCAGAAAAACAGAGCAGAAAAACTGAGAAAAAAAGACTGAAAAAACTGAGGAAAAACGGAGGAAAAGAACTGTGAAAAAAACTGAAGAAAAAGAAGAACTGAGAAGAAAAACTGAGAAAAAAACTGACTGGAAAAACTGAGCAGAAAAACAGAGCAGAAAAACTGAGAAAAAAAGACTGAGAAAACGAAGAAAAACTTAGAAAAAAACTGTGAAAAAAACTGAAAAAAAAGAAGAACTGAGAAGAAAAACTGAGAAAAAAACTGACTAGAAAAACTGAGCAGAAAAACAGAGCAGAAAAACTGAGAAAAAAAGACTGAGAAAACGAAGAAAAACTTAGAAAAAAACTGTGAAAAAAACTGAAAAAAAAGAAGAATTGAGAAGAAAAACTGAGAAAAAAACTGACTAGAAAGACTGAGCAGAAAAACAGTGCAGAAAAACTGAGAAAAAAAGACTGAAAAAACTGAAGAAAAGCTTAGAAAAAACTGTGAAAAAAACTGAAAAAAAAGAAGAACTGAGAAGAAAAACTGAGAAAAAAAGACTGAAAAAACTGAAGAAATACTTAGAAAAAAGTGTGAAAAAAACTGAAAAAAAAGAAGAACTGAGAAGAAAAACTGAGAAAAAAACTGACTAGAAAGACTGAGCAGAAAAACAGAGCAGAAAAACTGAGAAAAAAAGACTGAAAAAACTGAGGAAAAACGGAGGAAAAGAACTGTGAAAAAAACTGAAGAAAAAGAAGAACTGAGAAGAAAAACTGAGAAAAAAACTGACTAGAAAGACTGAGCAGAAAAACAGAGCAGAAAAACTGAGCAAAAAAGACTGAAAAAACTGAGGAAAAACGGAGGAAAAGAACTGTGAAAAAAACTGAAGAAAAAGAAGAACTGAGAAGAAAAACTGAGAAAAAAACTGACTAGAAAAACTGAGCAGAAAAACAGAGCAGAAAAACTGAGAAAAAAAGACTGAGAAAACGAAGAAAAACTTAGAAAAAAACTGTGAAAAAAACTGAAAAAAAAGAACTGAGAAGAAAAACTGAGAAAAAAACTGACTAGAAAGACTGAGCAGAAAAACAGAGCAGAAAAACTGAGAAAAAAAGACTGAAAAAACTGAAGAAAAGCTTAGAAAAAACTGTGAAAAAAACTGAAAAAAAAGAAGAACTGAGAAGAAAAACTGAGAAAAAAAGACTGAAAAAACTGAAGAAATACTTAGAAAAAAGTGTGAAAAAAACTGAAAAAAAAGAAGAACTGAGAAGAAAAACTGAGAAAAAAACTGACTAGAAAGACTGAGCAGAAAAACAGAGCAGAAAAACTGAGAAAAAAAGACTGAAAAAACTGAAGAAAAACTTAGAAAAAAACTGTGAAAAAAACTGAAAAAAAAGAAGAACTGAGAAGAAAAACTGAGAAAAAAAGACTGAAAAAACTGAGGAAAAACGGAGGAAAAAAATTGTGAAAAAAACTGAAAAAAAGACTGAAAAAACTGAGAAGAAAAACTGAGAAAAAAACTGACTAGAAAGACTGAGCAGAAAAACAGAGCAGAAAAACTGAGAAAAAAAGACTGAAAAAACTGAAGAAAAACTTAGAAAAAAAGTGTGAAAAAAAATGAAAAAAAAGAAGAACTGAGAAGAAAAACTGAGAAAAAAACTGACTAGAAAGACTGAGCAGAAAAACAGAGCAGAAAAACTGAGAAAAAAAGACTGAAAAAACTGAAGAAAGACTTAGAAAAAAAGTGTGAAAAAAACTGAAAAAAAAGAAGAACTGAGAAGAAAAACTGAGAAAAAAAGACTGAAAAAACTGAAGAAAGACTTAGAAAAAAAGTGTGAAAAAAACTGAAAAAAAAGAAGAACTGAGAAGAAAAACTGAGAAAAAAACTGACTCGAATAACTGAGCAGAAAAACAGGGCAGAAAAACTGAGAAAAAAAGACTGAGAAAACGAAGAAAAACTTAGAAAAAAACTGTGAAAAAAACTGAAAAAAAAGAAGAACTGAGAAGAAAAACTGAGAAAAAAATCTGACTAGAAAGACTGAGCAGAAAAACAGAGCAGAAAAACTGAGAAAAAAAGACTGAAAAAACTGAAGAAAAACTTAGAAAAAAACTGTGAAAAAAACTGAAAAAAAGAAGAACTGAGAAGAAAAACTGAGAAAAAAAGACTGAAAAAACTGAAGAAAAACTTAGAAAAAAAGTGTGAAAAAAACTGAAAAAAAAGAAGAACTGAGAAGAAAAACTGAGATTAAAACTGACTAGAAAAATTGAGCAGAAAAACAGAGCAGAAAAACTGAGAAAAAAAGACTGAGAAAACGAAGAAAAACTTAGAAAAAAACTGTGAAAAAAACTGAAATCAAAGAAGAACTGAGCAGAAAAACTGAGAAAAAAAGACTGAAAAAACTGAAGAAAGACTTAGAAAAAAACTGTGAATAAAACTGTGAAAAAAAATAACTGACAAGAAAAACTGAGCAAAAAAGACTGAAAAAACTGAGGAAAAACGGAGGAAAAAAATTGTGAAAAAAACTGAAAAAAAAGAAGAACTGAGAAGAAAAACTGAGAAAAAAACTGACTAGAAAGACTGAGCAGAAAAACAGAGCAGAAAAACTGAGAAAAAAAGACTGAAAAAACTGAAGAAAAACTTAGAAAAAACTGTGAAAAAAACTGAAAAAAAAGAAGAACTGAGAAGAAAAACTGAGAAACAAACTGACTAGAAAAACTGAGCAGAAAAACAGAGCAGAAAAACTGAGAAAAAAAGACTGAGAAAACGAAGAAAAACTTAGAAAAAAACTGTGAAAGAAACTCAAAAAAAGAAGAACTGAGAAGAAAAACTGAGAAAAAAAGACTGAAAAAACTGAAGAAAAACTTAGAAAAAAACTGTGAAAAAAACTGAGAAAAAAAAGAACTGAGATGAAAAACTGAGCAAAAAAGACTGAAAAAACTGAGGAAAAACGGAGGAAAAGAACTGTGAAAAAAAGTGAAGAAAAAGAAGAACTGAGAAGAAAAACTGAGAAAAAAACTGACTAGAAAAACTGAGCAGAAAAACAGAGCAGAAAAACTGAGAAAAAAAGACTGAGAAAACGAAGAAAAACTTAGAAAAAAACTGTGAAAAAAACTGAAAAAAAAGAACTGAGAAGAAAAACTGAGAAAAAAACTGACTAGAAAGACTGAGCAGAAAAACAGAGCAGAAAAACTGAGAAAAAAGACTGAGAAAACGAAGAAAAACTTAGAAAAAAACTGTGAAAAAAACTGAAAAAAAAGAACTGAGAAGAAAAACTGAGAAAAAAACTGACTAGAAAGACTGAGCAGAAAAACAGAGCAGAAAAACTGAGAAAAAAAGACTGAAAAAACTGAAGAAAAACTTAGAAAAAAACTGTGAAAAAAACTGAAAAAAAAGAAGAACTGAGAAGAAAAACTGAGAAAAAAAGACTGAAAAAACTGAAGAAATACTTAGAAAAAAAGTGTGAAAAAAACTGAAAAAACAGAAGAACTGAGAAGAAAAACTGAGAAAAAAACTGACTAGAAAGACTGAGCAGAAAAACAGAGCAGAAAAACTGAGAAAAAAAGACTGAAAAAACTGAAGAAAAACTTAGAAAAAAACTGTGAAAAAAACTGAAAAAAAAGAAAAACAGAGCAGAAAAACTGAGAAAAAAAGACTGAAAAAACTGAAGAAAAACTTAGAAAAAAACTGTGAAAAAAACTGAAAAAAAAGAAGAACTGAGAAGAAAAACTGAGAAAAAAAGACTGAAAAAACTGAAGAAAGACTTAGAAAAAAAGTGTGAAAAAAACTGAAAAAAAAGAAGAACTGAGAAGAAAAACTGAGAAAAAAACTGACTCGAATAACTGAGCAGAAAAACAGGGCAGAAAAACTGAGAAAAAAAGACTGAGAAAACGAAGAAAAACTTAGAAAAAAACTGTGAAAAAACTGAAAAAAAAGAAGAACTGAGAAGAAAAACTGAGAAAAAAACTGACTCGAATAACTGAGCAGAAAAACAGGGCAGAAAAACTGAGAAAAAAAGACTGAGAAAACGAAGAAAAACTTAGAAAAAAACTGTGAAAAAACTGAAAAAAAAGAAGAACTGAGAAGAAAAACTGAGAAAAAAACTGACTAGAATAACTGAGCAGAAAAACAGAGCAGAAAAACTGAGAAAAAAAGACTGAGAAAACGAAGAAAAACTTAGAAAAAAACTGTGAAAAAAACTGAAAAAAAAGAAGAACTGAGAAGAAAAACTGAGAAAAAAAACTGACTAGAAAGACTGAGCAGAAAAACAGAGCAGAAAAACTGAGAAAAAAAGACTGAAAAAACTGAAGAAAAACCTAGAAAAAAACTGTGAAAAAAACTGAAAAAAAGAAGAACTGAGAAGAAAAACTGAGAAAAAAAGACTGAAAAAACTGAAGAAAAAATTAGAAAAAAAGTGTGAAAAAAACTGAAATAAAAGAAGAACTGAGAAGAAAAACTGAGATTAAAACTGACTAGAAAAATTGAGCAGAAAAACAGAGCAGAAAAACTGAGAAAAAAAGACTGAAAAAACGAAGAAAAACTTAGAAAAAAACTGTGAAAAAAACTGAAAACAAAGAAGAACTGAGCAGAAAAACTGAGAAAAAAAGACTGAAAAATCTGAAGAAAGACTTAGAAAAAAACTGTGAAAAAAACTGTGAAAAAAAAGAACTGACAAGAAAAACTGAGCAAAAAAGACTGAAAAAACTGAGGAAAAACGGAGGAAAAAAACTGTGAAAAAAACTGAAAAAAAAGAAGAACTGAGAAGAAAAACTGAGAAAAAAACTGACTAGAAAGACTGAGCAGAAAAACAGAGCAGAAAAACTGAGAAAAAATGACTGAAAAAACTGAAGAAAAACTTAGAAAAAAACTGTGAAAAAAACTGAAAAAAAAGAAGAACTGAGAAGAAAAACTGAGAAACAAACTGACTAGAAAAACTGAGCAGAAAAACAGAGCAGAAAAACTGAGAAAAAAAGACTGAGAAAACGAAGAAAAACTTAGAAAAAAACTGTGAAAGAAACTCAAAAAAAGAAGAACTGAGAAGAAAAACTGAGAAAAAAAGACTGAAAAAACTGAAGAAAAACTTAGAAGAAAACAGTGAAAAAAACTGAGAAAAAAAAGAACTGAGATGAAAAACTGAGCAAAAAAGACTGAAAAAACTGAGGAAAAACGGAGGAAAAGAACTGTGAAAAAAACTGAAGAAAAAGAAGAACTGAGAAGAAAAACTGAGAAAAAAACTGACCAGAAAAACTGAGCAGAAAAACAGAGCAGAAAAACTGAGAAAAAAAGACTGAGAAAACGAAGAAAAACTTAGAAAAAAACTGTGAAAAAAACTGAAAAAAAGAACTGAGAAGAAAAACTGAGAAAAAAACTGACTAGAAAGACTGAGCAGAAAAACAGAGCAGAAAAACTGAGAAAAAAAGACTGAAAAAACTGAAGAAAAACTTAGAAAAAAACTGTGAAAAAAACTGAAAAAAAAGAAGAACTGAGAAGAAAAACTGAGAAACAAACTGACTAGAAAAACTGAGCAGAAAAACAGAGCAGAAAAACTGAGAAAAAAAGACTGAGAAAACGAAGAAAAACTTAGAAAAAAACTGTGAAAGAAACTCAAAAAAAGAAGAACTGAGAAGAAAAACTGAGAAAAAAAGACTGAAAAAACTGAAGAAAAACTTAGAAGAAAACAGTGAAAAAAACTGAGAAAAAAAAGAACTGAGATGAAAAACTGAGCAAAAAAGACTGAAAAAACTGAGGAAAAACGGAGGAAAAGAACTGTGAAAAAAACTGAAGAAAAAGAAGAACTGAGAAGAAAAACTGAGAAAAAAACTGACCAGAAAAACTGAGCAGAAAAACAGAGCAGAAAAACTGAGAAAAAAAGACTGAGAAAACGAAGAAAAACTTAGAAAAAAACTGTGAAAAAAACTGAAAAAAAGAACTGAGAAGAAAAACTGAGAAAAAAACTGACTAGAAAGACTGAGCAGAAAAACAGAGCAGAAAAACTGAGAAAAAAAGACTGAAAAAACTGAAGAAAAACTTAGAAAAAAACTGTGAAAAAAACTGAAAAAAAAGAAGAACTGAGAAGAAAAACTGAGAAAAAAACTGACTAGAAAGACTGAGCAGAAAAACAGAGCAGAAAAACTGAGAAAAAAAGACTGAAAAAACTGAAGAAAAACTTAGAAAAAAACTGTGTAAAAAACTGAAAAAAAAGAAGAACTGAGAAGAAAAACTGAGAAAAAAAGACTGAAAAAACTGAAGAAAAACTTAGAAAAAAACTGTGAAAAAAACTGAAAAAAAAGAAGAACTGAGAAGAAAAACTGAGAAAAAAAGACTGAAAAAACTGAAGAAAGACTTAGAAAAAAACTGTGAAAAAAACTGAAAAAAAAGAACTGAGAAGAAAAACTGAGAAAAAAACTGACTAGAAAGACTGAGCAGAAAAACAGAGCAGAAAAACTGAGAAAAAAAGACTGAAAAAACTGAAGAAAAACTTAGAAAAAAACTGTGAAAAAAACTGAAAAAAAAGAACTGAGAAGAAAAACTGAGAAACAAACTGACTAGAAAAACTGAGCAGAAAAACAGAGCAGAAAAACTGAGAAAAAAAGACTGAGAAAACGAAGAAAAACTTAGAAAAAAACTGAAAGAAACTCAAAAAAAGAAGAACTGAGAAGAAAAACTGAGAAAAAAAGACTGAAAAAACTGAAGAAAAACTTAGAAAAAAACTGTGAAAAAAACTGAAAAAAAAGAACTGAGAAGAAAAACTGAGAAACAAACTGACTAGAAAAACTGAGCAGAAAAACAGAGCAGAAAAACTGAGAAAAAAAGACTGAGAAAACGAAGAAAAACTTCGAAAAAAACTGTGAAAAAAACTAAAAAAAAAGAAGAACTGAGAAGAAAAACTGAGAAAAAAAGACTGAAAAAACTGAAGAAAGACTTAGAAAAAA